>NC_133775.1:82872981-82908987 GCF_003597395.2 Chelonoidis abingdonii | reverse complement strand
AAAGATACATTTTACAGAACAATGGTTATACTCTTTCACAGTGAACAACACTATTCACCTTACATAGCACATGTGATTTCACTACAAGGTCGCATTTTGCATCTTAATATTGAGTGCCTGCAGCTCTGGTGTTACAGATGTCACAGTCGCAGGCCTGGGCATCAGAATTCATCTTGCATGTGACCATAGTAAGCCATTGTCTTTCGGCTTCTGCAGCCTTCATATACACAGTGCCCTCTTTTCCCAAATACTAAGCAAATCCCGTTCAGTGATGCTTCTTTCCTGTTAACATGCAGCAGCAGAAGCCACCCCCTCCTCCAATTCTGTGGTTTGATCGCTTTACCCCTCCCCCTACCGCATGGCTGGTATCATGGAAGATCACTGCTAATCACCCTCCTCTCCCCTCCACCACAACGTGGCTGGTGGCAGGGAAGATCCCTGATAGCCAAATGCGAAAAAGCTCAGCGCTATTCCCCTCCTCCCCTCCCCCCGCTTGGCTATGTGCAAGAAAAGATTTCTTTTAAGCAACAGGCAAACAGCCCAGTAGGAATGGCCATCTCTGTCCCCTTACTTAAATTCCTCAGTTTCAACCAGGTTACCATGAACGATATCACTCTTCTGAGGATAACACAGCAAGATAAAGAACGGATGTTTCTTGAATGCCAGCAATCACCGGGACCATACGCAGCTAAGCTTTGTCATGCAATGATATCCGATTACTTGCTACATGCATGATGTGGTAAAGTGTCCTACCAGGGTGGACAGAATAAGGCTGCCTTGCCCAGAAACCTTCTGCAAAGGCTTCTGTAGTACCTCCAGAAGCGCTTCATGGAGATGTCCCTGGAGGATTTCCGCTCCATCCCCAGACAAGTTAACAAACTTTTCCAATAACTGTACTGGCCGTGAATGCATCCCAAGTCCTCATGGCAAATCAATCATTAAAAAATGCTTGCTTTAAACCATGTTTTATATTTACAAAGGTACACTCACCAGAGATCGCTTCCATGGTTTCACTGTCTGGGCTAGTGGCTTGGGAGGGCTGGAAGGGTAACTCTGTCTGGGTCACAAAAAGCTCCTGGCTGTTGGGGCTAATGGAGTGCTGTGTGCTCGCTGCAAGGTCGTCCTCCTCTTCCTCCTCCTCCTCTTCATCTTTCCCCTCCGCAGAATCATCAGCCATGGTTGAGATTACAACCCCCACCTCGGAATCCACGGACAGGGGTGGGGTAGTGGTGGCGCAGCCCCCTAAAACTGCATGCAACTCAGCGTAGAAGTGGCATGTTTTCGGCCCTGACCCAGACCTTCCGTTTGCTGCTTTGATTTTCTGGTAGGCTTGTCTGAGCTCCTTAACTTTCATGCTGCACTGCACTGAGTCCCTGGTGTGGCCTTTTTCCATCATAGCCTTGGAAATTTTTTCAAATATTTTTTCATTTCGTCTTTTGGAACGGAGTTCTGTTAGCACTGAATCCTCTCCCCATATAGCGATAAGATCCAGTACCTCCCGTGCAGTCCATGCTGGAGCTCTTTTTCGATTCTCAGGAGACTGCATCGCTACCTGTGCTGATGAGCTCTGTGTGGTCACCTGTGCTGATCAGAGCTCCACGCTGGCCAAACAGGAAATGAAATTCAAAAGTTTGTGGGGCTTTTCCTGTCTACCTGGCCATTGCATCCGAGTTCAGATTGCTGTCCAGAGCGGTCATAGTGGTGCACTGTGGGATACCGCCCGGAGGCCAATACCGTCGATTTGTGGCCACACTAACCCTAATTTGATATGGTAATACCGATTTTAGCACTACTCCTCTCGTTGGGGAGGAGTACAGAAACCGATTTAAGGAGCCCTTTATATCGATATAAAGGGCCTTGTTGTGTGGATGGGTACAGCGTTAGATCGGTTTAACGCTGCTAAAATCAGTTTAAATGTGTAGTGTAGACCAGGCCTGAGTGAGTTTATTGTTTGGCTATGGCCTTAGTGAGTCCACACAGCCTCCCAAAGTCAGACAAAATTTTACTATGCCCTTATTCCCTACAAGCCATAATGAGTCAGTCCACCAAACTCCACTTCCTATATAGGATTAAGAAAATAACTTCAGAGCCTTCCTGAAGTTTGGCTTTACTAACAAAAAACAGATTAATACTAAAAGCACGCAGTTCAGTTCACACCTTTTCAAGTTTAGCCTCTCAGAGGGATTTTGTGTTTTAGCTATTCACCTCACATTCTAGAGAGGCAGCCCCACCTTCTGTATGTCTGTGTGAATAAACATATTGCCTTCCTTGGTGAGTCATCAGAAACCAGCAGGATCAATACATGGTGAGGAGTGTTGTAGGCAAACACTGCCAACCTGTAGAGTATGTGTATGGAAGAGGGTGATAGTATGGAGTCCCCTTGAGCAACTGGGTGCAATCTTTGTTCAGGCAAAACTCCCATTGGACACACCAGGGCTCTCTCTTATCCTGAATAAAGATGGCAAAGCCTGGGGTGACTCATGCACTTTAAATCTTACTATCTTAATCTTCCTATCCCTGTTCTGGGAGTTTTGACAAAGTAGACTCAGTGCAATTGGGTCCAAAGTATCAGTGGGTTTGGATGACACAGGAGTATCATTCATAACTATTATTTTGAGCACAGTAGGATAACCATAGTGATAACAGCAGCTTCTATTACTATTTGAAATTTAGTACAGTAATTGTTTAAGCAAAGCCGATAGCTGATTTAAAATAAAGTAAAATCTCTTGTTAGATGCTATTTTAAAGCTTAAACACATTTTTATTTAGGTCATCTTTAAATAGTGAAAAACATACCAATGGAAAAAGGCTTACTTAATTATTATTATTATTATTTAATAATAATAGTGTGTTCTCACCCAAAAATCAAATACAAAAACAGTACAATTTGTTAATCTATCTCTGCTGCCAAACTGGCTGCTTTATTCAACAATAAATTGAATACAAAAATTCCCCCAAGGCAGGAAGACAGAATACTAACCTGAAAGTCTAGCAGCTTAATTGACATTTGGTGGTAGCCTTAGGCAGAAATTAATTCGTACCTTGGTTATATAAACACATATACTTTATAAAAAGTACGCAGCTTATATTACAGATAAATTAAAACTAATTCCTGTTGCAGTTCTCAGGTGTACATTTATTGGCATGGCATAAAACTATTTCATTTTATGACTGATTTCCTCACAATTAAAATGTCAGCCTTCTAGAAACAGTATATTTACAGATAGTTACATGGGGGCTTGAAATGTTGTTTGTATAAAATTTTCATCTGATGCATACAACAATCACTAAAGGGTTTGTGATATGTGACGCAGAACTAAGGGCCTGATCCTATAAGTCTTTGTTCCTGCAGCTGTCCAATTGACGTTAGTGATACTACTCCTGTAAGTAATGACTTACGGTAAGAGCTTGCAGGATAGAACCGTAGGAAGGTATAAGCATTAGTTATAAAAAACACTTAAAAATCTGATGGGTATGTTTGATTTGCACTTTCAAATAAATAACTGTGTTACTTCTCTAATGATGGCTAGTACATAACACTTAAAACCAATCCATCAGAAAATAAATTTGGAGTCAGAAGATAAAACAGATTTGTCACTTCAGTGTAAGGCAAATAAAGAATCTCTTAAAATAAGTGTTCAAGTTCTCAGTTAATGTAAACCAGCATAAATCCATTAAATCAATGAGTAAATTCCTGGCCCCGTGGAAGTCACTGGCAAAACTCCCATTGACTTCAGCGGGGTGGGATTTCATCGAACAGAAGTATGCCAATTTATACTGGGTGTATATCTGGCCCACTTTGTCTCATAACTATAACATCCCATCATATGTGTAATGATTCAGATGTTTCTTATTAGGCCTATTAAGAATTGTGGAATTTTGTAAATAAGTTGGACAGTTTTAAATACGTTTATGATGGCATTTGGCCTATTTGCGAGGGACAGTGTATGGGAGAGGAGTATTGATTAATATTAGAAATCATCTACTATTTTTAAGTTCTTTGCAGCTGTAACATTCTGAAATCACCACACAGTTGTTGTGGTTTTTTGTAATATTTAAACTGAAATGGCCCCATGATTAACTTAATGAAGTCTTTATACTGAATCCAATCCTGCTTCCATCAAAATCAAAGGCACATGTCTCAGTGATTCTATGGGAGCAGTCCTGGGCCCATAACTTTTACTCTAATGCTAGTATTTGTTTGGTAATTAGTGCCTGAGTTCAACAGTATGGGCTGATTTCCAGCTAAACACTTCCAAGTAAGATCACTTCTTAGGCATTCCCTAACTTCTCATTAGTAACAACATAAGCTTTAATGCGGTCCTGAGAACTGCAGGGGCAGACCCTTCTACTCACCTGGCACCCACTAATGCCGATGGGGCTCTTCATGGCTCCCAGTGCATGATCAGAGTCTCAGGTAAGAAATACCGAACAGTAGCACTTTTAATATTTAGCTAAATGTTACACTGTAGCTCTTTATGTAACCCCCAGATAAGCTGAATCTATAGGGTATATCAATCTGACAACACAGGCTACTGTAATTTTCCTCAAAAGAGGTAAAGAAAACTGTTTTGCTGGGGCAGATGACAACAGAGGACTGTGTACGGTATTGATAACACAAGCTGGTGGATATTCTTTATGTTTAAAACACTCCATTTTTGACCCTTTTCTAAATATAAATAGGACAGGAGAGTGTTGGTAAATTATTCTGTTGGATTAATGCTATCACTGCATTTTACTTGCGAACCCTCGATGCTATTTATCAAGAAATGTTCCGTCAGCATATGTGGTTACATACATGAGAGATGTGGAGAACTAGTCATAGTAGATCACATGCAGATAATCTGCAAAACACTTCCACACTGCCTGTTTTGTTTTGGTAAAATTAAACATATGGAGAATTTACTGCCTATTCGTCTTATGAATAAATTACACAAAAAAACAGAGGCAGAGAGAATATAACAAATCTTGCTATTGTCCATGCAAATCTGCTTGTGGGAATTTCTCATCATATACCTAACAGTGTTATATTTAACAGGTCATGATTATGAACAGGCTACAAAGTCATGTTGCATTGTTTCTGCAATACAGATATTTAATATAATATTGTTTTATAAAAGTTAACAATATGATATATTAATTTGACGTGTCAAAACAAACTCAATTTTTGAAAAAAAATGTTCTGGGTTTTATTTGTCTTGATGAAACCTTCTGTAGGTGTGGATAAAGATGCACTTGTCAAGTTCAGAAATGATTTTGTATTTAATTCCAGTCATGGGTGTCATCCTTCTGTATTACCTTTAATGCACAGACTAGAGTTTGCATACTAGTTGATATTTAAACGGATGTTATCAGAGTAAAATTATGTATTTTAAAAAATCCTTATCTATGTTACAAATAACATTTTAGATTATCACAATTTAAATATTTTTCAAAATGTGTTCAACTGTTTAAACTATGTTTTTATGTTTTGCATTCTGACAGTTTGGCAATAAGGGGCTAAGCAGGTTATTTCATAAATTTACAGGCTAGGAATTTCCAGGTGCCTAAGGAAGTTAGGCACCCAACTTTTAGGGTGCTTTTGAGAATCGTAGCCATAAGAATTTTCTTACCAATTTCACTATCTGGTACCTCATGGATTGTTGCAGTGCTGCATTCTTTAGATTGCGAACATTGCAAGGGAATGTTTAGTTTCTTCAAAATTACTTGTATGGATCTTGTAAAACTTTATTTTTTACAAAGCCCCATGGACTTCTGGGAACCACAAGAGGTCACTGAGTCTGATCTGTCTCCCCAACAAGCACCATTTCCCTTACTTAGCTCAAGTTTCTAAGTAAATCCAGCTTCAACCTAGATGTAGATGTGGCTACTACCATTTGAAAAGGTAGATTACCTTCATTGACAGAAACCCACCCTCCATCGGTGTAGGAAGCGTCTACCCTATGGTGCTGCAGTTGTTACTCCTGAGGGAATTCTACACATATTTTTAATTTTTTGTGCAGAAAACTTCTGACTAAATGTTGCTGCAGTTCCGCCTTTTGCTCACCAAAGGGTGCTGTGGTGATAGAACAAAGCAGCCGCTCCTGGCCAGCTAGGGAAGAGAAAGAGCCTACCTTCTTTACAGTATCTGTCATGCCAGGTCAGAGCTATGGGGAAACAGACAGCTAGGGTGTTGAGGGGACCAGATGGGCTCATAAGGGCCAGTGGGGGAGGACAGACTGGGAAAGAGTCTGAATGGGAATGGAGGCACAGGGCCACAGATGGGCAGGAGGTGCAGGGCCACATGGTGATGGGGGGAATGGGTGTCTGAGTGGGCATTGAGGGACACATGTTGAATAGGGGGTGCAAGGACACACGGGGGTGCATAAACATGGGGACAGGGGCAGATGTGCCTAACTGAATGGGTCATCCAGGATCTGCATGAGGGAAGCTCCCTGATAATCCCTCCCCACCCCCCCACCCCCNCACTCAGGCTCCTTCCCAGCAATTTACTTCCCTCTTCCTCAGCTCCTCCATTACCCTTAACTCCCCCAACCCTTTTCATTGCTTCTGAGGGATATGGGAAATACAGTTCTTTATTGTAGTTTAAATGAATAATTACTCAGAGTTACATATTAATATGCCCAGTAAGGAATCTATTTTGTCAAAAACCATTTCCTGCATCTTTTTTGTTGTCTGTGTTGTTACAGACATACTTGCTGACAGGTGACTTGAAATAAATGACCAAAAATAATTGAAACTGGTGTGATTATATTGTGTTATTTTGACAAATAAAATATGCAGAATTTTGCAGAATTTTAAAATACTGTGTGCAGAATTTTCAATTTGTTGTTGCAGAATTTTTAGTTTTTTGGTGCAGAATTCTCCCAGGAGTAAACTGTGCCACTGTAACACCTGTAGTGTAGATATGCTTTTAGTGGAGGAAGCTCGACAGGCCTGAGACATAGGGATGTTGTTGAAATGCAGCTGATCCTCACACATTTTCCCCTCCCACTGCAGCATTAGGATGAGAAGCACTGGGCTGCACAGAGCGACCTGCTACCCTGATATTAGATAATTGGATCCCTTATTTTCTGAAAACCTAAGGCTAGTGATTACAGCCACACATCAAGATTATAAAGGAGCTTTTCTGTTGCCTCTTTTCTTTAACTTTGTTTGCCTTAATTCCTGATGCGTCTTCTAGTGTGTGTGAGCCTCACTGCAGGTCCATTGGTTTGGATCTTTTCTTTCTCTGTAGCATGGTCACAGTTTTCTGTCTTAAGGTCAGCCTCATATAAATTTCCATGAACCATTTTCTTAAAGCTGTCAGTCAAGTTAGTACACCTGCACATTTTACCCACCCACTCACTCACTTAATGCCAAAATGTCAAAAATCATGGGGAGCTTTTAAAAAACAAAAAAATAATGGATTCTGTGACTCCTGCTGTAAAATAATATATAACCTTAATCATTAGTTTCCACAAATTATACTGTTAATGGAGCCGAGCCAAAAAAAACAGTGTACAACTGGAAAAAGGCCTTCAGTTTTAAGAAAAGGATATTTAGAAACAGAGAGAAAAAATAGGCAAGAATCATATTTTTAAAATAATTTATGAGCAAAATCCATCTTTGTGCAACTGCAATGATCCCTTCTGTTTTATTAAATTAGTTAAAATTTCTCTCTCTCTCTCTCTGTTAGTTGTTTTTAAGGCACCAAACACCTAGATATCTAAAACATATTCACTGACTTTAACTAATTAATACATATCTTTTAAGTGACTGATTTTCTTTTTACCATTTATATTTGTTGACAGTTTGCATTTCACTTAGCCTGGATAGTGATATGAGGCTCATCAATTTTATGTATTCATTTTTCCCTAATCTCCCATTTTGATTTACATGCACTATCACAAAGATATGGTGTTGGAAGGTAAGAAATATTTTTCAAAATACTTTGCACTTAGTGTGAATAAAACAAATGCACACACACTTCATAAATCTTCATAGTAAACTTAATTTTGTAAATACCACCTCCACACCCTCCAAAAAAACAGAGATCCTAAGTTTTAGATCAAACTGTCTTGCTTTTCAAAAATGTGAATGAAATACATGCCTATTGCATGTCTCCTTTCTGATGCTTACTCCACTAAAACAAGTTGCTTTTTGTAAATTGATGGATTTATTATAATATTTTTCCCCTAAAAATTCTTCCGCACAATTATTGATTTATATGTAAAAGTACATGTGGAATTCTAAGGGACTGTGTATCTGTCTCAGATCCGCACTCTGCGGCTGTTAAACTAGATTGTTCTCTACTTGATTGTTAGACTAAAGCCTACTTTGTCCAGGCTATATTATAACACTCATCTTCGCCAATGGGGGTTTTGATGAAGTATCTCATTTTGACTTGCTTATTTCTTTTTATATTTTAATATTTTGTAATGTTAATTGTATTTGTATTATAGTATTTTATATTTTGTTTCCACATTATCAAAAATAAACGTTTCAGTAAGTTAGTTTTGATGGTCCAGAAACAAAACTTTCAGAATATCGATTCAACTGTTCATTTCAGAATAAGATGAAAAGAAATTTTAAAATGTCAGAATTTCCCCAGAATAGAGATTCAGTTTTCCAACCAGCTCTAGTGAAAACTCTGTTTGGTCCTGTCTACACAGACAAGACTAAACCATATAACAGTCAGGGCACTGTCCTTGTATTACACCAATTATTCTCAAATTTTTGTACTGGTGACCCCTTTCACATAGGAAGCCTCTGAGTGTGACCCCCCCTTATAAATTAAAAACACTTTTTTATATATTTAACACCATTATAAATGCTGGAGGCACAGTGGGGTTGGGGTGGAGGCTGACAGCTCACAATCCCTGAGATAATAACCTTACGAACCCCTGAGGGGTCCCAACCCCCAGTTTGAGAACCCTGTATTACACACGTCCCTAGCACAATGGATTTTGCAGGGTTGATTGGCCCTGAATGTAAACCATTTTTTTTAATCACTCGAAGTTTATAATGATTCAAGAACTATTTACTTATTCATGTGTACTGTACCTGTAAGTTAATGATAATGAATGTGTTGGGTACAAATGAAAATTGTTAATAATGAAAAGGCTTGTATGTTTTTTGCTGCGGGGGGAAGGCCAGTAGTTTAAAAATCCAATTATGTCATTCCTGTGGCTGCCAACTATAACTCTGTTATGAGAAGGAGCAGCTGAGCCCATACAAGGGTGGTAGTTATAAAGTATAACTGATAAATTTATGTGAGAAAAACATTCATATGGTTGTAGATTATACTGAGGCTAATGACCATAAAGTTTCTATTACAAAAGAGTTCAGAGTGCTAAGCTATAATGAGCAGCAGTTGGATTGTATTACACAATAGTTAGAGGAAGGGATTTGTCCATGCTAAATCTTATGCAGCTGCTTCTAAAATGCAGTTGTAGTCCCTCTCTAAATGATAGTAGTACATACTTGTTAAGGAAGCACTTAGCATTATAATAAGAAACATAAGATGGGGATTTGTTTTGTTCAGCTCCTAGAGTAATGCTTTTCCAAAATCAAGTCAAATGTAAGTAGCTGGCTGAAACACTGGTCAAATTAATAAATCATGACTACAGTCTTTAAAACTGAGTGTCTCTTGATTTTTATAGAGACTTGACGATTATGTAAAGGATTATATAACCAATGTTGTGTGGTGTTCCCCTTCCCCGCCCCCGGCTTCCAAGTAAAGAGGATTACTAATGCATTGTACCTAAGGAAATCAGTTTTTTTCCTAAATAAGCAGAGACCCTTCCCCCACTAATACAAGTGCAATATGTTTAAAAATAGCTTTAGACAATGTCTTCCTTTTGTCATAGAATATTAGAAATTAAATTAGGGAAGACATGATTTATTCCTATATTTCTACGGGATCTCTTGTCTAATCCTTGAAATACTGGTTTGATGTTTGCTCAGGGCTCAGTCCTGCCAGGCACAGAGCACCAGTGCTGTGGTGTTGGGTTGAGGGTGCTCATCCCTTGATCCATCATTCCATTTGTCACCATTGCACTGACCATCAGTATATTTACTGGTGCCAGGCATAACATTGACTGTATCCAGCAGGTTAAATCTGGATTTCTTGTATTTCTCCCCTTCAGCCACTTATGATTTCCTCATAGTTAGACATTCAGAGTATCCTTAATTGTAAATGGATTGTAGTCATCGGAATCTCAACATCACACAATCTCAACATCACACAAATTGTAATCCTTCTCCGTCACTGTCAGTAGAATGGCAGTCCCTCATTATAGATCTTTTTTCCAGTTGCATTTAGTTTGAGATTTTAAGATTAGTCCCAGTTTCCTTGTTTTAAAATTATAGCTATCATTTTCTCTAGGGTATGATGTGTAATCTAGGAGCTACATATAAACCCAGAAAACATCCTTTGACAACAATTCAGTCTTGAAGTTCTACTCCTGTTCATTAGTTGCTTGAGCTGCACTGTCACGGTTTATGATGTTAGCACCAGCCCTTGATTGAGTTACATTATTATATTCAATTAAGGACCATATATTATTGTACATGTTACCACACTGCAGACCACAGATGCCTGCCATCTGTGGTTCCATTCCCTTCCTCCACCTCCCAAAATGAAACAATTCAGGTTGATGCTAGGAAGCAGATAAAAAAAATACAACAAACTAATAGAGGCTTTAATAAGAATTTCATCCCTCAACATGCAGATTTGTGGTTATTTGGGTTCTTATGAGTTTCCAGTGCATTAACAAGCAGGGCCAATTAGGATTTGGAAAAAACAAAAACAAAAACAAAAAAAAACACAGAATAGTTTAGAAAAGGATCTGAAGAAAAATAGCATATCTAATTCAAACTGCAGAGTGAATTTAGACAACAGAATGTAATAACTCAAAGTGAAATTTGGCAGAACTATCCTCTATCCAGGAGCCAATCATGTCATCACGGCCAAAAAAAGTATGACATTTAACTAAAATTAAGTTAGAGCCCTGATTGCTTTTCAAGAATAAATGGCTACTGATAGCTTACAATTGTCTACTTCTGTTCTGGATAATTTATTACTCACTTATTGCAATATACCGGGTATATAAAATGTCTGCATGTAGAGTTGTAAAGTGCTTTGGCTCCCCTTGGCGTGACAGGCAGTACGATATCAAAAAATTTTATGCTAAATGCAAAAACTACTGTAATGCAACTTTAGAATTGAGAAATTGAACACACGAAAGTCAGGAAATTCCAAGTTTTTGTTTTCTACTGCAGCTTTAATACAGCCACCATTTTTTGTGTGTGATCTATAGCCTGTAAGTATAGTAATATAAACAACATAGCAAGGTCTACATTTAATAAAGAGGAAATAAAAGCAGAAAATGTTGAATAGGTACAAGGAGTTTGGCAAGATAACATTGTGAAAGACACCTTAACTTTTTGGATTGCCTTTTGAGATTGTTCTTGATTCTTTGCCTTAATGTTGTGATAATTAAATGGCACTTAATTAGTTTTTGAATTGTATGCATCTGATTGAATAATTTATCAATGGAGACAAAAGCAATATAAACCATTTAATTTCAATATTACTTTATTTAGGATTGTGTTTTATTTACATTCAATAACATACATAATTTTCCAAGTGCTACGCTGAACATTTCAGAACAGAACATCTTGAAACAGCTTAAGAATGCTACCAGTTTGCACCATTTGGCATATTGTCCTGAACTACTAATTATTGCTGGAAATTAAACAAGGCATTGGCAAAGTAGAACTGTGAATTTAGTTTTGCATTTATTTTTCCAGCTTTTTTGCTTGCTTGTTTATTAAAGAAAAACAATGCTATGATGAGTAATCCTTATCTCAGGAAGCCTTAACTGAGCTGTCTCTTTACTGAGACTCCCTGAACTGCAGACATTCATTGTTTTTCTCTGTTCTAGATTAAGATCATAATAAAAAGATTAATAGAAATAGTCCAACATCGCACAAAATTTCACCTTTAAATGTTCATAAATACATTTTTTTTCAAAAATGAATATTTTCCCCTTCCTCCTTTAAGATTACAACACAAGTTGTGAAGTTCACCAACACTTTGGGGATTACACTCATCCAAAAGGGAAACCAGAACACAAGGGGAAGGTTTATTTGTGGATGTTTTTATAATTGCACAGCTAAAGAGAAGCTAAAATAATTTTGCTTCAACTTCTCCCCTGTGCCACAAAAAACACCCACCATGGAATCTAGAACTCACTTTTTGATACAGTAGGTATTATAAACCATCTTCCAAATAAATATATATATTTATCACAGAGTTTACTACTGGCACGTAACCATTTTTCTGATCATATGCCCTTAAGGGACATTTTTATTTTTTAAATCATCAAGACAGGGCAAAAGATGGTGTGACAAATCTTTACATCTCTGGTGACATTTTGGGTTTAGTCCAAAGCCCAATGATGTCGATGGAAGTTTTTCCATTGACTTCAAAGGGCTTGGGCTTAAGACATTTAATCAACAGGAGCAATCGAGTACTAACAGTATTATTAGATTGTGAGCTATCTGGAGACTGTTTTCATACTGACTTTGTACAGAATGTAACACAATGGCACACCAGTCTTGATTAGGGACTGTTCTTGTAATGAGAAAAATAAATAAGTGAGCAATAGTTATACTTATTTTTTTTTCACATTGATCTTAAAGCACTTTGGAAAGGTGGGTAATCATCATCCCCCATTTTATAACTGGGAAACAGAAGCAAAGGGAGTCTAAGTAACTCAGTGTAATACAGACAGTAGTAGCAGCGAGGGAAATAAAAGCCTAGTCAAGTAGTAGCTGTTTTTAATTGTCTCTCTTGTCCATCCCTGGATAATCCTTTTAACCTGTGATATGGTATCTGAAGAATTCATAGACATGGAGTGAGCTCTTCCCTATTTTGTTCTCTCTCAGTTACAATTACCTGCGCTTGTAGGAGCTCCTATATCGTCTTACTGAACAACACACTTTTATCTGAAAGTCATGACCTCTAAAGTTCTAGTGGGCTAATGCTGGATGCCTGCTGTGTGTTCCCTTTACCTTGTATCTTTCGTATGCATCGATTTTCCTGTTAGAGATGCTTCCAGGATCTCCTCTGGCACACATCCTATAGTCTTCACTGTTTGTTTTTTGTGTTTCTTAATTTTTACTTTTATTCTGGACTCTGGATTCCTACAGTGAACTGGGGCATGATTCCTGTGACACTATGTAAGGATTTGGACTGGCTCTTCACTCTCACCTGAAGAGAACAGGATTGTGGTAAGAAAACAGTCGCTGGAGGCGTATTCTGTCTGTCCTCAGCACAAAAAAAAAAAAAAAAAAAAAGACGTCTTTCCAATATGGACACTACAATTCCCTCCACGAGGTACAGAATCCCTAAAGGAAAAAACAAAGAGGACAATAAACCCCCAAAAAATTAAACACAAGAGCCTCTTCCACAAGGTACTGATAGCAGCTCTCCCTTTTGGGTACCTGGCCTCCTTATAGTCCCCCGACTAGCTCTCTTCTACTTCATTCACCTGCTGCTTCCAATTTATTGTACAGAACCATCATCTGAAGCAGGAGGCTGGGCAAGGATTAACTATTTGAAATCTCACCACCGTGCCTCTTATTAAATGTCATTGCTTTCACCATTTGATTACATTACAGTAGTTGGGCTATGAGGACTCTCATTAAAGAGGACTTGCAATAGCTCAGTCACTGTGTGTCCTGGATATCTCTTCTGCATTTTATATGGTCATCATACACATTTCATCACAAATTCCGTGGGGACAGGCTTAAGGACCACTATCTGAAATGCTGATTAACATGCTGTTTGAAATTGAATCAATTTCAAATTGCATAGGTATAGGCTATATAGTTTGGGGTTTTTTCTGCTGACATTATGAGTTTATGAACAAAATGCACTAGAAGCACTTTCAGGTAAAAAGACCAGAGTATGATAGACTAGTGTTAATTTTTTTTTACAGCGGACATTTATGAACTAACCTTAATATCTCCTGTCCGGGATATAAAACGACTTACCATGGGCATGTGTTGGAAAGGGAGGGGGGATATTTCTAGTGTTAAATGCTGACAATGATCTGATGTTAAGTGCTCTTATTCCCCCCCATATATATATATTTATATACACACATAGTAAGTAAATAAATAAAAACTGGGGAAGAAGTCTTCCAGACTCTGCATGTGAATAAATAATCCTAATGAGAAGCAGGCCCTTGGTTTATGAAGTTGTAATTAATTGGAGAAATGATTTTAGAGTATACTCTGTAGCACATGAATGAATGAGCATGCCCTATGCATGAAGATGTTATTACTTATTGATATTTAAAAGTTGCTAAATTAATCTTATTTAAATGACTGTGCACCGCCAAACACTATTACAATAATTTATTACGTAGTATAACTTGAGGGTTTTAGTTTTCTTTAATGTAAAACTTGCAAGAGCAATATATCGCCTGTAGGTTTTTCTTACCGTTCACTGTTGCTCTAACTAATTCATCATGACTATTTAGATATGCAAAATCCATAATACTTCAAAATATTGATTTTGCACTTTTTGTTTCCTACATCTGAAGCTTGATTTAAAACTGTACTGTGAAAAATTATATGTATCGTGTAAGAAAAAAATATTGCTTCGACCTGTTTGAGATAAATGGCAACACACAGCTCAGCCAGCATAGCAGAGGATTGTAGATGTACATAAAGTTTGACAACTTTGCAAAAATATGTTATCTGTCTTAATTAAATCCAGGTTTGACTTTTCTTCCTATTAGGTTCTGGGCACAAAAAAATTCTATTAGGTCCTTTCCCCCCTTTATTTATGTATACAAAATTAAACTGTCCTCTCAGCAATGTTTACTCTGCATCTGGGAGTGAGTCTCCCAGCTTGGGTCCATGGATTTGTGTTAGTGGGGTTCATGCTAGTGCTCTAAAAATAGCTGTGTAGATGGTGCAGCTGGAGCTCTGAGCCATTCCTGATTTGCATACATAGGACTAGATTTGCAACCTCCTTCTGTTGGAGAGCACTCAGTCCCAAAGAAGAAAATAGGCATATTCCTTTTGAGAGACGGCTCATTAACTTGCTCATATTAGGCAGCAGTAAGTAAGCATCTATATTTTGCATAGATTGGAGAGGTTTTTTTAAAATATGTTTTTGCAGTTATTGATATAGTGAAGCAGGTTGCTAGTTTGAAGTTAATTTTTGTAACTATTTTTGGTGAATTAGAGTCAGTAATCAAATAACAGATTTGCTGACACAGATTTTGTCTGGGTATAACATAACACCGCTCAAGGATTTTACTGAATGCATGCCTCATGAATGGTGGCCAGTCCCATTATAACGTAAGTATGGGTGCATGAAAAGGAGGCAAGCTCTTTAAAACTACCACTTTAACAGTTTTGCTTCATTGAATTCTTGTTTAATTTCTAAGAGTCTGAAGAGATTGATTTAGGCTCATACACAAACCATGCAAAGTGTTTTTCTTTTAAAATCATTTCAAGATTTTATTTTCATATGTTTCTAATTAATGTTCTGAAAATGATGCATGCTCCTGAATCTAAATTAAATAAAATCCAAATTAAATTGTTTATGTAGGTTTGGGTCTCCAGATAATTATTCAATCAGCAGGCATATGTCTTTTTCTAAACCTAAAATTATAATTTAATTATTAATACACATTATTAAGACAAAACAAGTTGCTAGAGGCCATTTCAAAATTTATAATTGGATCATTTAAAAGAGGGTGAAAGAATTCAGAACTGTGCTCTACTGAACTCATTTTAATTTAGTGAAGCCTGATATTGTTTCAAGCAGGTAAATTATTACACATCTCTGAAAAAGTTTATAATTCTATGAATGGACCAGCTTGACCTAACCTTACTATCCTCTAGTATTGCTCTTTTGGAGCATGACTGCAACTTTGCCCAAGACCAGGAGTAAGGGGCCCCAGGAACAGATCACAGAAGGAACGTGACTTTGAGAGTCACAGTTCCTGACCTGGTTTCCATATCCCCCATTTCACTCCTCGAGAAGTAATCTGTTGCTGCTAGTAGCAGACCAGTCTCCTTTTGTGCCCGCTCAGCTTTGCTGGATGATGAGATGAGGGGGAATACAGAGCCAAGGCTCCACCTACTTCCTACCCAGCTACACAGATGAAAGCAGCACCCTCAGGCCTGGTCTACGAGAATAGCGTAGCTGAAGTCGATGTATCTGATTGAATTAAAATTGCTTTGTGTCCTCACAACACTGGATCGATGGCCACGACTCCACCGTGGACTTTGCTTCCGCCTCTCGCACTGCTGGCGTTCAGCAGTCAATGGGAGAGCGATCGGGGATTGATTTATCACGTCTACACTACACGTGATAAATCGATCCCCGATAGATCGATCGCTACCCACCAATCCGGTGAGTAGTGTAGACCTACCCTGTTTTCCTCCTGCCCTTTACTAGTGACGTGGGGCAGCCACACCGCAGAGTGATAGGGCACCTTGCATGCTATTACGGCCATACACAACCATGTTGGGCAAGTCACAATTTTGCCCTTGAAATTTTGAGCCCCATTTGCCAAACATGTAAGCGTATGTGTGATATCGTTGACTTAGTGGTAGAACTCGTGTGTTGTATTACGTGCATACAAGTTTGCTAAATCTGTGTCTTAGTCTTTGTTAGTAGATTTTTGTTTGCTTCTCTTCCCTCAGTACAGATCTGTCCAAAGAGGCTCAGTGTGCCCTTGGTTGGAAATCAGTGTCCTTTCTAGATCCAGTTGGTTCATGGCACCTTATTCAGGAATTAATAAAGGGATGAATGGCGATGCTGTACTCCTCCCGATGTTTATAGAGATGCTTTCAGATAAGAAGAATATCACTTCCTCTAAAGTGGGGGGAGTTGGCAATTCACTCAAACTTTTAAACGAAAATGCATTTGGAACAGTTCCTCTGAAAAATATAGAAATAAGACTTTGGATTGATGCAGTGGCGTCAATTACACTGTTTTTAACTTAGGATCTACTTGGGCAATACAGTTCTAGTTAGGCATAAGTCATAACCAGATAGTGTCATTAGTGTCAATTCTAATCACAGCTGATTTTCTTCAGTCCTGCCAAACAATGCTATAGACAGCAGAGACTATTTTGAGGTATAGGAGAATTAAAAATGAGTCAGAGCCAAAATGCTTTATTATGAATACAATGCAAAAGTGAAACATAGTAATATCACAGTTACTGGCGTTACCATGAAATCGTAGGTGGCTAAATGCTAGTAGTGACAGTAGAGTTAGGGCTGCTTATCTGCTTACCTAAGTGTGAACCTGGCAATACAACTGGAAAATTATTACATTCCACTTCTAAAGATAAGACTTTAAGCTCTTAGGGGGCCGAGACACTAAACTACATGTTTGTACAGTACAGCCTAAGTACAGTGTGGCTCTAAACCAGTTGGAGTCTCCAGATTTTAGAGCCAGGATTTTCAAAAGTGCGTGTTAAAACTGTGGCCAGCTTCAGGATTCTCCTCATTTTTGAAAATGGGCCTCCTCATTTAGGTGCCTAAGGATGGACTCAGGAGCCCAAATCTAGGCATCCATTTTTGAAAATCTTAATCCAAAATAATATAAATAATAACATTAATAATGAATGATTAGTTAAATGAGAATATGCTGGCCAGAGATACAGCCCCTCTTAATGAATTTACCAAAATGCTCAGCTGGAGTTACCTGGCTCAAAAAGAGCTTAAGATACACTTGCTACATTCATTAACTTACAATATACAGATTTGGAAAATAATTTTAGTGGGAGTAGCTCTAGAAAAAAATGCTTTATTTTGAATATCACATGAAAACTTGGTCAAACTACTCTAATTTTCTGAAAAATAACCATTTTCAGTTTTTGGAAGGCTGGGTGAATTGCATTGGAAAATGGGTAATATCCCACCATCTAGGTTTGCTAGTTCAGCACCAAATACAAAGAAAAGACAACTAAGGTGGTGATTTTAATTATCTATGTAAATTAAACTATGTGCTGGAGTCCTGTGAGTGAAACTCATTATTTTAATTTTGTTTGGTTATGAGTGTAAACTGCAGGCCAATTAAATTGGAAAGCATGTCTTCCAGGCTTGAGGAAAATATCCAGGATAAGATAGTGCTGTATATGTACAGGACTGTACTTCAACTATCCTTTACTCACCTAGATAATTGTATTGAATGCTATGGGAAAATATTACTGTTCCGTGGGGTATGCTAGTATGATGCAAAGAGATGTGCTGCCACTTCCTTTCCATTTTTATTTTATCATGTCTTGTCTTGTTATAAATATAAACATTGTGATTTCCAGTCCTCCTTTGGTCCAAAATTGTATAATTTTGAAATATCTTCTGGCAGTTTTCAGGCTGGTCAGGATGTATCCCTTTGTAGCTAAGAAATCATCTTTCTGGCCAGGAGCCATACCACCTTGGGCTGTGATTTCATAAGCCAGTTAGTGTTTGATCTGGTCATTACTTAGGTTTTCCGCTGATGTCTCTGATCTAAGTGCTGCAGGAAGTGCTGCTGGTTATTCAGTAGACTACCGCTCTTGCCTTTGAGTCAGTATTGAACCAGTGCCCCATCTTGGTTTTAGGGGGTATTATGCAGCTGAGAAGATGTGTGTGTTTTGGATGAGACGTAAAGCAGGGAGTGTGGCCATTAAAGAACTCATAGCCTTTTTCTCTCACGCGTGTGCGCACACATGCTCACAAAATCAGTTTTTAATTTTAATTTCAGTTGGCTAAGGAGTTTTTCTGTCCTAAACTGTTGCTATGTCCATCTAATCATGAATCTCATCAGAGATGGCTGTGTTACTGGATGGATGAGGTTATTTCATTGTATGGCATACTCTCCATAAAATGCTGTGGCATTCTTCTGGATAAAACATGCTTGTTAACATCATTGTCATTACTAGCCTGTTAGTCTGTGGACGTCATCTTCTCTGAGGCACAAGAGATCGTCCTTGTAACTCCGAAATATGCTTCTAAGTGTAGGTCATTACCTTGAAAAGGAACAATATATTCAGAAAAGACTGGTACATGCATCACACTGACTAATATAGCATGTGTGTGCTACGCACACCACACATCTGCCTTTGCTGACGTTAAATTTTTAGCTCTTTAGTTTTGTCTTTATCATTCTGATTGGTGTAGCTGGATCTGTCTCTTGCTTTCCTCCTTACTTACTGTCACTTCCCCTCCCCATACATGCACAAATCTTTGCTATAACCGTAAACGTATTTGAACTAGTACACCTTTCTCAAAAGAGAGATGCTGACAGGGTGTGAGCACAAGCAGCGATCTATCTGCAGAGTTCCTTTTAAGAACAGGGGCTTGATTAGTGAGCAACAGCCACATTTTAGCCTCAGTCTTTGTGCAAATCTCCTGTTATAAATGGGAGAGTTGCTTTGATCAAGAGGAGTAGCAGATGACTTAATTTCTGTAGTCCTGAGGCCCACAGACCATAATTAAAAATGTAATTTGGCCCTCTCCCCTGAACAAGTTTGACATGTCCAACATATGCTCTGTGAATGAATGTTTTCTGTAGTGATGTGTTAATTTGGCCTCAGTTAC
The DNA here is from genome assembly GCF_003597395.2 of Chelonoidis abingdonii. Taxonomy (NCBI): domain Eukaryota; kingdom Metazoa; phylum Chordata; order Testudines; family Testudinidae; genus Chelonoidis; species Chelonoidis abingdonii. Next base: position 82,889,379 of record NC_133775.1, on the reverse strand, counting down.
TTTAGAAGATAAATAACTCAAACTATAACAAATATCAAATATTTGCATTACTAAAAGTGATTTGGATGCCTAGCATACAGCATGTATTATTATTTTAATGTGTTCAAATTACAAACCTTGAAATCATGTTTTTGTAATAAGCAAATTTACCACTGGCTGATAATTTTTTGGGATTTTCTCCATGATGCAAAATATTTTATTTTAGTTTTCTTTTAAAATATGCACCCAAGATCTGGGCAGATTTACAAATATGATACACCTCATTTAAAACGGTACTCAATCACATAGCTAATGTACATTTTAAGGAATGAAATTCTTTTCTATGGATTTTTCAAGGTGGAGCCGGATATATTATATGGGTGAAATCAGTGGTTCCTAGAAATGACAGGGGAATTTATAGGCCTTAATACTCATGCACAGCTCACTATTGCAGTGAGATATCTAAGAAAAACTCATAAGGTGATTAATCTTTCTGTAAGTGCTATGCACACTTATGGCATAGTAGGAATAATAAGAATAGTCTTTGTGAGAACAAATAGAGCCTATCATTTGAAATAAGCCAATTGCTAAGAAGATTGACAATATATTTTTTAACCTTTGGAAACAAAGCACAACATTATGTTTGAGTTTTAAGATCTTCTGATTGATACCAGCTTGAGTCCACTAAAAGAACAAGATTTCAACAGGGTTCCAAACAAACAGTGCCCTGATCCTGCAAACATTTACGCATGATCTTAGATTTACTCTGGTGCGTAGTCCCATTGATTGAAGCCATGCTCAAACTTTGTTCATTATGAGCTTCGACTCTGCCAGTTGCTGGGCACTCTGGCCCTGATCTAGCAAAACACTTAAGCATGTTCTGAACTTCAAGCACCTGTGTACTTTAAAGTCATTGTAACTTTGAGCTTAGTATTGAGCACCGTGCTTAGGGGCCTTCCTAGATATGAGCCAGCATGTTCAGTACCTGGCAGGGTCAAGCCTTATAAGGGTCAACCAAAAAAAATAAAAAATCCTAACCAATCTATAAATTTGTGCTTGTGCAGCATATTTAGGGTTCATTTTAAGAATTGTTTCTGGTTTCTGTATAATGTTCATGTTTAATTCTGTGTCTGATTGTCAAAGAAGTGCATCTGCAAGGCAGAAGTGGATCTGTCCTGTATATTTAGTTGCAAATGAGAAGTTATAGCAATCCTCTGACATTTGGGGGAAGAAAAGACAATCTGGACTTAGTTAAAATTTATTGGAAAGCTGTGGTGCTACTATAAATATTATAGGAACTGCTTTTCAAATTATTAGTATCTCACGTAGTTTGCTTTTTTGTTCTTCTTTCTTATGTTTGTTGACACTGCAAAGTTGTACATTCTAATGAAGTTCCTCTGAGTAGAGTACATGTGCTGTAGTCTTCTGTCTGGCTTTTTTCATTGCCCAAGAAAGAACTTTGAAGTTGCTGTTAGATATGCGGCATGCACTGCTTCATGTGTTGAGCAGAAACTGGCTTTACAATAGTCAGGTTTCCAAGGCAGGTGATAGCGTAGAGACAGCCCTTTACTGTTAGTCTGTGCTCCATTACTCCGGTATTCATAAAATGGAATAAAAATCACTTCTAGCTTTACACTTCATGAGCCTGATTCTCTACTTCTTTACATCAGTTTTGTGCTATATGACTCCACTGACTTCAGTGGAGGACAGAACACCAGCATAAAACTGGAGTCAGAGTGGAGAATCAGGCCTCAGATATTTTGCCTGTTGGGCAAGTGACTTACTAAGTAATTTGCTCAGACACACAAGGTGGGATAGGTAATGTATTTTTATTGGACCAACAGATATTACCTCACCCACCTTGTCTCTCTAATACCCTGGAAACAACATGGCTAAAACTACTCTGCATATATAATGTTCTGTCTTTCACTGGTCTGTTTTGTGAATATCTTTTAAATATATGTGAAAATATAATGAAGTGAGTCCTAGATTTTCTTACTGCCTGACTCCTCTGTTCCCTGACTACAAGTCAGGTGTATACTAGCATACACTCTGAAGATGCTGTAACTTTCAGATGAGACTATGAATAGTTACATGGCATCAGTGTAGGAAGCTTTCACGTCACTCTGTTGCCTCATGAAGAATTTATTAAATTTACAAAATATGTCTAAGCAACGCATCACTAATTCATAGAGCTTCCATCATATTTTTGTGTAGAGGGGGGACATGTGGGAAATATCATTTGTGCTGCCAAAATGGTGCTCAGGAATCAAAAATGCAGAGCTCCAATGGACTATGTTACAGTTGTTCCTTATTGTACCATTTTTGGATGCCTTTTAGATTAGGGAATCCTCTGAAAATTAATAGTGTCAAAAAAAAATGCAGAGCTGCCTTTGGTGTTCAGATAATACATTTACCACCTGGCATCTGATTTTATGGATGAATTCTGGTCCTCAAGGTCTGTTTAAGTGCAGTAGTGACTGGAGCTGAGGAGCTTGGATGCCTGCTCAGCTGCAGCCCTACCTGGGGCAGTGTGTCAGTGACTTTGTTCCTTCTAATTGCCACTTACGGCAATCAGGGCACTGAAGGAGAAAGAGACTGGAATCCAGAGAGAAATGGCCATACTACCAGGAAGTTATGTACCTTGATCCAGTGGAATAAGCACAGATTTCCTCACTAGGCTTTACTTCCATATAACTCAATATGAGTCTTTAGAGCCTGCTCCTGCTCCCACTGAGGTCAGTGACTTCAGTAGGAGCAGGATCAAGCCCTTGGCTCTTAGGGATGAGATGCTCTGTCCCATTCAGGAATTAAGCCTGTGTAGGCTGACAGCTGGTTTGAATGAGGCTCGGAGTAAAAGGAAGGAAGTGGTTCCCTTGCTCTACAGTAGGTTAACATAGAAGGGCAACATTTATGGTGGTGGTGCTGCTTTCTCATTCTGTGGTTGGTTCTTTAATTCCAAACTCTGCCCTTTCCATATGGTCTCCATAGCTGCTGGGAATAGATACACTATTCACAGATGAGAGCTAGCCAGGCAGATGGCAGGTGACTTCAGTGAGATCTGGACCCAAAGTAGGCTAATGCAAGTCTAGGGTCAAATGTACATTGATTACTTGAATTTTGGATACACTGTTTTTGCAAGATGTGCAGTGGACAAACTGGTACTTGAAATCAGGCATGTAGTTGTGATTTTTCATATCTTTATCTTAGATTCTACCAAGGGGGGGGGAAACAAACATTCCTTTGGGATAGTTAGCATTTATCTTTTATTTACTTTACTGAAATAAGTGAGACAATTGATTTTATAGAAATGAGCATGAAGTGGATATCCCGAAAGGATTGCTTTTTGTGGAAAAATCAAAGGTATATGAAGACTTTTTGTTTGATTAATCTTTTATGTTTTATGGAAAATTTTATGAACAAAAAATGGCAATGCTATAACAAGACTATTTCCTTGCAGATGTGTGCACTGCTAACTAAAGTTTATAATTGACTCCAAGTATAATCACTTTTAAGCCTCAATTTTTTTTTTTATTTTAAAGCACCATTCCACTTGTCACTTAATTTCGAGAACTGAACACTTACAACACTTAGAACATCTAAAGGATTAACTGGTTGTTAGATATTTACAATATGAGAGCAATAACTTCTGCACAGTAATTAGAAGAGGTTATTGTTCTTCAATAGTAAATGTAGGTACTTAGGTTTCTTTCACTGACATTTCTTTGGCAACACTGTCAAACTCCTACCTACTCTCTGTGGGCAAGTGATTTGTGTGGAACATTTATAATAGTTATTTAAAATATAATGTAACTGTATCTAAGCCACACTAATGCTGAGACTTCAGAACGTTTACACATTCTGGGCCTGATCCTGCACTATTGGGAATTGTTTTCATTGAATTAAATAAAAGGAGGATCGGGCCCTTTGAGAGTACATATTTTAATTACTCCTGTATCACACCAAGTGTATCTTCCTGCTTTTATAAGGTAGTCCCCCCCTGACTGATCTTGACAAAAACCAAAAAAACATCCATTCTTAGAACAGAGGGATGGGTGAGTATGTATATGTAGAACAACCATGTTAAAATCAAATTGTGAAAATTTCTTAATTGGAGTGATCACACACTTGAACGGATTACTATAGAAACAAGCAGAAGATCATGGATTTTGAGAGAAAGTGGAGTTAGGTTTAACAGGTTTAGAAGCGAGATATTTTTATTCTTGGAAAAAAATAATTAGTAAAGTTTCAATCCATATAAATTATTTTTGGGGGATTGAAAACCATTGCCAAAATGAAAAGTTTACAGTAAAGGAGTAACCTAGAATATCTGTTGAATTCCTGTTAGCCTTAAGATAAAATAGGAAAAAAATACTTCACATTGAGGGTTCTTTTCCTCTTCTCAGTGATCTCTGTTCTCTGGCCCCATGCACACTATATAGGAAAATTAACTAAAAACCTCCTAGGATGACTTCCTGTGGATGAGGATATCCAGCTGAAATACTGTTGTTTGTTGAAGCCACCTGACTGACTATTCAGGGTATTCCGTAACAAAATTCTCTGCAGTATATTTTTTGCATCTGACTGTAAAGTGCCTAAAGTGTCCATTTTGTGCTGAAATATCAAACCCTGAAGTCCTTAAAAAAAAATTAAGAAAAGAAAAGCTGATTGATCAATGGCTCAATTTGCAAAGTGCTGGTTGTGTTCTTTGATTTGCTGAGTGAGCATCCTCAGCTCTCATTGTCTCCAGTTGATTTGAAGGGGACTGGAGGGTGCTGCACACCTCTCTGGAGGTGTGCTGCATTCGCAGCAGAGGACACAAAATACAGACGTTCAAGGTCCACAGGAGTTTTCTTTATATCATTCATGAACAATTCATACAGTTTTCATTTGGATTGCAGTGTATATGTTCAAAACACAGGCATATGTCATGTGATTTGATTAGAGTGAGACTGGGAAATGTGGGGTGTGGTAAATTCTTCGTGTATTATCGCAATGTGCACTTATTGTTCCAATTTTTTGCCCTTAAAAAAAAAAAGTATGTAACTAGGTCTATAATCACTACCCCATTGCTTACAAGTATATTCTCAACCTTGTTAATAAACAGGCACGCTCAATGATGAACAGATCCTCAACTGGCATAAATCAGTTTAGCTCCTTTGTAATCTTTGGAGCTGCTCCATAAATTTATACATAGATCCTTTTCTTGGTTACTAATAGCACCTTGGATTATTAAAACTGAAAGAATGTTAACAATCCAGTTTTCTTTTTTTATTTCATTAGTTTTCTTTTTTTACTTTTTACAGCTTGGAAATCGATTTTACTTTTTTGATAGCCAGCTTCAATTTCAGTGTCTTCATGCTGCGATGATGAGGTTGTAAACACTTCAGGGGACTGTTTTAATTGTTTAAAAACAATTAATTGGAGAAAAGGATAATCACGGAAACATTTCTGTTAAGTGTCCTAAAATCTTGTTTTACACAATCCAAATTTAGAGCCAAATTTGAATTGACATTATCCTTTTAACACCTAAACCCAACCAGAACATCTAAATCCAAAAGGAAAACTAAACCCAAAGAGAACAACGGTAAACTAAGAGATGAAAATATACCTATTGAAAGATGTAACCTTTAAAAAAAAAAGTATTACATTTTTAAAAAATCCCTATGTCTTATGTTTTATAAGTTGTACTGTCAGGAGCTTGTTCTGAGTAAGGGTAGCAATCCACCTACACCTACTGGAGGAAATTATAGATGTTCAAGGAAGCTGAAGCCTTCTCTACTTGTGCATAGTGCAAACAGAGCAAGGGCAGTGGCATGGTAAGCTTCCACACAGTTCCCTACCTGATAGGGTGACCTCATGTTCCTGCACACTTGAACCTGTCTCAGTGTCCTGGCTTTACAAGACTGTTTGGTTTTGCTCTTTTTGCAAAAATCTGCAGACTCTGGCCACCTGAAGGAGGCACTGGTCAGCTGAACTGGGAAAAATGGGTAGCAGGCTGGCTGAACATGTTTTCCTCAAGGTAGGACCCCTCTTTCCCTGTCCCTTTTCTTCTCCCTAGTAGGAACATTGAACTGAAGAAGATCATCAAGTCCAGTCCCCGGCTATCACAGGCAACCTCATAATATAATCCCATTTATAAATGTATGAAGCCCCATCTTCAAGGTAGTTAGGTTGTTCACTCCTGCTACTCCTATTTGAAGCTATTCCAGAACCTCTGTCTCCTCTAATGGTTAGAACTCTTCTAATTTCCAGCCCAAATTTATTCACAGCCAGTTTATACCCATTGTTTTTTGTGCCAACATTGTCCTTTATCTTAAATACCTTTTCCCTTGATGGTGTTTATCCCCTGATATATTTATAGAGAGAAATCCTATCCCTCTCAGCCTTCATAGGTTGTTAGGTTAAACAAGCCAAGCTCTTTTAGTCTCCACTCATATGATTGGTTCTCTGTTCCCCTGATCATCCTAGTAGCCCTTTCCTTCACCTGTTGGAATTGGATTTCTCCTTATTGAATGTGAGCGATTAGAATTGTTTTACAAGTGTCTTGTACACTGGCATGAATTCTTTCCTCTGTCTCCTGGAAATACCTCACCTGATGCATCAAAGGCTCACATTTGCCATTTTCATGGCCACATAACAATGAGGGCTCAAGCCATCATCCTCTGCGAAGTATCAGAGAGATACTCAAAACTTTCTATATATCTGGGTTAGAACTAATAGACCTTACTTGATCTGCCTGTCAAGGAAAGTCAGCGGACTAGTTCTGCCTCTCTGTGCAAGAATCTAGGGCCTGACAACCTGTTACAATCTTGCGTCCTTAATTTCAGTCTAAACAAAATCTCCATGAGTGACTTAAAAAAAAAAGGTTTATATTTGAATAGTACAATGTGACACATATTCCTGTTTTAATGTTATTCATGAAGTTTTTTAAGTTTGGGAGTTATGATGATGAGCAGATTTTCTTTTCCCCTAATTCTGTGTCATCTCTCACTAATTATCACTGGAAGACGGAAGCCCAAATACATGTTGTCTCTAAAAACAAGTTAAAGAAATCCTCACTTACAAGTAACAGAAGTAATTTCAATGCTCACTTTTTAAAGTTTAAAAAATAAACAACATATGTCTAAGAGTGTGTGGGAAGTAAAAAATGGGAACACTTAAATTCTGTGTTAATCAAAGTGCACAACAGATATTTGCAGAAACACTTCATAGATATTGATCGTGTATGCTTGATTCATAGGGAGCAAATAGCCTTTGATAAATTGTGTAATAAAAGAAATTATATTAAAATAATCGATAGGTATAAATAGGAGCTGTGTTTTTAATTATAGGATAATATGTATGTTACACAGATGGATTTAGATACAGTAATAGTATCAGATGCAGTAGTCTAACTATAGTAAAGGTCCTTAAAGATAAAAATTTAAACACATGCTTAACTTTAGCCCACTGAAGAAGTCGGACTACTCAAATACTTAAAATTAAGTATCCATGTACATCTTTTCAGGATCAGTGCTTAAGGATGTAATTCAATCCCGGACCCTGCAAATGTTTATGCACATGTGTTAGTTTACTTAGTCCCTTTGACAACTCATGTGAGTAAAGCTGTGCAGTGGTATATTTGAACGGTGATGGACTAATTTCCATTTCAAATTCAGTTTCTCTCTCAGACACCATATTCCTTTTAAAATGTGGTATTATATTTTTTGTGTGTGGAATTTTTGCTTTGAATCTGAGAAACTTTTCTGAGATATAGAACTTAAAAAGAGATATTTACTTTTTTTTAAAATGTCAGTTGCAAAATGGCTTTGCTTAAACTTTCAAAATCATTTTGAGTCTTTGCTGAAATGTAATACAAAGGAGTGATTTGGATGGTTATATAGCCAGATCTTTTGCTGTGGTGAGGCTATTTTACACTGCAAAATTAGCGTGCCTGGCTTTGGGGAGGATCACTGCAGCGTGTGGGGATCTTGTGTCAATGTACAGCCTCCTACACCATCTGCTATCAGTATAAGGAAGCTGAAGGAAAGTGACTTAGCCAGAATGCCTCTCCACTATGCTCAGCTGTTTTGGCCCCAAAATTAGACCACAATTTAGGCTGCTCCAGAGAAAAGCCTTGCACAGAGTAACGCAAGGATTAAGGGAAAGCAAAGGTGAGTTTTATGCCTCCTTTGAATCCCACCCAACCCCTAAATTGTGATGCATTTTTAGCCTTAGCTGAAAATCTTGCCCATAATGTTTAACTCATGCCTATATCTACTACAGACGATACCATAATCCATTTCAGCGGTGGTGTTATGATACCTTGCTTAATAACTTCCTGTGTCACATTCCCTTGGTGTTTGCTGATGAGGATTTTTGAGTTGTGTTACTGCTATTTGTCTCTTTTTAAGACTACTTTCAGTGTTTTAGCATCATGTTCAAAAGGCTAGTCAGACTGCTGTGCTAGCAGCTTCATTAAAATTCTGTTCTACACATCATCTGACTCACACTTTATAATCTATCAGAACACCTGTTTTCTTTACAATGGCCACAAGGCAGCTCAAAACACTGTGGTATTTAGCATTTAATAATGAGCACCAGATATGTATTTTTGACACTTCAAATTTTCTTTAGAAAAGTGCATGGAAAAAAGCCAAGTTTGAATGAATTATCTAAACCACCCCACCCCACCCCCCCCGGCGTATATTTTAACAAAACTTTAAAATTCCATAACTGAATGAGAAATCCTCCACTGCCTTAGTCAGTGGACACTGCCCTCCTTAGATGGGGTGGAATCCACATAGCAATCACTTTAAAAGATCATTATACACACTAATAGCTGTTTTAAAAGATTTTAGAGATGAATTGTTGGAGATTTGTATCTACATTTAAATAAGGGTCCTTCACAAGCAGTTCATTGTAACACTTTCCCTGTGAAGAAGCTTAGAAGCTTTACTATGTTAACATCTGTCTCTTCATTGTTCCATTACTTAAATCAATGATGGGCACTGCAAACAACTTTCTTTTAGTTGCATGGTTTTTAAATTGCAGTATTTAGTCTAATATTAGCCATTTGATATAGAAACAGTTTGAGGGATCGACATGGGTTGAAAAATATGATCTCAAGGGGCTGAAAGTCTGTCACCATATTATATAGGCAAAGAAATATTTCCTAGTGGTTATGAAATGCTATGGCTTTAGTGCCCTAATAGAGGACATGCTGCAAGTTGATTATTGTAATCCTACAGTGTTATCTCCTCAGTGAGTGGATTAAGGGAGTTCTTTCTGCTGAGGGGTCTGAATAAACATTTTCATTTACTCCCTGCTGTGTCACTGACAAACAGAGGTGTTATCTAGGAACATTTTAAAGCATACTGTAAACAAAATTATAGTAGTATAGCAGCTAGGCTTCTCTTGGCTGTACAATATCATGAAAATACACACTGAATCAAACTTCATGCAACCGTATAACTACAAAGGGGGAAGAAACCCACCATTTTACTTGGGGAGGAATGTAAGTTTCTTGATTAACTATAAAAGCAGCAGAGAATCCTGTGGCACCTTATAGACTAACAGATGTTAGTCTATAAGGTGCCACGTCTGACGAAGTGGGTATTCACCCACGAAAGCTCACGCTCCAAAACGTCTGTTAGTCTATAAGGTGCCACAGGATTCTCTGCTGCTTTTACAGATCCAGACTAACACGACTACCCCTCTGATACTTGATTAACTATGCTGGTTGTTTCAGTACAATTCCGATTCAGCTGCAGTATGTTGTGTATATCATTTAGCTGTTTAAGGGGAAAATCTTTTATGGTATATTCAGTCCAGTGAATCAGGAACTTAAAAAGTACGATGATATAAAGAGAGACTTTCATGGTGGGGGAAATATATTTAATGTGCAATATGTTGGAAAATGTGTTTTTTCAAGGATTCCTACTTTAAGGAAAGTGGAGTGATTTTTAGTTGCCTCCCTAGCACGTTTGTCAAGAAATGTCAGAAAACATCTTTAAGTATACTTTTTTTTTCCTCTGTGAAAAGTTGTTCCTTTAGAAACATGCTGCCAGAGAGAAGCCTCCTTCCCTGAAAGGAGTGATTGCAGTGCACATTTAATTGCAAAGCTTTTCCAGGTAGTGAGCCTGCACCCAAAATGGACATGGCATCATAGTGGTGGGCAGATCTGGGGTGCTAACTAATGCAATGAGAGGAGAACCACCATAGCATCAAAGAAAAGGACTTGAAGTCTATAAGGCAAATGTTCTTGAGTTTTGTAAAGTATTGTCAGGTCTAGTCCAGTAGCATAGGTCACTCAATAGTATGCTGTAGAGATTGCACAAATGGTTAAACAGTCCAGCTCTATGACAGTAGATCTGTGAGCCTTCATTAATTCTCAGGTTATTAAAAAAAAGAAAATTGGATGTGGTGGTTTCAGTGCTAGAGAATTACTCGTAGAGGGCACTTGGAGAAAAACGTGGTCAAGATGCAAAGATACAGTGGGACTACTTTAAATATTGCAGATATTCCTTCCTCTGTCACTGTATGTATACACTTGTTTGCAGAGAATATCAAGAAATTAAATAATGGCTGGATATCATAATTATGTTAGGTAAAATGGTGCAGGCCAAATTCTGTTCTCTGATACAAAGAGGAAATCCTGTTTTCTCAGTGATAAGATGAACTGGTGTAGCTGACAATGGAAGATCACTCTGAATCTAGGGACAAATCTTTTGCATGAGGATATACTTTCACTTAGGGGCAGATCCTCACATCACTGCCAACTCTGTGGGCAGGTAGTGTACAGTTTTTGGTAAATAAGAGGCAGGATCTAGATTTACTGGTTATTTCTGACCCTGGACTGCAGGGGTGCAAGAATCTCATAGGTGCAAGCAGCTCCCCTGCTGTCATGTTCTCAGCACACTATCTGGTTACTCAGGCTGTGCTCTGGGCACATGAATTATCCCTGTAGCTCCAAGTAGATATGAATGGAGTCAGAGGATCACAGCAAAATAAATGTATCAAGCAGAAGTTAATCAGACATGACAAAATAGATTAAAATATAGACAGAATTAAATAAAACATATAACATTTGTATAAAAGTGAATGCAAAATTTGAAACAGAAGAAAAGCATAACACACTAGACACAAAGCATATTAAAAACCATTTGAACATGGCTTGTCACATAACAGGTTTCAATATATTGATTATTTGACAAAAAGAAGGAAGCTGCGATAGACCCTAAAAGCAGCAGTAATGCTAAGGTCAACGTGTATTCAATTTGCTGGCACAGCACAGAAAAGATTGCTTAGACTGCTGAAGTTCCCACGACGTCCCACAGAAGTGTTGCTGGAGAAGAGGTGAGGCCCAGTGGTGACACTGGCAGTCTGGTTTGTTGTATAACCTGAATATCTGCTGCAAAAATTAGAACCGCACCCAAGCTGATTTAGCTGCCAACATTGTCTTCTCAATTGCCATCAGAGCAATCTTTCTGGAGCACTTGTACTGGCATAAAACAAACCTTGTCAATATCTCTCTGTGTGAGATTTATGCAGAGTGAAATAAAAGTGTGATTTGGATACCTGATGCGTGAGTCTTCTGTATGAAGCATGATGCTTGGCAATGGAGACAGTGCTGAGATCTGCAGACCTGCCAGTTCTCACTCATTTGGTGAGACTCTATCATTTTTCCCCTTTAGTTGTACTCAACTATCTAGCTAGTAGCTCTTGAAGTGATGAGAGAATTTTAGACAATGATATGCTTTTACAAAGATGTTTTTGTTTTTAACAGTGCTTTTTAGACACTAGACACATTTTGCTTCTCCCTCTTCATTTGCACTGCTAGCTTTTCAAAATTTAGAGAGAGAGATGTTAGATGAATAGTTTCAAAACTGTACACTACTCCTGCCACCACTTCTTCCTTCAGAAGCACTGAAGGTGGGATCTTGTAAGACATAGTATTTACAGCTACAGGTGACATTCAGATCTAGGTACGGCCCCTGCACAAGGCCTTATCCACCACTGAAGCAGTGTGTTAAAGGGTCAAATTCTGATAACACAGAAGTCAGTGGGAGTTTTGCTGTTGACTTCAGTGGATCATGATTTGGTCCTCTGGTTATTACCTTTATTAATCATAGCCCCTCTCAGACCAGCAATATGATGGATCTGTATATTTTTCCCATAGTTATTGCAGATAGATAGATATAAATAGATGGCAGACTTCATTCTGGGATTTTTTTAAAATGTTCATGCAACTTGTAAGCGAGGTTTGAGGTTAATGTTGTTTGAATAATGACTATAAGCATATTTGGGGGGGAAAATAAAAATTACGCAAGTGTCTTCAAAATTTCTAAAGCCCTCATAAATTCTGTTTTGTAAGATAACAAATCAATATAACCCAGAATGCCAGACAAACATTGTTTTAGTATGGGAGCAGTGCAGCCATACTCCAGTGTTTGCAGTTGCTGGAATAGGTATTTGCATATGGTACTGTTAAGAGCAGCCAGAATGCTGCTCTGCATTCAGGGACCAGCAGAGATGTCTTTCCTTCTTGAGCTCTGCTGGATGCTCAGTTCCACAGAGCTGGCTCAGTATCTCTGTTCCATAGCCTGGTGGGTCAGTCCGTATAATGTCTCTTTAAACAAGAGCTTGCTGTTATAATGATTATTATTTAGTTTCTCATATTTACATGCCAGGGATTTGTAAGCCTGTTAATACTTCCTAAATAAATAATGAGTGTAAAAAAAATAAATCAAGTTAAATTGAGCTCTGTGTGAACTGTGCTTAGTTGCTTTTGTGAGCATCAGAAAGATTTGCCTCGTAAGGCACCACCATTAGCAGTGATAGCAGCTACAACATATGACAAATTTAGCTTCAGTCATAGGACTGGAAGGGACCTTGAGAGGTGATTTAGTCCAATCCCCTGCACTCATGGCAGGACTAAGTATTACCTAGACCATCCCTGACAGGTGTTTATCTAACTTGCTCTTAAAAATCTCCAGTGATGGAGATTCCCTAGACAATTTATACCAGTACTTAACCACCCTGACAGTTAGAAAGTTTTTTCCTAATATCCAACCTAAATCTCCTTTGCTGCAATTTAAGCCCATTGCTTCTTGTCCTATCCTCAGAGGACAGGAAGAACAATTTTCCTCCCTCCTCCTTGTAACAACTTTTTATGTACTCAAAAACTGTTATCATGTCCCCTCTCACTTCTCTTTTCCAGACTAAACAAACCCAATTTTTTCAGTCTTCCCTCATAGGTCATATTTTCTAGACCTTTATTCATTTTTGTTGCTCTTCTATGGACTTTCTCCAATTTGTCCACATCTTTCCTGAAATGTGGCACCCAGAACTGGACACAATACGCCAACTGAGGCCTAATCACCGTGGAGTAGAGCGGAAGAATTACTTCTCGTGTCTTGCTTATAACACTCCTGCTGTTACGTCCCAGAATGATGTTTGCTTTTTTTTTTGCAGCAGTGTACACTGTTGACCCACCTGTGGCCCACTGTGAATCCCAGATCCCTTTTCACAGTACTCCTTTCTAGGCAGTCATTTCCCATTTTGTATGTGTGCAACTAATCATTTTTTCCTGAGCGGAGTACTTTGCATTTATCCTTATTGAATTTCATCCTATTTATTTGAGACTATTTCTCCAAATTTTCCAGATCATTTTGAATTATAATCCTGTCCTCCAAAGCACTTGTAATGTCTCCCAGCTTGGCATCATCCACAAATTTTACAAGTGTACTCTCTATGCCATTATCTAAACCATTGATGAAAATATTGAACAGAACTGGACCCAGAACTGATCCTTCTGGGACCCCATTCAATATGTCCTTCCAGCTTGACTGAACCACTGATAACAATTAAGCTATGGGAATGGTTTTCCAACCACTTATACACCCACTTTGTAGTAGCTCCATCTAGGTTGATTTTCCCTAGTTTGTTTATGAGAAGGTCATGCGAGACAGTATCAAAAGCTTTACTAAGGTGAAGATATACTATGTCTACCACTTCCCCCTATCCACAAGGCTTGTTATCCTGTCAAAGAAAGCTATCAGGTTGGTTTGACATGATTTGTTTTTGACAAATCCATGCTGACCATTGCTTATCACTTTATTATCTTCTAGATGTTTGCAAATTGATTGCTTAATTATTTGCTCCATTACCTTTCCGAGTATAGAAGTTAAGCTGACTAGTCTGTAATTTCCCAAGGTTGTCCTTATTTCCCTTTTTATAGATTGGCACTATATTTGCCCTTTTCCAGTCTTCTGAAATCTCTCCTGTCATCCATGACTTTTCTGAAGTCCAGGGTACGTATTCTGCTGTTCTCCTTTCTTCCTTGTGTCAGGATCCTGAACTTTGACCATCTCATGGACACTCCCTCCCAGGTTCCCATATACTTTTGCTTCCCCTACTAATTCTTCCCTGTTTCTGAGCAGCAGGTCAGGAAGAGCTCTGCCCCTAGTTGGTTCCTCTAGCACTTGCACCAGGAAATTGTTCCCTACACTTTCCAAGAACTTCCTGGATTGTCTGTGCACCACTGTATTGCTCTCCCAGCAGATATCAGGGTGATTGAAGTCTCCCATGAGAATCAGGGCCTGTGATCTAGTAACTTCTGTTTGTTGTGGAAGAAAGCCTCGTCCACCTCATCCTCCTGGTCTGGTGGTCTATAGCAGACGCTCACCACCACGTCACCCTTGTTGCTCACACTTCTAAACTTAATCCAGAGACTCTCAGGTTTTTCTGCAGTTTTATACCGGAGCTCTGAGCAGTCATACTGCTCTCTTACATACAGTGCAACTCCCCCACCTCTTCTGTTCTTTTCTGTTTTTATTAAACAACAATACAGAGCTTGTTGCCTGAACTTATAGGTATTCTGAAAATAGATACATAAAAATAGGAAAAGGTCTGTAAGTATGTAAGTTAAAATTGCCTGAGGTGCAATGCACCTTTGCTATCCCTGGTGGAAATCTGTGTTATGGACTGCATCAAAACAGTAGTCGCTGCCACTCTGTTGAAGATAGAGTCGGTACAGATTCTAGCAATGAGCATGTGATCACTCCTGTTAAGGCCATAATTGATTTCTATGCCAAATACCTGCATGTGCTTACTCAAACTGCACACTTCCTTAACTCCACTTCTCATTGAATCAGATGCATAATATACAGCTGAACTTTCAGTACAGTGGCAAAACGTTCATAAAAATGCTGGCACATATTGTTCTTCAATGATTATATAATGCTTTATTTTTGTAGCGATGTGCCCACAGGTTCTCTCCTGGTTTGGTAAGTGACACCTTTACAGCAGCATTACTCCTTTTATATTGGATGAAAAGAGATGTTAGTTTAATTCAAGTAGTGGTGAGCCAGATTATAAGACTATTGTGTGACTCTCCCAGACTCATAGACTCATAGACTTTAAGGTCAGAAGGGACCATTATGATCATCTAGTCTGACCTTCTGCACAATGCAGGCCACAGAATCTCACCCATCCACTTCTATAACAAACCCCTAACCTATGTCTGAGTTATTGAAGTCCTCAAATTGTGGTTTGAAGACCTCAAGCTACAGAGAATCCTCCAGCAAATGACCCGTGCCCCATGCTGCAGAGGAAGGCAAAAAACCTTCAGGGCCTCTGCCAATTTGTCCTGGAGGAAAATTCCTTCCTGACCCCAAATGTGGCGATCAGTTAAACCCTGAGCATGTGGGCAAGACTCACCAGCCAGCACCCAGGAAAGAATTCTCTGTAGTAACTCAGATCCCAAATTTTCCATCTAACATCCCATAGCTTTGATTGCACATCATAACTTGAAGTAATATTATGTGAAATAGGGCTATTTGAGGTCTACAAATTAACCTAACTGCATTAACTCTTCCCTTTAAATTGAGAAAACTACACAGAGTACAGGAGTCTGCTGAATTAACAGAGAATCTGGAATCACAGGACTGGAACAGACCTCAAGAGGCCATCTAGTCTAGTCCCCTGCACTCACGGCAGAACTAAGTACTATCTAGACCATCCCTGGCAAGTGTTTTTCTAACCTGCTCTTAAAAATCTCCAGTGATAGAGATTCCACTACCTGCATGGGCAATTTATTCCAGTGCTTAACCACCCTGACAGTTAGGAAGTTTTTCCCAATGTCCAACCTAAACTTCCCTTGCTGCAATTTAAGCTTCTTGTCCTGTCCTCAACGGTTAAGGAGAATAATTTTTCTCCCTCTTCCTTGTAACAACCTTTTATGTACTTGAAAATTGTTATCATTTCCCCTCAGTGTTCTCCAGATTAAACGTACAATTTTTTTTCAATATTCCCTCATAGGTCATGTTTCATTAATCATTTTTGTTGCTCTTCTCTGGACTTTCTCCAATTTGTCCACATCTTTCCTGAAATGTGGCACCCAGAACTGGACATAATACTCCAATTGAGGCCTAA
>NC_133775.1:82864285-82871117 GCF_003597395.2 Chelonoidis abingdonii | reverse complement strand
TAATTCCCTGGGTTGACTGGCACTATATCTGCCCCTTGCCAGTCTTCTGGAATCTCTCCCAACTTCCATGAGTTTTCAAAGATAATTGCTAATGACTCAGATACCTCCCCAGTCAGCTTTTTTAATATTCTAGGATGTATTTCATCAGGCCCTGGTGAGTTGAAGACGTCTAACTTGTTTAAGTAATTTTTAATTTGTTCTTTCCCAATTCCATCTTCTGATCTTACTTCATTTTCTCTGATATTCACTATATTATATGTCCAATTTCTGCTAATCTTTTTGGCTAAAACTGAAACAAAAAGGCGACTTAGCACTTCTGCCATTTCCACGTTTTTTGTTGTTTTTAAGTAATAGACTTACCCTGTCCTTGGTCTTTGTCTTGCTTCTAATGTATTTATAGAATGTTTTCTTGTTACCCTTTATATCTATAAATAGTTTAATCTTGTTTTCTGCCTTGGGCTTTCTAATTTTGGCCGTATGTACTTGTGTTTTTGTTTATATTCATCCTTTGTTACCACTTTTTGTAAGGCTCTTTTTCAGATCATTAGAGATCTCCTGGTTAAGCCAGGATGGTCTCTTGCCATACTTCCTGTCTCTCCTATGCTGTGGGATAGTTTAGTCTTGTGCCCTTAATAATATCTGTTTGAAAAACTTCCAAGTCTGTTGAACTGTTTTTCCCCTTAGACTTGCTTCCCATGGGATCTCATCTACCAAATCCCTGAGTTTGCTAAAATCTGCCTTCTTGAAATCCAAGAAGACAAGTCATTCCTTAACCAGGTTTTTGCTTCTGCCTTGCAATACACGATGAATAATCAATGTTATAATTCAATAAGCAGTGCATCTGTCATTCAGAATATAGACAACTAAAATATGTGGGCCAAAATTTCAAGATTGGTGTGAAAAATGTGTTTGCCTTTTTTTGCACGAGCAATTGCACATACAGGCTCACGCACGATTAAGCAATTTGTGTCAGCAAATCTGGTAATAATAGGAACAACCTATATGTGTGAACAGTCCCATGTCCTTTATATAATTGGCCGTTTAAGTGAAAGATATTAGGGCTGATTTTTCTTGGGATTTTTGTTTTCTTTCAGCTTTATTTTGCTATACCATTTTGCTGAATTCTCCCAGGATGTTATGAAGAGGAACTCCAGAGTTGTATCATAGAGTCAAAAGCCAATGTTGCATGTATCTGTTGCTGTAGCCCTGTCTGTGTGTTGTTTAATGTGCTTCTCCTCTGGACTCTATTCCTGCAATTTGTTGAGAAATTTGGTGCCATTTAAATAACATGCAATCAAGATATCACATCATCTCCAGGTTAAATGGCATCAGCTTGCACTTTTCTGAGCAAAACAGCTTGTCATTTGCAGAGGGTACACGCTGTTTAAACTAGAGGTGATGTGATGTTTGGATAACATACAGCCTGAAGAGTTTTGGTAAAGAGTAGCTACATGTCTAACAGCATCACATTCAACAAGACACATGGATGAAAACAACCTATTGGCAGCTTTAGTTCATGACTAAACCTGCCACAGAATATTAAGAGGTACAGATGACATTTAAGTACCCAGAATAACTTTTGTAATAATAACGTTTCTCTGAATTTTAAAGCACACAAAAGACATGGCCATCACCTGTGTCATCTTTAGTCTTGCTGGGAATATGATTTGCTGTGTCTGTCAAATGTGAATACCAGTGCTTTTCATTCTCCTCCCGCCAAATGAATGTAATGTGACGACTGTAAAACAGGTAAGAAGAAATCACCTTAATTTAAAAAAACTCCTAACAGAAGTAAATAAAAACAAAACAAAAATAGAGCATTTGTGCTTTCAAATAATGAATTGTTAAGTAACTAGTTATCATTAACAAATACATGAAGCCTTTGAATTTAAGACAAATTGATTTGCCATAGCAAATTATAGGATAGCAAATCCACCTCTGTCTGCAGGGTTGACTGGTTTGAACTCCCCTTGACTCATTTATCTGTTGATAATTAGAAGCTGCCTAGCTTTGTGTTTGTTTTAATACGTGAATGGGTCAGATCTGGTAGATTTTAACTGTCTGGCTGTTCTGTTTGTTTGTATTTTGTGGAACAGGGTTTCAGGGTGTTTTGGAAGTTAAACTATAATTTCTGGTAGCTGTGGGATTCTGATCTCACTTACGCAGGTGGGAGTCAGGAATAATGCCACTGAAGTGAATATAGTTTCTTCAGTATAAAACAAGCATAAGTGAGATCAGAATCTGGCCCTGAATAACTGTAAATAGATTTTTGATGTTTTACTCATGGGGTTTGGATAGAGACCTCAAAGCTACCCTGAAGTATGAACTATAGTGGCGCATGATAAATTAGCACAGGTGACCTTATTCTCATATCAAATATATGAAAAATTGAAAGCACATTGAATTGGTATAAAATACTATATCAATTTCAGTTTACAGAGAGCCCTTTGGGACTAATAAACTGTCTGACTTTAAGCTGAATTGAAGAAGTCTTATTGAAAAAGCATGGAACAATATAGTAGCTTTGCTTCCCATGCAGTATCTCGCTGAGGTCTGTTTTTTTCTAGTTCTTGGAACTTTCCCTTTATTATTGTTTTAATCATCTTGATCAGCATTATTATAATCACAAAACATCAGCCTCAGAAAACGATAGTCTAGTCATTATGTTTCAATGTCACCTTTGTCAACTCAAGCTTAGCTATCATTTGAAATTGCTATATCAATCCTGTGATTAGATATAATTTGTGATATGACCAGCATTCATAGATGAGTAGTTTAAAATATAACAACACCTAAGTACTCCAGTATGATAGTAACTCTTTCCTCTTAAGTTATTCACATCTGTCCTCCTAATACAAATGTTCTTTGAAAAATATTCGTGGAACCAAATATTTTATTTTGGTAGATAATGAAATCTTACTGTATGATCACTAAATGAAATTTATGAATTACTCCAGTAATGTGGAGTCATTTTGTGTCACCAAAGGTAGACAAATTCTTTGTAGTCATAGCTTTTTTCCCCTCAAAAGTCAGATACACTTTGAAAATCATTAATTACTTACACAAAGTATATTCTTTATAATGCCTCAAAAACCTTTTGGAATTCAACATCCTAGAAAAATTCCTGCCATTTTTTGTATTTGTGAAAAAAAAATTACTATATCTCTTATATTCTGTGCTAGTTACATTTAAAACAAGATAAACTTAACAAGATTGTTCAGAAATGAAAAGGATTATTCACTACTGGTTTTGCATTCTTCATTTCAGAGGAATAAAAGATAAACTGAGTTAAAAAAATAGGACCATTTAATGCAGCATAAATGTGATGCATGAAATGTGACATCTCTTTAACATTGAGGGAAAACACTTCTTTCCATTGAGTGCTTGCACTAAATGCAAAATATTGACACATCCTTATTATATTAAACAAAAGGATTCGTTCAGAAAGATAATCTTATAGAACTGGTAGTATCATGTGATCTTATTAATATTTATGAAATATGACAACATAGTAAAAAGGAGAACTGGGACACAGGCACTATCTTTATAGACCCTATTCATTTCAGCTTCAAAATGTTTTTCATTTCACACATCAGACACTAATTAGCAAATATCTAATTAGTGTTTGAAGATTAATCACTCATGGGAGTTGAGGCTTTGAGCTTTCATGCATGCAAAAATAGTGCCACTTTAGGTGCATTTTTAAGATACAGTAACTTTAAATGATGTAACTTTTTTATTTTTCTCTGAAATTGTGTAAATTACAACAAAAAGTAAAATTAAGCTCAAGTAAATAGAGAAGAAAGCTGCATTTACAAAGGAAAAGGCAAGGACTAGACACAGTAAAAGAATGGCTAAAGTACTTAAAACCTATCCAGAAGTTGGTAAGATTCCAGGGGCAGGATGGGATTTAATGTTAACGGTTTTTTTACTTTTTCTGGTGAGAAATTATTTGCAAAATTCATATTTAGATTGTACTGGATGAATTATCAAATCTTTTACATTACTCTTGAGATTCTTAATCATCTGAACATGTGGAACACAGTTAATAGTGGAGCAACTTGTGAAGTACTGTGGAATTGACATATTTTAAAGTACAGTATGTTAAAGTTTTATAGTTCAGATACATCCTGCTGGTAAATTACTATTCTTGGCAATTCATTGTGTTTCTTTTTAATAAGAGAGACATTAAATATAATATAAACAAACTCTACTTTAATAGTGTTGTGACAGAGTGGATCAATGCATGTAAGAGGAAACGTGGTTGCTGTCCAGTAAATAGCATCATGCTTGCTTGAGCAACAGAACTACTAATCGCAAAGAAGTGCTGTTAAAATAGTTGAAATAAAGAGAAACCAGGTTTCAGTACTTTGCTTCATGGTTTATGACAACATTAATAAGTTCATCCTGGAGCAATATCAACTAGAACCTAATTTTGAAAATACATTTATTTTAGGCATGCTGTACCTGTGCAAATAATTTTAAAGCTAAAACAATCATATAGTTACCTAAATCTAGAGCCAGTCATGCAGAAATGCTTGATGACGGCAATATGGAACCATTTTGACATTATAAAGTTTGAGAAATTTCCTAAAAGTAAAATGGCTTTAAGAAATTAAATGCTACAGTACTCCCAATGTTAAGCATATATACTGTTTAAATGTTTATAGTAACAAACAACACTGTAGGATTCATTTAGGTTAATTTAGGTCCAAAATGAAAGATTCTACAGAAAGCATTCCAGCATCATCACATTTTGTGAGAGCAGGAGATGTTATGGCAAGTTTTTTTTTCTCTGTTAAAGAGTGCAACTTCAGAGTTGCAATAAGGATCAGCTGGTATCAGTATTCTATAGCACTGTCTCTTTTTTCTTTCCTCAAAGGCTGAACTAATCTCTCTGTCAACTTGAGTGTCCTAATTTATAGCTCAGCACCCTTGGGCTATATTTCTGCCCCCTTCCCAGTAATTGACTGTCAATGAGAATGCAAGAGCAATCCCCCGATAGGTAATGGGGATACTGAGACACTGCTGTTATTTTCCTTCCAAAGGATCTCTAGCAATGCGCTTAATTGATCCACTGCTGTATGCCTGCTCTTAGTTGCAGTGTCACTCTAGTGGTGAGTCTTTTTAAACTGAAGCCCACTTTTTTGGTAAACCAACATATAGAGATGTGCTGCTAATAGAGTATGTGCTATTTTGTGCCCATTATATAGTGCAGAATAACAAGCAAACTAAAAATGATTGGCAAAGTTTGTTGAATCTTTATGCTAGCTGAACCAAGGCAGTCTCTAAAATAATAATGGAAAAGTATAATAAAATATCTACAATAGTAACATTCTGTAACTTTTTTCCTCTAATCATTTTTATGAAATTGAATAAATCAGGCCAGATTTTTAAACATAAGTTTATGGCAGACATTTACTGGTGCCTCAAACAACAGATATGCCTGCACATGGCCAGTTACACCTAACTTACATTCAAGTTCATCATTCCAAGATATGTATGGTACAATTTTGACAAGAGAAGTAAAATTCCAGAATGTATCCTGAGTATCCCATGATGATTTATTAGCAAACAAGATATTTTAGCTGGGGAAGATCCAACCAGCTCAATTGTGTCCCCTTGTTCTTGGTCCATTTGTTTCTAACCTCCCTGTAATATGAAAAGGAAAAACAAACAAATATTTTTTCTCTCTCTCTGGTATGGTGCTGTAATATATTTAGCATGTATAATACCCTTTAGGCAAAATAGTTTGGCTTGATCTACCTATTTACTTGTTTTCCTAATTTTTTAGCTTTTTGAACCTTTCTCCAGTGTAAAAATGGTGCTGCAGAATCTCATGGATTTATGGTTCTCAACACCTTCTTTTAGGTCACCTAAGGGTATTGCTTTTCCAGGGAGAATTAGCCCAACCCGTGTAACCTTACTTCTTAACTTAGATTCTTGAGACACTTGTATCTGTCTGAGTAAGAATGAGTTATTGAGAGTTTCCCGAGGGTATCTAAGTATTTATTGTATGTCACCACATGAAAAAAAAATGTATGGAGTTCTTGGAGAACAGACCAGTTTTATTTTGTTTTCCACAGGTTCCTATGTTAACATTAATACTACTGGTCCTTTAGAAAGCACTGTCTGCCACATTCTTTTTAAACAAAACAAAAAAAACCCAAAAAACCAGAATATTTTGTTTCAAATACCTTAAAAATAATGCACTGAATCAAATAAGTAAAAAGCCAAACCACTGGTTAATACTTTTTACATAAATTCTTTATTAAATATGTGGTGAGAAGAAATAAAAAAAATTAACAAAAATATGAAGTAAAAGTGGGTAAATTTGGTTAACTGTTTTGGGGAGAAATTAATGTGCAGTATTTCCCCAATTTTTCTCATTACTTCTCCTCCCCACAATGTTGCTTTCTCAATAAGTTTTGGGAGACTGTTTTTCAGTTTTGTTGAGAGAAGCATTTTTTGGTTCAAAAATGTGCACTTGTGAAAACTCACTTTAATTTGCAGATATGTAATAAAAACTTTTCTCTCTCATGGCCCACAGGCATGTGCAATTTACACAAACTCATACCTCAATGCGGGGAAATCAAGCTCAGCAGATACATCTTTTAGATAAAGTTTTCACCTCTTAGCTCACAAAAATTGTCCCACAACATCCTTGTGGAATAAGCAAATACCATTGCCCCCGGTATTATAGATGGGGTGTCATAAACAGATAGCTAAGGGTTAATGTTTCTTTCACCTGTAAAGGGTTAACAAAGGGAACCAAACACCTGACCAGAGGACCAATCAGGAAACAAGATTTTTAAAAGCTCACGGAGGGAAT
>NC_133775.1:82858637-82862763 GCF_003597395.2 Chelonoidis abingdonii | reverse complement strand
ACACACCCAAACATTCCCTCCGTGAGCTTTTAAAAATCTTGTTTCCTGATTGGTCCTCTGGTCAGGTGTTTGGTTCCCTTTGTTAACCCTTTACAGGTGAAAGAAACATTAACCCTTAGCTATCTGTTTATGACATGGGGAAACTGAGATTTAGAGGCACACTCAAATTCACACTGCACATGAGAGATAACACCTAATTTAGAAGACAGGTGTCCTGAATGTTAGGTCCTTGACTAATCCACTAGTCTGTTGTTCCCCAAAGGCAGGTAATTTAACCTCTTTGTACCATTTTCCCCTTCTGTTAAATGGGGATAATATATTTCCAGTCAATATTAAAAATATGCAAGATGTCCACAGCCACATGTGGGGATCCAAACAGACATAACTAACCAAATTCTACAGACCTAGGGCCTGTTTCTCCACTGTGTTAAATTGGTTTTATCCAGTGTAACTTTATTGAAGTCAGTGGAGTTACACCATTTTAAACTGGAATAACAAAGTGGAGAATCAGGCCCCTAATCAGTGTGTGTGGGCAGGGGGGCGCGCACATGCCCTATCACTTCACAGCTAATAGTAATGCCATTCCCCTACACAATCAATATGTTGCCAGCATAAAAATCTCTATAATAGCTGTGAAACATTGATGATGTATCCAGATTGTGAAAAGGGCTAAGTAAGATTAAGGACCAATGTCAAAATTTTCAAAAATCTGAGCCAAAAATTAGGCTCCCACATTTGTATTTAGATGACTACAAATCAGATTTCCAAAAGTGATTTAGGAGCATAACTCCCACTGATTTAAGTGGAATCATTGTAAATGTAAATTGTGAATGATTGTAAATTCTAGTCTCATGTTCTGTTATATTCCATGCTATACTGTATGTACTACAATACTAAACATCAAAAACTAGTAGTCTTAAGATATTAAATTATAATAAAATTGATGTGTTGAGAAACAGTATGCCTCTTAAAATAATGTAGGTGTTCTGTCCTTATTTGATCTGTAAAATTGTGTAAGGGTAGAAGTAGATAATCTCAAACAGTTACGATAAGAATTACAGACGAACTGGTCATTTTTAATAGAAAGTTCACCTAAACAGGTATCAATTGCATTATCTTATCTCTGCATGCATTTATTTACTCTGTCAGAACTATAACCAGGTGTTAGCATCTTCCACAGAAAGTTCAGATATTTTTCTTTGAATGAAAATGAAAGTTGGAAGTTTGTGAAAGACATATCCATGTGGAATTCATAGGATTTCATGTTGTAACGCAGCAAGAAGGCTTGCCAGAAATTACATGTTTCAGGGTGATGATGCAAAACTTGACATCTGTGAAATTAACATCTACCTAACATTTTTGCCTTTCAGTCAAATGCATTCAAAAAATGTAAATCTTTTTTAGCTGTCAAAACAATCTGTCACAAGATATTTATTTTTTGTATAATGGGTTACTTAAGAAAAGCAGCATATGGTTCAGTGAACTGCACCTACACTACAGCTTTAGCTTAAATCTGTACTGCCTACAAACTACTGGAAAATATACATACAGTATGATCAGTTTCATTTTAAAATCCACTAAATGTAGCCATAGATTTTCTTTGACCTCTGCATCTCTTTTTTAATCTGTTATGTAATCTGTTGTTCTTCTTGGGTGAGAATCCTGGGTGTATAATGCTTTCTGCCTTTTAGACTCTTAATTTTTTGCCTAATAAAAATAAGGCGTGGTCTACACTAGAAAATTAATTTGGTTTAACTATGTCTTTCAGGGGTATGAAAAATCACACCTCAACTGCCACAGTTAAACTGACCTAACTCCTAGTGAAGACAGCACTATATCAACAGAAGAATTCTTCTGTCAACCTAGCTATGCCCTCTTAGGGAGGTGGATTACCTGTGCCAATGAGACCCCTCATTTCAGTGACAGTAGTGTCTAAACTGAAGCATTTCAGGGGTGCATGCAGCTGTGCCACTGTAGCATTTCAAGTGTACACATGTCCTAAGATAGCACTATAAATACTCTCACTATAACATGTCAAATGCTGGAACTATCCCTGCACTCATCTCACCTGAAAGCAATCTGAAATTAGTTTTTTTTTGGTTTATTCTGTGATCATTCATTCGTCTTGCTGATAGAATATTAATAATAAAAAAAATCTCAGTAATGACTAAAACAAAGTCTTCAAAGCAAGTCAGACGTACACAGTATTGTGGTATTCTGACTATTTATCAAAAATATCATCTCATTCCAGTGACACACTGTGTGTGTGTAGCTTTGTGGTGTGTTCAGTGCACTTTTAACATAGCCTTTTCAATGATGGCCTGATCCCTACTCAGACAAAACTAACACTAACTTCACAGGTGATTTTGCCTGAGTAAGGACTGAGAGTGAAAACTTGTCCCCACTGAAGTCAGTGGGACTTTTGCCATTGAATTCAATAGGGCCAGGATGTCATGCTAAGTATGGATTCTAGGAACACTTCTTGAACATGCTTGCTTTTCTGAACTATAGACACACAAAAATTGCAGTCTGAATTATTTTAATTATTTCTTGGGGATGAATTTATTGAGTATGCATGTTCTTTGTACTCATTTTTTTATTTATATAAACTTTGGGGGAAAAGGAGGGGGAGACAGACTCGTAGCACATAAGATGCATGTGTGAATGTGAGATATCCTGCTCTGGGAATAGCTTGTAGCTTTCTAGGCTGGTAGAGATTGAAAGTACTGTGGATATGACACACACCACCTCTGGAAGACAAGAAAAGTTTTCACCCACACCACTGTAGCCCTTCAGAGAGCATCCCTTATTTGCTCATTCACTGAGCTGCTTCAGTTTAGTTTCAAAGCAGGAAAAACAATATATAAACTTTGCAGTAAATTATTGCATTTCATTAGCTATAAAGAGAAATTTCTCAAGTGCCCCAAAAGGAATTTCTAGGCCTCCATATCAGTATAATATTTTCAGAGAAACATAGCATTTGAAGATTGAGAACATATGGTGACATACCCTGTATGGAAGCTTTCACTTAAATGTCACGTGTCATAAATTTGTCGTATCTTTAATCATTTTAAAGTCATTAATATTTTTAAAATGTAGCTTTGTTTTATAGTGTAGCCAGCTTTTAAATTAGATTTCTCACTACTAATTATACACCTCAATATTAGCCTGCTGTTTAAAAATTAGCAGTTAACAATTTTTAAAAAGCCAATTAAGAATTTATTTGCTTTTCTAACATATATCTTATGTATCCTGCATATTCTGCAGAAACAATTTTAGAGATGTTGGAGAGAATTAAAGAAAATACTATCTGCTTCTTGTATCCCTTCTGCTAGAAAAACCAGGTGCCTCAGTTACGTGATATGAACTGTATAGGTCTCAGAGGAAGAGAAAAATTAAGGGCAGTCTTCACTGACAATGTTAAAGTGCTGCTGCAGTAGCACTTTAACATGGCTTGTGTAGTCACAGCACAGCTCTCCCAGCGCTCTTAAAAACCCACCTCCACAAGAGGCATAGCTACCAGCGCTGGTGCACAGTCTATACTCACACGTTACAGCGCTGAAACTTGCAGTGCTCAAGGGCAGGGCCGGTGCAACCATTTAGGCGACTTGGGTGGTCGCCTAGGGTGCTAGGATTTGGGGGGCGGCATTTTCTTCAGCAGTGACCACAGCAGCCGGATCTTCGGCCGCCCCAGTTGCCGCCAGCATTTAGGCGGAGGGAGCTGGGGCAGGAGAGCAAGGGGAGGGCCGCCTGTAACAAGTAAGGGGAGGGGGGCATGCAGGGGAACTCCTCACCACAGCTCACCCGTACCCCACCTCCTCCCCGAGCACACCTTGGCTGCTTCACTTCTCCCACCTCCCAGGCTTGCGGCACCTAAGCTGATTGGCACCACAAGCCTAGGAGGCGGGAGAACTGAAGCAGCGACGGCGTGCTCTGGGAGGAGGTGGAGCAGGGGTGAGCTGCTTCACTTCTCCCACCTCCCAGGCTTGCGGCGCCAATCAGCTTAGGCACCACAAGCCTGGGAGGCAGGAGAAGTGAAGCAACCATGGTGTGCTCGGGGAAGAGGCAGGGCAGGGGTGAGCTGGGGTGGGGGGGTGCTTCAGAGTGGGGAGTGGGGAGCTGCCAC
>NC_133775.1:82847800-82858427 GCF_003597395.2 Chelonoidis abingdonii | reverse complement strand
GGCAGTCAGGCTAGCCATAAAATGTCTGGGGAGGGTTAGGTGCCTGAGAATAGCCAATAAGCTGAGCAGACAGTGGCCTAAACTAGCCAGTAGGAAAAGCCAAGGAGAGAGCTCCACCCCTCAAAGGAAGCTAGGCACCTTATCTCCATCTGGGATTCACAGCCATGGAATTAGGTGCCTTCGCCCTTTCTGGCAAAAAGTGATGGTAGTGACCACTCCCCCCCCCCCCCTTCCCTAAACTTTAGGCTAGTGGTTAGAAATCTGCGTCATGTAGAGGAGAGATTTGAACACCCATCTCAGGAGACTCCAACTGTTGGAATCTGGGATGAGTCGATCTCAGTCTCTCCTGTTGAAGCAGTTCCACTTCGTAAAAATAATTAAATATTCATTGGACCAGAGAAAGAGTGAGACTGACTGTTATAGTCCAGTGCTTAGGGAACTCAGCTGGGATGTGAGAGACCTAAGATCAAATCTTGGTACCTGTGGCTATTTAATGACTTACAAAGTGGAATGTACTCACCAGGAGAGATTGAGAAAGGACATTCTCTGGAGATATGGATTCGAATCCCTGCTTTACCTCAGGCTGTGATGGGAAAACAGGTCTCCCACGTCTCAGTGCGTGCTCTAACCATGCAGCTAAAGGTTATAAGTATGGCAACAGCTTCTTCTCCTTCTCCTGTGTTTAGTGCAGGGTCCAACTTGTAAGGTGGCCTCTGATAATGCCTACTGTTCAGGTGAGAAAGGCAAGGGAATGCCTTTTTTGAGGTTCCCACTGGGACTTAGGCATAACCTTAGGTGCCTGGGTGTCAGGACTCAGGTGGCTTTGCACGTGCTCAATGGCAGATTTTGAAGTGCATAAGGGACTTTATCAATGGAAGCTTACTGATGTCTGACATCTTAGGTCCATCCAGTGCTTGAGGCAAGTACTGTTGTTACCGTTGTGAAGCTGGGAATCTCTCCTTCCCAACGTAATAAAGTTCCTGTTTCTAGTCTTGCAGGGCTAAGAGATACAGACTTTTAAAGCCTTGGCATTTTTAGGTAAAGAAGAGCTGTCACTGGTCCAGAAATGAAACTTGCCTTTTCTCGAGGCAGCTGCGGTGTTGGCCAAAATAACATTTAATGTCTAGTACAGTTTCAAGAATATTTCAGGAACCCCCCTTAGGCATAACTGTATGTATTTTCACTATATTTCAGCATCATTTCATAAAAGCAAATCTGTGAAGTTGTAAACCATATTGATCAATAAAAAGAGAATCTTATAAGGATGCTAATAGTTAAAAAATGGTGGAAACTGTAGTCTCATAGACTCATAGGTCAGAAGGGACCAATATGATCATCTAGTCTGACCTCCTGCACAAGGCAGGCCACAGAACCCTACCCATCCACTTTTATAACAACCCCTAACCCATGACTGAGTTATTGAAATCCTCAAAATCCTAGAAGTCTATTTCCCATCCTTACTTAGATGATATCCATCCTGAGCGAACAGATCCGTCTGTCCGTAAACACTTCCAATGACCCGATACATCCCAAAGCCTCCTATAGCAACACTTGCATGAGCCACTGTTAATCGTCATAATCTTGGTCGCTCCTGCTTCGTGCCCCTCCTCTAGGAACCAGTCAGAATCCCACTGAAGATTCAACCTGAGCCTCGATTTTCTTGAGCGTCTTCCAGTCTGGCATAGTCCTACCTTGATAACAGTCCAGCGAGTGACTAGCCCTGTATCATTCGTTCCCACATGAAGGACAATCAACGGATCTTTCCCGCTCCCGCTAGGATCCTTTTTCAGCCTCAGGATCCAGCATCCGTGTATCTTTCGCCACTGGCAGACAGTA
The DNA here is from genome assembly GCF_003597395.2 of Chelonoidis abingdonii. Taxonomy (NCBI): domain Eukaryota; kingdom Metazoa; phylum Chordata; order Testudines; family Testudinidae; genus Chelonoidis; species Chelonoidis abingdonii. Next base: position 82,856,591 of record NC_133775.1, on the reverse strand, counting down.
CAACACCTATCTGTTCTCGGCCCCAGATCAGGTCTAGTTCAGCCCTGTCTATTCTTTTCAGTATCAAGAGTCTCCAATCACGTTAAGACTTGCCTTTTCCCTTGGACGACAGTGGTATCTCCGGTCTATCGCCCCGCACCAGCGGCCGCAAGTTCCTCTCGTATTCGTATTTCGCACCTTGCAATCCTCTGTGGCTGCATACTGGTGTCGCCTCCATTGACTCCTCTCCTCCCCTCCTTCACTGCAGGACTAGCTGTCGTCTCTTTTTCCTTGCCCTCATCTCCTTCAGCGAGCACCATGCTGAGCTCCATCTTCACCTTTCTCCAACCCAGCAAAAAACTGGTTCCTTGTAGTTTCTATTTTCTACCGTCGCTGGCCGTCGCTCTTTTTCCTCTGCCGGATTCTCACAGTCCACATGGCTTCCACCGTCCATAACTTATTGTCCACCACAGCAGTCCTTCAGAATTCGTTTTGGTCCTGTTCCCATCTGCTCAGTCTGGAGCTTATCCCCTGTGCCATCTCATGTCTGTGTTCCAATCATCTGTCAAACCTCCTTCTAACACATCAGCCAGAGTTCTCCACCGCATCTCGCAGTCTCTTAATCTTATTCTCCAGCAGCCATATCAGGCGGCACTTCATGGCAGATCAAAACTCCTTTCACGGTGCCCCCTCCAGGCCATGTACATAGCCACATGCTGACGCATCCGGTCATGCCTCATGTTTGGTCTCAACCTGCTGTCCTCTGTCTTCAATTCATGTCCCTTATCCAAACTCTGTGCCTGCAGTCCAAAGCCTCACATCGCACGCACAAGCCACCAAACAAGCACTGAGGTCTTGGCTGTGCAGACCCCTGCCTCCTTGCCTATTCTGGCTTGTTGGTTTCTCCGCCTTGCGTATCCCCTTGCAACCTCCCCCTGGAAACTCCATCTGAAACTCCCACTGTTAGCCAGCTCTGGTTGCTTGCTCCTGTGGCCGCTGCCTGAGTCCTGAGTGCCTGGCTCCTTATATAGGACCCCTAATCAGGTAAGCCCCGCCCCCAACTCAGGGCTCAGCCTCTCTCCCAGCACACGGCCCCTAGCAGCCTGCACACACACTCACTCACATACAAACTCCACAATACAATCCACTAACTACAAAAACCTGCTCCTCCAACAGAACTCCCACTGAAACTCCCCTGTTAGCAGCTCTGTTTGCTGGCTCCTGTGCCGCTGCAGCTGTCATATCCTTACCATGTTGTAATGCTCCATGGCCCAACTCTTATTTCACACTGGTGTAAATTGATTGAAAGTGAGACAGTGCTAATGTATAGTGATATCATAGCCCAACTATTAGAGCACGGGGTGCTCTTCAAATAAGGTAAAAACAATGCTAATATAAAACCAAGTATTTAGGAGCAGAGATACCCATGTTCAGGGCAAAGATTTAAAATCTGAAGAGAAAGAAACCAATAAACCAATATAAGATATATCTGCTTTAAAAAGTACTTCCCTCTTTCTCCCTTCCACCTCTTCCAATCTGTTTTTCACTGCTCTGAGGAGGCAGAAGCTCACAGATATTGTGAGCGGAGCACAAAAAAGTCCTTTCAAATAATTGTTGTTTGGTTTTGTTCCCAGCGTCTCCTCTTTCAGCTTCCCTGTGAAGTGTCATGTCAATGTCTAGCTTCCCCAGTGTATTCATATATCTGAAATAAAAACTTGCTCCAGTGTGGTCAGAGCTGTATCTACTGAGTGGGCACTCTCGTGTATGTGGCCTTAATAATAATAAAAAAAACCCACAGTGGGACAAGTGCACACTGTGATTTAAAAAAAAAATTAGTAAGTTACATTACAATTTACCCAAATAATAATTAGTAACATCAAAGTTCTGTGGAAGTGTTAACTATTAAAATGTCACAATTAAGGCTGTGAGGTAGGTAAGTATCATATCACTATTTTACAGATGGAGAAACTCAAGCACTTAGCACTTAATTGACTTCCTCATATTCCTACAGTGAATCAGAGATGGGATTAGAACCCCAACTCCTGCCACTTAGTCTTGCAGTTGGTCAGCTAGAATAGATTGTCTCCTAACAACTGAATGAATGAAAATACTTTTTTTTAAACACCATCATACTGAATTTTGAAAGCTCAGCTTTCAATATTGGTCTCTGATTTTGTTGATACAGTTTTGTATCTGCAAATTACTGCACCTATATTTTTACATGCAAAAATTAATTGTGGGCTCAACAATTAGTAGTAAAGACATCTTCCTCTTTCTGTCCACAAATTCAATTACAAAATCAAAACACTTTCTGGAAAATGAGAAACTGAGTTAATGCCCAGTTGAAAATCAGATCCCAAAATGATAAAGAAATATCGTCGGTATTTGCTTACTCTCATGCCACTATATAAAGTGTTGTTTCTGTGCATGACTCTGCTGTGTGCATAGTTATTAAGAAGGAGTTGTGCATACTGATGAATTTGAATTCTAAGTAAGATGTCCTGTATATACATTACAATTGTTGCTGCTTTGTTTTGGGTTCTGTATAGTACTTGAGATAGATGCAACCTCTCTAGCACTGAGTGCCTGTTTTATGAGGTAGTAGATAGAATCTGTCACGTGAAAGCACAAACTGGAAAGATGAAGTTAAGTCAGGGCTGTCTTATTCCTATCATCCCCAAGGGGCAATTCTTTCTTACTACTCGGAATAATAAATCCCTCTCTGGCATAGTCATGTTCCAGTGTGTCACTGCATGAGCAAACAGAGCAGACTCAGAAATTGTGGTCACGAACTACATATGTATAAATGTACAATATTTTTAGAATCTGGAAGGTGCCCACAATATTGCTGTCTGCAATATACATACAACAGAAGAATATGAAAGACCTCATTGAAGATATAACTCAAGTTTATTCTTAGACAAGGAAATTAGTTGAGATAGAGCCCCAGTAATTTTTCAAAGTGCGTGACATTTAGTCAAGATATGGCAAGAGCACCTTGTGGTCAAACTGTGACAGCACAGGTGACTCAAAGGGCTGGTCTACGCTACGGGGTAAAATCGATTTTAGATATGCAATTTCAGCTACGTGAATAATGTAGCTGAAGTCGAATACCTAAAATCGATTTACTCACCCGTCCTCACCACGCGGGATCAATGTCCGCGGCTCGCCATGTCGATTCCAGAACTCCGTTGGGGTTGGTGGAGTTCCGGAATCGATATAAGCGCGCTCAGGGATCGATATATCCCGTCTAGATGAGACGCGATATATCGATCCCCGAGCAATCGATTTTAACACGCCGATACGGCGCATAGTCTAGACGTGGCCAAACAATGACGTTGTTACATTTTCTTGTTCTAATACATTTGTACAGATTATTTGTTTCTGTCTCCCTCTGTTGTTCAGTCTCTGAGACATTTTTCCTTTTCATCTGCTTCAAGCCCAGATGAATTAAACCAATCAGCTAGCAGGACAATTAGATATTAATTAGATATTTGATTTTCACTGGTTAGTTGATTTAATTTGAAGCTTTCAATTCTGATTGGCTTTGAGACAAATAAAGAATAAATTTCAGTTTTGTCTTCAACAATGATAAATTATTTAGGGAAAATGGTCCTGCCTTTAGCAGGGGGTTGGACTAGATGACCTCGTGAGGTCCCTTCCAACCTTTTGATTCTATGATTCTATGATTCTATGAAATTGAAGTCAGTATAATCCCAGATATTTGAAATTAGTATTCAAAAGGATGAGGGAAAGAAAGAAACCTTGTGACTTATTGATTTTGCTTAAATGGATTTAATTTCTTTATTCCAACATGTTTTGCCATTTTACAACATACTGTTAAACTGTGAAGCCGTTGCTCTCTGCAGTCAGGTTGTGTTAATTTTTCTTTTCGTGCAGTCACAGAGCTTACAGTCTATACATGACTCTTAAAGGAAAAAAAACTCTCTCTTTCTTCAGGCATCTTGCAGTGTTGTTATGCTAATGATTGTGGTTACTGGATTACCATTAGTGTTGGCCCTTTGGCATCTATTTTTGATCATTTAGCTATGCTGAGTTCTTCTGCTTTTCCATGCACCTCAGGGCAACAATGGGTATCTAGATGATCTTGCTGTTTTCTGGAGCTCTTTCTCAGTTAACACGTTGCCAATTTCTGGTTTACATCAAAACATTGTTCTCTTCTCTAGCCTTAGAAGGCACTTCCTGTGTTCTATAACTTTTTGGATCCTGCTTCAGTATGTCCTATATCACTTTTGCTGTCCCCCAAAATGAAATTTGCATTCCTTTAACTTACAGTAGAATGAAATATTGGCTAGCCTGTCATCCTAGGAAACCACCGTACTATTTGCTCCTTCATCATATGACTAATGATTGTATTTGTTGTTGCTATGCAAAATAGGTTGGTGGTAGAAATCTTGGCCTTTAATTTAGTATAGAGGGGCAACCTATTATGTAAAACCTGTCTAGTACTCCAATGTCTTTCCTACTCTTTCTTTCTTTATGTGTGAAAGTGGTGGCGCTTAATAAAATTTCACTCTAAAGGCAATCACTCTCCAGTGCTTAAGTCCCACATTCCACTTGACCCCTTCCTTCCTGCCCTGCTCCCCTGCAAACTAAGGTGGGAGCAGCAGCAGTGGGGTTCCGGAAGAAGATGGCCCTATTCCAGCAGCTGTAGACCCCCTGCCCTATTTCTTCCCTTTCCCCCTCAGGAGCAGAGAGACAGCCCCAGGCAAGGAATATAAGAGCCAGTAGGCTTTTCTGGGTGGAGTGGGGAGAGGACAGAGCCAGCAGGTAAGTCACTTTACCTTTCACCGACGGCAGGGGAAGGAAGTGTAGTGGACTCTGAGCTGGTAAACTGTTCACAGCAGGGAGGCTCCACTTCCCCCACTCCATGGAAAGTGTACTCACCAAGCCTGGTCATTCTGGCTTCTCCCTACCCTCATGGACAACTCTGTGTGCTCCTGGGCAACTGGGATTCTGCTCTGTGCTCCCTATAGAGATGCAGGGAGGTAGGAGCAGCAGCGACCTCATTGGAGGCAGCAGCAATGGAGCCCTGCAGAGAGGCAGGGCCTAGCCTAAATTAATAATATTGGGGGAAAGAGTGGCTAAATGTGGTTGGGCTGATTGAACTGCATAGGGTACTTCATTGTATTGGTACCACCAGATGGATTGGTAATGCAGGGCATGTGCTAAGTGAATTACAATAGTAGCAGGGTGGTATGAAAGTGTGTGGGTGTATATGTGGGAGGACTGATTCAATTGCACTGCTACCAGCTGGGTTGGGAATGGGGTGAGGACATGTAGCTGGCTTAACTATATAATGGTGAGTGGGAGATACAAAATAAATTGTACACCCCTTTACCTCGAAGCAACCTGGACAAGGACCCCTGTCTCCATGCCCCAAAATTGACTGCAAAAACTCTTTGTTTCATTCACACAGTATAGAAACATCCTTAAAAATAGTTTTTATAATTACAAAGTCCACATTGTTATCTATAAACTGTGAACTAAAATCTGTAAAGTAGTGTGCAATGCTGATCAAAAAATGGGTATCCAATATTTTGATTATTTGTCATCCATTTTGATGGCTTGGGTCACATATTGGCAGCAGGTTTGAATGTTGAGATACGGTTAGAGTGGAGCAACCTCGATGGTAATAGAAGATAGAAAATATTCTGAGTCATAAGAAAACACATAATTTCCAGTCTGATCCTACAGCCAAAAACAGATGTTGCAGAATAATTTGTGGGTTGAAGAGTGCACAGCCATTAGTGAAGACTTGTTCCCAACCCCTTTCTTCCTTAATATTTATTACAGCCCCAGATTTCTGATACTATCTTAGCATCTAAATAAGTGACAACGTAATTTGCTGTTCTTACGCCTGCAATTTTAATTTTGAGATCTACCGGATTAGAAATTGAGAACTTTATTTCATCTCTCATATATCCTTTCCTTGCTTTGTATTGTGTAGCTATACCTAGCATCAACAAAGCTGCGGAACCAGCATGGTGCAAAACAGCTCTAATGTAGCTGAGAATCAGGCTGTTCTCTCCCCTCCCCTGCCATGCCCACACACACACACACACACAGTTTAGTGGATACAGTTTTGGGGAGCTTTCTTTCTTTCTTTCTTTCTTTCTTTCTTTCTTCTAAATTATTTTGTATGTGTATATGTATGTGTATATCAATATGTATGTGTATATCAATATGCACACATGCATGTATAGGTGTGTGACACATAGTTCAATGGCCCTCAGTCTGAACTGAAGGAGTTTGAGACAATAGCTCTATACACCAAGTAAAGTGTTAATTTCTGTGCAGTACCTGTGGTTCTACTGCTAAAATTAAGGAGTTGAGGATTGTAGTATGCTTTATTCCTACTGTGAACAGAATTAAGTAGACACCAATTTACACCTCATTGTTAAGAGTAAATTTTTCCAAAAGTGAGACCACATTTACATCATTTGTAATTAAGCCAAAGGAGGAAAAAATTACTTTTTTTTCCCTTCACTGCAAATCAGAAAGCAAATATTTAATGTTATATGAGTTCAAATGCGAAAACATACATCAGTTCTGAAAGAGGAAAAAAACAAATCAGAGCTTGATTCTATCTATCTTCTGCTGCACTGGAATATTAGTCATTCCAGTTTCCGTGAAATGTTTTGTTTCACAAAACAGAATAAACAACTGACTAATTGATATTATGAATGTGGCAGGGAGGGAGGGACTTTCAGAGGTTAGAATTTCAGTTTCATTTGGCCTGAATAGCCCATATGAGTAAATGACACATTGTTCCACTGCACTGATTTCAGAGAGACTCCTTCTGTGAGTAAGCACTATTAAGTGAGTAAACATTAGCAACATAGGCCCTCAGTATCCTGACCTTTTCAATATGTCACCCAGCCACTTGTATCCTGTTTAAATTAGTTTGTAAACTTTTTGTGGCAGAGGATTGAGGTTTTTTATGCATCTCTATGGCACCTTTCAGTATAGAGCTCCAATCCTAATTGGAGTCTCTATCCAGTTGCTGCTGTAATACAAATAATAAATAATAGTGACAATAATCATATTTATGAATATATCAGACACTTAAACATAAGAAATATAGCACTGACTTAAACATGACAAATTGACCGTTCTAGTAATTTACGTCTTATCCACAGAACAGGTATAATACAAGCTCTCCATTTTACCACATCGACGTACTTCAGTCTCTAGGGAAGAAAAGATAGAACAGCTTTTGTTTGTTCAGGCCCCACTTCCGCAAGATTTCTGACATTATGAACATGAGTAATCCTATTGAATTCAGTGGTGCTTAAAGTCATGTGCTTAAAATTAAGCACATACTTAATACCTTGCTGAGTCTGGGCCTCAGTCCTTGGCTTCTCTACCCAGACTAGCAGCTGGGTGTCGTCACTGTCATTTAGATCTATATGTAACATGAACACCTGTCCACTAGGGGGAAAAAAAAAGTGTTAACAGCAGTTGGTCTGTCTAGGGTGTCCTCAGGTCCTTACTTTCAAGGTTAGAATTGAACTTGTGACTTGAAGATGAAAGCATCTGTCCTGTGTGAATTCCCTGAACTATCCTTCCTCCTTGCCCTTTATGTGTTTAGAAATTTTTGATGCCATCTTCTGTGCTTTAAATGTCAGCAGATGTTGGAAATAGTGCAGTAGTCCTCCCTCATTGCTCTTTAAATACTTTTCATGCTGAGTAAACAAGCCTAAAAAAAAGGTCGTTTTAGTGCATACCAGAACATTTAGCATAACAGATTAGGCCCTGAAAATAAACAAACATTATGACTTGAGAGTATTTTTGTGAGAATTAGATAAAACCATCATGGGCAGCACTTTTAATTTCATTTATGGAATTGCATGATTTATCATATTTTCCCCATGAGCATACTTCAACTGATCTCTATTCATTAATGCTCCACAAAGATGGTAAAATCCATAGGAAGCTGGACAGCTGACACAAGGCAGTACAATATAATGAATAAAAGAGGGAGAACAGACTATGTAGATGTTAAGCATCCCCAAGCAGACTAGTATCAGGGAGTAGCTGTGTTAGTCTGTATCCTTAAAGACTGACAGATTTATTTGGGCATAAGCTTTCATGAGTAAAAAAAAACACTTCCTAGAGACTTAAACACTCATGTTACTTTGGATTCATGTATCTATTTCCTCTGGCCAAAAAAATAAAAATAAATCATAGTTACAGTAGCATCATCTTACATAGCTTTTCTTTATTACTCCAAGCCAAATCCTGCATCCTTTACTCATGTGAGTCATCCTCTTTGTCAGTGGTACAACTCACATAAGTAAGGGTTGCAAGCTCAAGCCTTAATATAGCCAATTTCTTTAAACAGGTGTAAGATTTCCATTGTGGAGCTGAACCTGCTCCCATTGAAGTCAGCGATCTCATATTAACTTCAAGGAGAAGGACTGGGCACTTAACCAGTTTTCAATTAGTTTTACTACTTTTTATTTATTTATTATGTTTCAAAAAGGCTAAAACTAAAATCAGGAAGATGGAACTCATAGGAGAAGGAAAATATGGAGTCTATCCAGCAGATTGAGAGAGTTTTTTTTTCTTTCTTCAAGATTACGACTATTAAATGTCATGCACTTGGTGTTGCATATTAAGACAAGCACTTCCCAGGAGACATATACGTGACTGGATAGCGTAGTGGTTAAGAGCGCCGCCCTTTGATACGGGAGACCGCCCTTTGATACGAGAGACCAGGGTTCAAATCCTGGTTGGTACCCAACTTTCCAGTAGGGGTCCTTGGGCAAAAGACCTCCTAACACTT
>NC_133775.1:82755182-82844849 GCF_003597395.2 Chelonoidis abingdonii | reverse complement strand
GGGGCTGTGACTCCTAAGCTGGGTGAGTGGCTCCAACAGATCCCAGGAACAACATCAGAGCTCTCTGTCCAGAAGAGTGCAGTGCTAGGAACAGCTAAGATACTGTGCAGAACCCTCAAACTCCCAGGCCTCTGGTAGAGGACCCGAGGTTGAGGAAGACACATACCACCCATAGGGGTGAGAGGAGAATTTTTTTTTTATGAACTACACTGTATATAATATGACAGAGTTACAACAAATATATATATATCTCCTGGGAAGTGCTTGTCTATATATAATTTGTTGTAACTCTGTCATATTATATACAGTGTAGTTCCTATCTCTTCCTGGCAGCTTCCAGAGTTTAAGATAGTCAGCATCTGAAATTGCACTGTTTTATCCCAGATTTCACAAATAACAGTCTTATTATTGTAGAAGAGAGCTTGCTGATAAGTAAGGTTTTGACTTGCTTCTCAATTGTTAGAGGAAAGTATGTCTGAAAATGGCAATTACTGTAGCAAACTGATTTGAAAAAATATTTAAACTAAAATCTGTAACGCTGAATTTCTTTTTTTAGGAATATGTCAGAATTTGTGTTTATTATAAAGCTTCTGCTCTGATGCCTCCAAATGTACAGTGCTGGAAAACATTCAGAAAAATACCAGTACCAGTAGTTCACCAATGCCTGTATCCAGCTGAGTGGAAGTGATAGCATATGCTTAGTCATCAAGTTTCAGTGGCACCAAATCCCTTTCTACCATACAGGAAAATAAATATTTGAAGAAGCAATAACTTTTTCTAATTTAATGTTATTTGTATCTAATTTTAGACGTCATTGGTTATTTTCTACGGACTTTTATGAGGAAATATACTTAAGAAGTCATCTTTTTTTTTTTTTTTTAATCTTAACTAGTTGTATTTCATGGATGCAGAGCATAAAATGTTAACCAATTATAGTGTGCAAATAATCTTTTTTTAAAAAATTTGGATTGATTGAATCAACTTTAATGTTATAATACTCCACTCAGTTACAAACTGTTTCAGAATATTCAACATATTTCCCCCTCTTGCAATAGTCGTACAAAAAATACAAACGTGCAATAAAAGATGAACACTTTGCACCACAAATGAATTTAGGAAAAGTTGTCCCCCCACACCTTTTTATGAACTTTTGTAGTTTACCAAATATGTGGTGTACAGGATAGGTCTACATACATCTTAATTTTGCATCTCTGACAACTTTCCAGAAAACTCAAGTATTATCCCATAGTTGACATGATGTCATCAGAGACCTTAGATATGTATGAATAGCTTTAGGACCCAATCATGGAAAGCTCTGAGTGCCCTCAATTCCCATGAGCTCAAAGGCCCAACTTCTAATGCAGGACTTTACTTGTAAATTATTCTCACTTTTTCTTTGTAATATGCAGTATATATCTTTCCCATATGGCAATGATCAAGCTAAAAAGGATGCTACGCTATGGATATATCAGGACTCCTCTGTGGAAGTATAGCTACATTTTCATGGGCCTGAGCCACAAAGACCAAACTTTCCTCAGGGCTGCTCTATTTCAGGCTTCTGATTTAGGCCTATCGTGGATATAGTGCCAAATAGCAAAAAATTAGATCTTGATTCAAATGTAAATTTCCCCAAAGTTCCAGGCACCAGGAGCCGGGATTTAAATGGCTCCTCTGTGGCGGGAAGCTCAGAGGAGCACTTTAAATGCTGGCCCTAGCCCAGCCACCAGAGCTGCGGGCTGGGATTTAAAGGGCTCGGAGCTCCCCACAGCTGCGGGGAGCTCCCCACAGCTGCGGGGAGCTCCCCACAGCTGCGGGGAGCTCCCCACAGCTGCGGGGAGCTCCCCACAGCTGCGGGGAGCTCCCCACAGCTGCGGGGAGCTCCCCACAGCTGCGGGGAGCTCCCCACAGCTGCGGGGAGCTCCCCACAGCTGCGGGGAGCTCCCCACAGCTGCGGGGAGCCCCGAGCCCTTTAAATCCCCGCTGCAGAAGCTGATGCGGTCCGGCACAGTGTACTGGCTCTTGCCGGTACGCCATACCGGGCCGTATCGGCTTACTTTCACCTCTGGCCTGTATTCAGACTACAATCTTTACACACATTGCCACTCTCCTTTCCTTTCCTTTCCAGAACTTAAAAATATGCAGCACAAAACATGAGGCATCCTACCCAGGAACCTGCCCCTAGTCTCAGAGCCTGCTCTTGGTCACTGCACTTTGGTTAGTGGATACTGACATTCCTTGGTGTGGGGGAATTAAAAGTGAAATGCCCAAGTTGCACCCCACAATACTTTTCTCATGCTTGGTGTTTAAGGCATGAACCTATGCTCAGCCTGAGGATTGGATCGGGCCCAAAACTATGTCCTCAATGGCTGTATATGTGCATTTAGCTTTACTGCTTTGTATCAGTTTCAGCTTATATCCTGCTATGTATCAACATTCCACTTAAATCATAATACATTGATGTGATACTTCATAGGCTGGGAAGCACTGGAAGTGCTTTTTGCCCAAAAAATCATTCAGCAGCGGTAAAATGGTGAAGCTGCGGTAACTGGGAGAAGATGTAGTGAATGCCAGGGATGTTAATGCCAGTAAATCTTCCTTTACTCCTGGGAAATTAAATGTTTTGTGAGTCTAAAGCCCCCCATGGTTCAAGTAAGTTTGAGTTTGCAAATCACAGCATCAGCACTTACTTGTTGACTCTTGAAATCCTAGAATAGGAGCAAACAAGGAGAAAGGCTGGAGTTGCTAAGACAGTAGAGAGAAAAGGAAGTGGGAGGTCTTCCTCTTAGTGTTAAACTTGACTTATAATTGGCTTTGCTAAGGTAATGTTCAGAGAAAGCTTTGATTAGCTGTTTTCCCTGGAGCTAAGAAAACTTCTACAAGACTTGAGCTAGAAATCAGTTATTTACATCTCCATGCAAAATGTCAGTACTAGTAAATTTTGCTCTGCAATAGTTATTCTAATGTGGTGCTGGATGATTTCTGTATGCTACTGTAATAATGGTTGAGAGTTTTTAACTAGAAACACATTTAAGAAAGATAAAAGAAAACTTTTGCATTTGTGCTACCCAAACCTCTTTGGCCAATTTCGACTTGCCTTCCTTAGAAGAACAATCTAATTGCATAGTCAAAACTTCCAGGATTTGGCCCTTTCAGCAGTGCTGGACTGACACTGTCAAGCGGCCAGATCAGAACCTTTGAAAAAGCCCTGATTTGGCAAGGTACTTAAGGACATGCCTATTTCTGTGCATGTGAATAGCCCCATTGACTTCACATGCTCCAGGTTAAGCACATACTTGTTTAAGTCTCTTGCTGAATTTGGACCTAAGAGGTCTGTGAGTGAAGTGTGAATGGGTAAATAAAGCCCTACAGGGGAGCCAGGAATATTTTCTTCAGATAATATTTTAAAAAAAAATATCTCCCATTTAGAGATACCTGATGCATTCCGAGATCCATACAAAATGCTCATTCTGATCTAATGTGACAGACCCAAACCAGTGGGGTACAGGAGTCTGGTAGAGGGCAAATATGGTGGTCACTGGATGAATAGTTTTCTGTTCCCTGAGTGACCAGAGCAGGGACTGCACTAGAGTAATCAGGAACCTGCTAGAACCAATTAAGGCAGACAGGCTGATTAGAACACCTGCAACCAATCAAGGCAGGCTAATCAGGGTACCTGGATTTAAAAAGGAGCTCACTCCAGTCAGGTGAGGGGGAGCCAGAGGAGAGGAAGTGTGTGTGAGGAGCTGGGAGCAAGAGGCACAAGGAGCTGAGAGTGAGAGGGTGTGCTGCTGGAGGACTAAGGAGTATAAGCGTTATCAGACACCAGGAGGAAGGTCCTGTGGTGAGGATAAAGAAGGTGTTTGGAGGAGGCCATGGGGCCCAGGAGTGTAGCTGTCATGACAGCGTTACAGAGGCGCTAATAGACAGCAGAGTCCACATGGGGCTGGAACCCGGAGTAGAAGGTGGGCCTGGGTTCCCCCTAAACCTCCCAACTCCTGGTCAGACACAGGAGGAGTTGACCCAGACTGTGGGGAAGATCACTGAGGTGAGCAAATCTGCCACTAGGCGCAGGAGCCACCAAGGTAGAGGAGGAACTTTGTCACACTAAGAATAAATGTCTTCACTGACAGTGACAAGCTATCTCTCATATCTTGGCACCAATATGGATACAACAGCTTCCCTAACTGGGTCAGTTTATTAACATAACAGTGGAGTTTGGAGAGACAGGATGTAAAAGTGGGAAATAAACACTCCAGGCAGAGAATCTCTCCCTCCCTAACATTCCTTTCTAATGTAGATGAGAGAGAGAGATTACCTTATATACTCGATCATAAGTTGGTTCATTTGTAAGCCGACCCCACCAAGATGGATAAGTAAAAATGGAAAATTTTTATAACCCATTCATAAGCCGACCCTATAATTCAGGGGTCAGCAAACTTTGGCTCCTAGGCCATCAGGATAAGCTGCTGGTGGGCCGAGATGGTTTGTTTACCTCAAGTGTCCGCAGGCATGGAGGTAAATCTAAGTAAACAAAGTGTCCCGGTGCATCAGCTGCTTACCCTGACGGGCCAGGACAGCAACTGGTGGGGAAATTTTTGGGGATGGAGAAGCTGGGAGTCAGGGGAGTAACCCCTGTGACCACCCTCCACATGACCCCACCCCTAGCCTGGGGCCTCCACACTCTCTCCATCTCATCCTTTCCCACCTTATCTGGGGAGGGCCAGGGGAGGATGTCTCTGACCTGGCTGGAGCTGCTCCGGCAGGCTGGGCTGCACGGCCGCAGCCTGCTCTGGCGTGCCAGACCAGGCAGCGCAGACACAGCAAGTTCTAGTGGGCCGGGTGGCACAGCCCCAGCCCGCTCTGTGAGGTGGGACCGAACGGCACGGCTGCAGCCTGCCAGCCCCGGAGAGCAGCGTGGCCAGAAGTGGAAAGACTCTGGCTCCACCTCTTCCCTTCTGGCTCTGCTGGCTGTGCTGCCTCCTCTTTCTCCCTCTGTTAGGAGGAAGGGCTGTGTCCCACCTCTCCCTCTCTATACCCACTCATAAGCTGACCCCCTTCTCTGGTGCTTCCCTTTTTTACTAAAAAAAGTCGGCTTATGAGCGAGTATATATGGCAGTCTGTGTGAGTGCCTTTAGACTGTGAGCTCTTCTGATAAGGACTTAGTTATTTTCTGTCACAGTTTACAGAAAACCATGTATAGCACCATGTACAGTTATGATCCTCCTCTTTTCCTCCTCCTTTTCTAGAAGATCTACTCAGCCAGTCCCACACTCAGCTACAGCCACCTCCTCATCAGCTCACCAAAGCCACTCATCCCTGCAAGCTTATCTCCACACCAGTACAATCAGTCACTCACCCATAACACACACACAAATACTCCCACAGCCTGTTACCCAGTTGTAGCTTCCAGCAGAGGTGGGGGATTGATGCTAGAAAATAAGTCATTCCTTGGGGCAGAGAGGGAACCAAAAAAGTACCAAGAAGCATGAAGAGCAGTCATTTCCTAGGGCTGGTCTACACTACGGGGGAAAATCGATCTCAGATACGCAACTTCAGCTACGTGAATAACGTAGCGGCAATCGTGGGGGCTAGAATCTTTTCGGCAATCGTGGGGGCTAGAATCTTTATTATTAAATCTGAAGTTCTCGTGTAGTCATTGGATTCCAGAAGCTGGAGCTGTAAGAGAAACACCAAACTTTGTAAAACTCAAAGTGAAATCATGAGATTGGTCAACACTGGGTATTTATATGGCCTCTATCACCATAGCATGTTAGCCCCTCATATACATCAATTAATTCATCTGCATAACAACTTCTGCAGTGTAAGAAATAATTTGGATGGGGAAGCTGAAGTGTGGGGAGTCTAAGGGCCAGATATTCACAAATATTTGTCCATTTAACTCCCAGTGAAATTAATTGCATTTAGACACCTAAATACCTTTAAAAATCTGGCTTTATGTAATAAGCCCAAAGTCACACAAAAATCTGTTACATAGCTGAGAACTGGACCCAGATATCCTAAATCCCAGTCCATTGGCCCCATCCTCCCTATTCTCAATAGAGGTAGGATGCTTACTAAACCCTGAATGAGACTCAGGGCTGGTCTACACTACGGGGGAAAATCGATCTTAGATACGCAACTTCAGCTATGTGAATAACGTAGCTGAAGTCGAAGTATCTAAGATCGAATTACTCACCGCCCTCACGGCGCGGGATCGATGTCCGCGGCTCCCCCTGTCGATTCCGCAACTCAGTTCGGGTTGGTGGAGTTCCGTAATCGATATAAGCGCGTTTGGGGATCGATATATCGCGTGTAGATGAGACGCGATATATCGATCCCTGAGCAATAGATTGCTACCCGCCGATATGGCGGGTAGTGAAGACGTAGCCACAGGGAGGCAGCTGCAGCAGGGACAGGATTTGTTTACTTTTCCATTGCCCCCTCAATCCTGCCTCCCTGTGCAACAACATAGTCCTCCTGTGACCTAATGTCCACTCTGCACACAGGGAACGTGACCATTGGCCAGTTGATTAGTTGCCCATCGGCCCAATTTGGTCCTGTCCTTATGTTGAAGAAGGTATAAATGAAGTATATTAAATAAGAGGCTCTAACAGTATGTTAAAAAGGGTATTAAAAGCCCATACTATATGAAATCTAATCCTACTTTATGTGAGAATGTTGCACATGGACTTCTTCTAATTACAAGGAAAGTTCATAATCAAATCTGAAATTAAAAATTGTTTCCTAATCATATTTCCCAATTCTAAACCTGATCTAATGGCTAAACCCGATTTAATGTTTGACATTGTTAGTCCTAGATCAGATTCCCTCCTCTCTCACCACCTTCTAGCTTGATGTAAAAATAATAGCGTGAATTGAGAGAGAATATCTGTAATATCTGTTCTTTGACAGACAAGTTCAGCAATGCTAATATTTTTGTTACTGTGTAAAACTCAATTATCAACATGAAGTATTAATTCTTTTGTTTACCAATGATAGTTTGTCAGCTGTTATAAGTAGAGTTCCATCTGCCAGTTAAACTATATTGTAAATTGTTGTGGAAATTAGCAACTCAATTTTTTTCTGTCCAAATGAATATGTGAACTAAATTGCACATAATGCATTCCTGAAAGAAGAAGAAAAAAAATCACAGGTATACTACACAAGCATATGCCAATCAGGCAAAAAAACAGGCACACATTGTGATTATCTCAGTTTTCAAACCTGGAAGAGATAAGAATGTGTTGCTAAATGAGAGAGGCAGTATGTCATGCTCACTGAATAAAAACAGAAGCTGCCACTTTGGCTTTATTCTAAGAATCTTTGCTTGAAAACTCCCCAATCTTTTCTTTATGCTTATTCTCCCTCATATTCTCATTGTCTCTCTCTCTCATTGCTTTCTCATTCTCTCTCTTATTGTTCTCTCTTTTCCTGCCTTTGATGCACATACGTTGTCACATTTCATTGACTCTCCCCTCTTCTCTGTTCTTACACTCACGCCTAGTGGTGCTTTAGCCAGAGCGTGCAGCCTCTCAGGCGAGTTTTAGTCATGTGTGAAGCTCAGTTTGATCGAGCGCTCCTTTTCTGCCTTTTCACTCTTGCAAAAGATTAAAAGGTGGCGTCACATCGCTCCCCTGCTCCTTCTTGCAGGAGGGACTTAAAAGGGACAACAAAAGCTAATCACTTTCAATAAGCATTTTCTTGCAAAAAAGGGACTTAGCTGTGCAATTTGAGGCTGTTGGTGAGGACTGGGAAGGCTAGAGATGCTTCATACTGCTAACAAGGGAAGGAAGCCTTCAACTGAGGCAGGTAAGAAGTATCTGATCTGAGTGTTTTACAGAGTGGCTTAGTCAAATCGGTAGATTTTCATCATTTTTGTAACTAAGGAAAGCATCTACAGCAAAGAGCAGCAGGGATCTTGTATCGGCTTCCTTCCATTCAAGATGTAAAGTACCTGTAATAATTGTGATGTACTAGAGCATGCCGTAAATTCAATTGCAAATGGATTTGTATAGAAGCTGCATTTACACTGCATGTTTGTCCTTCTGTTTTATTTCAATGCATGGGAGACTAGAAATGGAAAATGCAGCTTTTGTGCAAGCAGGACTTTGCATAAGGCTGAATTCAGTGCTTAAGGGGAAATCTCAATGTGCTGTTCAGTGTCTAATTCCAGCTCTTAGTTTTTCAACCTTGCAGGCACCTGACATTCTGCAATTTGTTTCTAACAACTGAACATACACAATTAATTATTATTATTTGAGGTTTAGAGTAAAATCTAGAGTGGAGTTTGTTGCAGTGATAGTGATTTGTTTGCCTGACATTTCGTCAGAAGAATAGCTATACCCCTTTAGACGTATTGTAAAACCTAGTTCATGTTTATGTACTGTTAATAGAGATTAAGTACCATCCTGAATGAAATATGGAACTAAAACTCATAAACTGCACCGGTGTTTAGTAAAGCAATCACAAATTAGAATGATGAATTTATGTCAGTTGTCAAATGGAGTTAACTCTGGAAGTGCTGTTCACAAGTACACTTGGAATACTATAAAGGGGTTTCCATATAACAGCTATTGAGATGGACTAATTATCATTCCAGAGGTCTGAACTTTAATCTGTGTGTCTGAAATAAAATTATAAACCTTAGTATCCCTAGTTTTCAGAAACATGTCTTAGTGTGATGGTTGAAAGGGATTTAAAGACAAAAGTAATTTCGCAATTAAATTATGTAAAAATAGGAATATATATGCTACTTAAAGCTTTCTCCATTCACCATGACTAAAGTGTTTAGCTACTGCGATCTTTGTTTCAATTCCTCATTAATTTTTTGGAATCCTGTGCTCCTGCATTTTATGATCATTGTCAGTGTGCATGACCTAACACTTTTGAATAAGAAGGATAGTATTCTATAAACACCAGGATTATTTTTTTTCTCTCCATGGTAATGCAAAGATTCCATTAACCTCTCTTGATAGTCAGACCTTTATTAGTGATTTAAAAAAAAAACAGCATGCAATTGTCAGGGTTACCTGTTTGTAAAAGTACAGGTATATTAGTAAATTAAACTGCCATTGGAAAGAGAGGTATAATAAGATAACTTTATAAGTTCCCATGAAGTAAACATAATTTGACAGGTAGATTGGAGCATTGTTGACCTATGAAGAGGCAGGATGTAGAAGGAAATTAGTAAATTTGGTAGACAAGTTATTGGTCTTTATGCAAGTTTACCCTAATGCTATGATAGACGGGTGCCCATCACCACATATTTTGTAAAAATCAGGGTGAGGCTTTGTGCATACATTCACAAAACTGATTTTACAAGATAGGTAGCAACAAGCCACCATGTATCTATGGGTGGGATCGAGTCCCCAGGGAATTCTAGTCTCCCTCCCATCAATGTACAGGGATTCATATGCATTATTCCCTTTACCTTCAATGGGAGATATCCATGCAAATTGCCCCATATTTGAAGGTGTGCACTGGACCCCATAGCACATTGTAGGAAACTCCAAATGAGGCAAAGTATCAAAAACTTTCTTAGGGGTTTGTCAGGGATATTTTATTTTATTGTCAGTGAAATTTTACTTAACTTTCTTAGGAATTTGTCAGGGATATTTTATTTTATTGTCAGTGAAATTTTATTTAACGCATAATTTAAAACTTTGCAAGGGCCATGACCACAGCAGTATTTTTTTTCTCAAAAATTTCATTTAAGTTCTTTCAACTAATGCTACTTTCACACTTCAAACCTGCATAACTGCATGAACAATCAACTTCTGCTATGCTTATAATTTCTAAGTTAAAAAGCAGGGGAGTGATTTTTTGTATCTCAGACTTGAAAGGATCTGACTATTCCTTATGTAGTGTTTTAAAAGGATGCCTTCATGCTGTCTTAAGGATATTAATAACATAAAAGGTTATATAACCTTGATAATAGGTTAACTTTACATATCATTTAGTCAGTTATAATACATCCTTATGAGAGAGCAGATCTTGGAGGTCAAAAGCTTGGTGCAACTCTGGCAGCTTAAGCCAGTAGTAGTAACTCTGTTTAAAACTGAATCGCACATCATTTCTCTCTCATTTTGGCAGATGCTAACTCTGCCCTACTAAACATCAACTGCATGATTAATATAAATAGCAGCATTTTATTGATGTTCCAGTAGATGTAGCTGGAGAGCAAAAGAAAGATCATTTTTATAGAGAAATAGAAATGCAGTGGGGTTCACAAAGCAAAGAAAAAAATCTCAAACGATACTGATAGTATTTATGAAGGTTGCTGATTGATTAATTATGGAAGATCATTACATTAGAACACCATATTACAGGGTGATTTTTAAACTGAAGATGAGTTAGTGGTATTATTCCAGTTTTGTTGAATACATGATAGGTCTGTTTGCTATTTGAAATTAAAAAAAAATTGAGGTTACTGAACGTTGCTATTTAGAATGCAGATTTTCTCAGAAGAAGAGCTGAAAAAGCTCTTACCCTTAAGAGGAATGATCAAACACATTATAAAAATGTGCACCAGTTGCTAATATGTAATGAAATGTTAAGAAATTAAAAGCATGCAACCTCTAAACTAATTTAAATGCTCTGAGGCTGATTTCCTAGTGAATATTAGCTGCTTAACAGAGCAACGTGTAAAACAATCAAAAGGATTTAATTGCTTGCTAGTAAGGGTCTATCATTATATAAGTTTGAAAAATAATAGCATTGCCTTCAGAATAGAAAAGGTAATTAAAAAGAGAAATTATGAGCAAAATTTCAATAACAAAAGGCAATGTACAGAATAAAATAGGTAGAAATAGGATAGCTGATAGCAAATTTGAGCACTGAAAGCTGTGGTGTCCTATGCTGAAACTACTATGTTAGTAATCACTCTGATAAAATGACAAAGCAGTCCCAAAGGAGCAGCGGATTCTACTATACAGACATTAACTGATGCAATTTCAGGCAACCACTGACCTCTATCTGTGGGAATATTTATTTTTGGAGATGATAATCAACTAACAGATTTCAAATTCAAAACAGTAATGCATTTTTTAAAACATAGGATACATTTTTGTGTGCTGCAAAAACCTTTTTGCCTGGATAAAAGTGTTCCCATACACTTACATTATCTTGTATATCAGTCAGTGCCTTATCTGAAAAGATTAGTTTGGGGTAGGTGTGGAGACTTGGGGTGAGATTCCTTTGCATGAAGATCACCAATATGTTGAATTTAATACAAAATTTATTGTAGAATGGTTTGATTTAATACCCAGTCATTTTCCGTGCTAGTATTTTGTACTTTTGCTTATGTGAGCAAGAAGTGTATAGTTAGAAGAGATATGTGTGGCAGATCTTTATATTTTGCATATTTTGTAATTAACACTGTAAATCAAGTGTATTCAGGAATTGCCTATTATTTTGTTTTAGTTTTGGTGAGTGTACTTTGTTTTTCACAGATGCAGGCTGAACAATTCCCTTTGTCTGAGATATTTTTGTATGACATTTTTCTTAAATGGACACATTTAACATAACCACTGTTTTTTCTTCAGACTGCGCTTTTTGTTCCTTTTGTTTCTTTAGTGTGTTTAAACACACACACACACACAGAGTACTCATTAATCTTAAAACGTAGTCATCCTTTTTAGTTTGACATTACATAAACGAAATCCTCATCCTGTGTCTCATGCCAGTAGTTTTGGAACCGTTGGAATGCTGCAAACATTGACCCAAAATTTTGTACGCGTTTTTGTACATGTTCATTTTAGACTTGCAGATCTCTCAGTGTGCACAAACTCAGTTTGCATGTGTGCAGTGGAAGAAATATGCATCTAAGATGGGAATGTGCAAAAGTGCATAGGCACTTTTGTTCATACCGCTTTTAAAATGCACGCCATTATTTCTGTAAATGCCACAAGAGTAGATTGCAAACTCAGTTGTCATGTACTTGTGTCTTTCTTATTTTGTTTGATTTCATATATGTCAATTCCCTGAAATGGTACAGAATTCACTTTAAATGGCCATAACGTATTATAAGTTAAGAGAATTCTCTGTTGAAAACAATAGGGAATTCTGCTTAAAAGCTGATGACACACTGTAGCACTAAGGAATAAACTTTCTTCTTTGTATTTTTCTGTGTTCTCAAACTCATAAGGAAGAAAAAAAAATCAGCCTACCCTGAACAATTGCTGTTTTATGTGGGAAGTGTATAGATTTTACTAAAGAATTCTTTAGATTTTCACAGATGTCTATAGCAAAAATAACATTACTTTGTTAGTGGAATGCTATTTCTGAATACACTATAAAGAGCTTAAAACAGTTAGTGTAGAAATTATCATGGCTGTCATAATGCCACACCTGTCAACAATAGTTGATACCTAGTCTCTGTGTGTGTGTATGTATACATGTATAAGATACATAAATTACAGCAAGTTTTAACTAGCGTACATTATGTAGACTATCCCATATCACTTGAGACCTGGATGAAAATACAAACCGTTTTCTCTCCTGCACGCATTATTTTAATTCTTCCCATTTACTTGCATCTGCTCACTATTGTAATACCTTCAAAGATGGGGTCCCACTCTTGGCAGTCACACTTAACACTATCAAACGTTATAGACATCACTTATCATACACGATTGCTTTCATAAAAGCAAAGTACGGGGAGTATTATTGTGATTAGTGTTCAGTTCAGTTTAGAGTTAAATTTCAGGGTGTTTGTGTTTATTTGGAACAGAAATTAGTTATGCATAGCTCTAATGTACACTGGAAATGCTTACTCTATGCACTGTATATAGTATCTGGGAAGCTTGAACTGAATGCTTCTATGTAACTCATACCATCCTTTCATCTAATACATTGGAGTTAGGTCCAATTCTAGCCATTGTATAAAATACATTGTAGTTAACAGGGTTTTTTAATCCTCTATGTAAAATTTGTGAAGAGCCACAATGCCATAAAGTTCAATTTCTGTATTTTGCTTGTACGGTACTTATTAAAACTCTTACTCAAACTGCAACTCACAACTGGCCCCAGATCATGTAAAATTTACATCATGTATTATGATGTGTATAGTATGATGTAAAATTCTGTAATAACCTAATGCAAAGTAACCTATTAGAAATCAGAACCTATGGTAGATCCCTTTTTCTGATTGTTCACACCAAAATATCTTTATGCCTATTTCATACCATGGAATAATGTGAAATTAAAGGATCCTATGAATAGCATTTTTGTGGCATGTTACCAATATTGGAAACAAACATTACTGAGTAAATTTTCAGTGCAACACTGTAGGATTTCATCTACGTGCCTTAACGCTGTATATTCTGCATGGGAAAAAATGTGCATTTAACAGGATGAACATATAATCATTTATGTATTTGTGATAACATTTTGATTATTTATATATGATCAACCTGTATTATGAGGTTTTGATTAATGGTAACCTTTTTGGTGTTAACACAGGCATGAAAGGAAAGCAGTAATTCTTACAGCCCCGTATGTTCCCCTTTATTAATGGATTAATGTCTATTTTGAATAGGCTTTATTTGATAATGTTTGGCTCTTTACCTTGACCCTTTCTCTTTGGACTAGATGTCAAGCTCAAAGTAGGCTTTTATACAGATTCCATCTAAGCAGCACAATAGAGGCAAGCAAGCTGCCACAAGATGTTACCATTTCTAAAAAGTGTTGACTCCAAGTTGTGGGTGGCATCCCCCCCCCCCCTTTATGCATTTAACAATGATCTGGTAAAGTAAGGAGAATTAGAACTTTACCTTTCTCATGAAACAAACAGGTTTTGATTCTTAGAAATGTGATATATTACAGTGTTTATATCGAGAGTCACATGTAAAGCTAAATCCCCTCCATGAGGCTAAAAATTAAACTATCCGTGTATATCTTGGTGGGGCAGTTGAGGGGAAACAGGCTTAAATATACCTGGTAAAAGATTCTACTTATATAGTAAATACACAAGAAGAAGAACCATTCTAAACCTAATGCAAAATGGGCTAAGTAACTCATGCAGGATGTGTATGTGTTTACACAGATTTATTATAGCATGTAGCGATATCTAGGTCTAGCACCAAAATGCGCGCACACAAAAATAAATGTATAGATGTATACACACAAATATACACATATAGTCTCTAGAGGTCAGTAGAATGTAAGGAATGGGCAAATGTTCAGCTCTCTAATATTGAGACCTGGAGACAGAGTATATCAGTTGTCACCACTGAGAAAAGATAAATATTCTGTTAATGAAATTTCAAAGTGAAATAATTAGTCACAGTTAACAAAGAGCCAAATGAAAGAGAAGCATGTCTGTCTTGTTGGGGAAATTAGTTTAATCTCTTTATTTTAGGCAAATTCCTGATAAATGTTCATTTATGTGGCGAGAGCCTTGACAGAAACCCAAGCTATAATTATTGTATAATAGTTCATTATAGTGTGTCTCCTTACCACCTTTTTCTGAGATGGTGTTTAGAATGACTGGAATAAAAATCGAAATAGTCTTTTGTGACATGGCTGAGTACTCAGCAAAGCAGGAACACAATGCAGACAATATAATTTCTTTTCACATTTATCCATTCATCCTCACTCATTCTTCATAAATTGTTTTAACCTTGTTCATCTTCTGCTAAAATTGAATATTCTAAGTGACACAAATCTATGGTGGTTTGAGGGTGGATGGAGCTGCCATTCATATTTTCCTTTCTGGAGGGAAAAATCCTGTTTTTGAGAGACTTTTTTTCTCTACTTTCTAAAGCTTTTTTTTCTTTTAACTTGTTATGATTATTGGTTTAGTTTCATATTATTAAGTTAAATTTCCTCTGAGAGGGTTAGCAATACAGTGGCACAAGGCTTTCATCTCTGAAGGAGTTGGTTCAAATTACAATTTGTGTCACAAGTAAAAATGAGTTTGGTGTCCCTAGTGGAAATTTTGTCCATACCTTAAAAACACAGTAATTCCCTACCCAAAAGAGGTCAACGAGTGGAATGGCTAGACTGATGCAGTTCAAGTTTGGGTTACATTAATATGGAGCTACAAGAGAGGTTTTGCATTAAAATTCAAACAGGAGGAAGTAGGATTTACAGAAGTTCTGATTTGGATGCTGACTTTTGCATTGCAAGAAAATTTTCTTGTTTTCAATTGAAATTCTGCTTAGCAGAGAAAATATATGATGTTCTGAGAAGAAGGAATAAACTTTTAAATATATTTGACTAAGGCTGGAACACATAGAAGTGCCGTGCGCTGTGGTTCTGTTCAGTCTGTAGGAATACCATAGCACAACTTATCTCATTAGAAAGTTGTATTCTTATTAAGCAGGCCTACTTAGGGAAAAAAAGGTGAATAAGGGCAAAGGTCATTATAAGAAAATTGGGAAAATTAGCTTTGTGGAACTTGGTGGCATTGTGTTAGTACAGCAACAATTCAAACATCATATACTTGATGCACAAGGTGGACTTTATGCACGACTACTTGCATGGCATTTTTGTCCTTTATACCGTTTCTGTTGCTCAGCAATCAAGTGATCAGTCTTCAGTGGCTGTTGGCTCACAATCTCGTTCTGTATTTTCTTTTAATATTTGTTAAGAAAAAGCAGAGTTGTCATAAGTTCTACAGTGATTAAACTTTGAAGGTAAACTTAGTCAATACCTGCCTGCACTTTGCCTGCGCTGTTTAGTCATTTGTTTTCATAGGCATTGCATTTCCTCTTCCACCACAATAAGCGAGTCTTTTACAAGGTTTTGTTTCTTTATAGAATAAATAATAAATAGTGAAACTGTTCAGGATACATAAATAAGATGGAAACATAGTTAAATATTAATTGATAATAGTGTTATAAGGTCGTACCTTGCATATGTACATGGGACATTTCACAGCATAATAATAGGTGTAATTATACAATTATAATTATGCATGGAGGCTCTTATTTTGGAAAGAAGTGGAGTTATATCAATAGAACTATAGTGATGATGGTATTATTTATTTATTATTACTGTCTTGTTTGTAAATTTGAAGTAATTCACTGTTGTTTTTTTTCTCTTTCTCTTCCTCTCCCTCCACCCCTTTTAGTTTGTCATCCTTCTGTGATACTTGAGACCTTTTTTGTTTCCTGTTTGTTATATGTTGTGGTATAAGATGTTGATATTGTGTAGCTCTTGTATTTGGACTTAGGCAAGTTATCCCTTTCAATTTTACTAGGTTTTTAGTTATTTTTATTAGAATGCCCTGGGGCTATCCTTTGAAAACTAAAAATCTAATCTGGAAGGCTGAAGAGCTCAACTGTCAAAATAGTTTGCTAAGCATTTTCCTTGCTAGCAATCTAATTAATTGATAAAGATATTATTCTGACTTCTCCCCAAAATAGTTTATGAAATCAAAATTTTAAATTGTCATTTTTTGCTTATGGATCACTTACTGCAGATGATGCAGGACTAACAGCTTCAATGAGCCGGCTCTAACAGAACTAGAGCTCTGAAGATAGACAGGCCTGCAACATGCTGAACACTCTTCGGAGATGCTGAGTGCTATCAACTCTGTGGCATCAGCAAAATTTGAGTGTGATCAGCATCTCATGGGATTAAGTTCTTATTTTCTCTATGCTATAAAAGGACCAAAATGGAGATAGTCACAATGAATATTTCCTGCATTGCAAATACATTCACTGTTCTGTATATGTTTGGCAAAATCTGACATAGCCATATCAGATAAATGTGTGCAAGACAAGAGGAATGACTTCTTCATACAACACACAGGTAACCTCTGGAACTCACTGCCATGGGATGTTATGATGGTTAAAAATATAATTGGATAACAAAGACCTAGATAAGTTCGTGGAGGATAGATCCATCAATGGCTGTTAGCCAAGATGGTTAGAGATGCAACCTCATACTTTGGGCAACCCTAAACCTCTGATTTCTGGAAACAGGGAGGGGAAGACTGGGTGGATCATCCCAAATTACTCTATTCTGCACACTATCCCTGGAGCTCTGGAACTGGCCACTGCCAAAGACAGGATAGTGGGCTAGATGGACCTTTGGTCTGACCCAGCATAGCAGCTCTTAATTTCCTGTGTTCTCACTGAAGTGCATTGGAGTTCTCCATGTACATCCCATGGTAGAATTTGGACCAAATCAACTACATGTATGGAACACCTGAATGCCAATTAGATTTGCACATACATACAGTCCTACAGAAGAAGGTTGGGGAGGCTGTATGGGTGGGAAAGGTGGCTAGGTAGAATATTTTCTCATCCACATCGCATAGCTACTTCTCTTCGCTGCTTGGTTTGCATCTCTGTTCTTTGTGTCCCAGGGGAAAGCTGTTTAGTAGACCTGAAAGCTGTGGTAACAAGTGCTTTGTGTGGCATGTTTTGCCCTTTCTATGCAGTGGAGCTTGCAAACAAACTTTCATGGTTAGTCACCGCTTCCATGGGTATTAGTAATTCCTTGCTGCTGTGTATTCCAGAGATTGGTCAGGGAGTTCGCAGGCTCCCAGCCACAGGAAGCACCTGTTTGTGAGATGAGTACAGGGAGCAGATCTCAGTCCTCCGTCTGAAATCCTGACCAATCTCCTTTCCTTATTCACACAGCCACTGATCTTAAGAGAAGTATTCACTGGACAGTTAATGCTTTGAGAGTCACATGTCTTGGGAGGCCTGAACTCCCCTTCAGTGCAGAATATGATTTACAGGCGCAACTTCCATTATGAAATTCAACACTCATGCACATATGAAGCCAGAATTGGTGCCTAAGAGCCCTGATCTTGCACTCAGATGTGAGCAGGTGAAGCCCCATTAATTTAAATAGAATTGTTAGGATATACTGGCAAATGTTCTGGTAAACCATGTAAAGTAGCAATATCAATGAATCAAGCATAGGATTGTCTCACTTTGGGTGGTATACACTGAAGGATTTTTTTAATCTGAAGTATACATTTTTGCTTACTTAGAGTTGACATGGCCATATTTATATGTTTATGAGCAGCCAGCCAACAAATGACTGTAATTTAACTTCAGGAGACTACATTTTGTTTTAGCTATAGGCATACAAGGCTCTTGTTGACCTCACAGAGGACTGGGTGCATGCATTTGAGGGCAGAATTTGATTGCAAATATCTCATACTAGTTTTAAAAAATCATCAATTTTCAATGGGTTAATAGTCATTTTTAATTTCACCCTTTAAATTGTATAGGAAGAAATGTTAGTTATGAAGAATTGTGTGCTCCTATCTGCATGTACAGAGTATATACATGTGAATCCAACATTATCTATGCCATCATGTCTTCTATTGAGATAAGAATAGTTGGTTACTCTATTTCTTCTTAACAGGAGAAATGGTATTTTTAGATAATAGAAAGACAAAAGTGCTTGTCTTATAAAAAATATCAACTCACTCACAGAATTATATCCATACTGCAGTAACCATGGCATCCTTCATATCCAAAGTATTCTGAAATGACTCTAATAATCAATATGACTATAAAATAATAAATTGTTTCCATTAAATTATTTAATTCTCTCTTTCTCTCTCTCTCTCACACACACACAAATTAACAGCGCCCCCCTTGGCTATGCCATAAAGGGACCATGGAAATGCTTCGACCCCCCCCCCCCCCCAACACACTATTGATTTGGATGCATTTTGTGATCCCAATTATGGTTGTGGATTTGTTAATGTAAAATTGGTAATTGTTGGGCTTTGAAGAGGGATGCAGCATCTTCAGCAAGAGCTTATTAAACTGTAAAATATGGATTGCCTTTACCCTAATGGCCTCTGAATCCTATTACCATCCCATTAGAGAGTGTGGGATTTTAGTAATTCTGTTGTTGTTTCCAGTGGGCAGTGACTATAATGGGGAAGGGCAGGGGTTAATGCAATTCATCTCTTTTAATACTTGTAACTCTGAGTCTCATCACTCTGCCCGGTTTCATTAGGTTTCTTTTTTTTTTAAATGCCGAGAGATTCTTTAAGCACCTCAAATTAAAAAAAAAAATAAAGAACTTGAGATTTCCTTAGTTATCTCCATTTTGTAAATAGAGGAGAAATGAATAAGTTGATATGTAAACATGTTGCAAAATAGGCTGCAGTGTAGAAGAGTTTTCAATTACTGTCATTATGCCAAGAGCTGTATTAAAATACCTCTTCAGTCAAGATAATTATAATATTATTATTTCTTTATATTGCAGTGGCACCCATAATGTACTAATCATTTTCTAGGTACACAGAAAGGTATCATACTTGCCCCAAAGAATTTAACAGTCTGGAAGAGAGAAAGACAGAGAGCTGAGGAAGTGGCACAGCTAGTTTCACATTTTATTTTTGTCTGTTGGTCTGTCTTTTTGCACAAACAAACCCACAACTGTCCTCCTACCTTGCAGTTATTAGTTAGCTAATTTCTTACAGCAGGAGCACACCTTGAGGAGGGATTTGATTGAGGGTGCATTATTTCAGAAAGAGGATGCTGTGTGTAGAGGCCGTTGGCCCTTTCCAGTAGCGGATGGGACCAACATATTGACTGCAACAACTGCATAGGAAGCTGGAATAATATTTCCATGTATTTTGTGGAGATTCTTTGACAGCTGAGTTCCAAATGCTAGAAGGGATTGCTTCTAATGTTAGAACAGAATCAAAATTGGGAGATTTCAAGCTGACATTGTTAGATCACTTGAAAGAGAGGGTTGTCAATGGAACTTTTAATATGCACTTTATCTGATGCTGATGTGTATGTCAGGCTGAGTTGGCATTCGAAGTTTTATTCATGAAAAATGTTTTTAGCTAATACATTTTTTCTTTTAAAAAAAAAAAAAAACAGCAGAAATTACTTTGCAAAACAAATTAGTTTCCCACAGAGAAGCACTGAAAGGTGTAACCATTTTCCTTAATTGGAAGTAGGAAAGCATTACAAAGGCTGGAAAGTTCATAACTTGTTTTTCCTCAGGTCTCGTAATGGATCAAAATATCTGGGTTTGATGCACCACAGTGTCACCTGTAGCTACAATTGCTCCTTCTGCTGTGTGATTGACTAAACTCTTATGCCCAAATCAAAAAATTTGATGAGAGAGGAATGGAAAAAGATGGGTCTTTTGAAACACAATTAGTGATGCTCAAAGGATGTGTTGGTCACATATAACTATATATTTATATGCCCACATGTTTGATCATAAAATATATAAAGACAAAATAGAGTAAAGCTAAATCTAACACTTCAGCTTCAAAGCACTCTGCAGATATTAACTCCTTATGCCTTACCACACCCCTGTGTGGTGGGATCCTCTATAAGCTAAAAGGCCAAATTCACTGCTGTCAGGCATTGCAAACAGGTAGGTGTTTGCCACACAAGTGGGCACTGAGATATTCGATTTCCCCAGTTGCTACTGGTACCATTTGGCTTTGTGAGGAAAGGGCTCAAGGGCTTCCCTCTTCCTCATCTACTTCCAGGCTACTATGTCAGGGCTGGGAGAAAGAGACTCAAGGATTTCCCTTTCTGTGGGTGCTGCAGATCTGGTGAAGGAGCAGCTCTGGAACTTTCCCTCCCTTTTTCTCCCCCTATGTTTCTCCTATTCTTACTATCCCCATGGAAAATGAGGGAGATGGTGTGTGGGATGGAGAGAGGAAGTATTAGGAGACAATAGAAAGGCGGAGACTGAGTGGTGTAGAAGAGGTGATAATGAATGAGAAAGGAGAGAGAGTCAACAGAGAGGGCAGAAGGAGAAGGAATGATTGAACAAAGGTAGACTGCAGAGAGGGGTGATAGCGTAACAAGGGAAGGAAATAGAAATTGGGAAGGCCGCACACATGGGTTTTAAAACTTGAACTTGGGAAAATCACTTGTTCAGCATGCAGAGAAATAGAGGAATATTGTTTGCAGGGTAGGTAAGTTATATTTGCCTTCCTTTACAATTATATAAAGAGACGTATATGTGACTTATCATAGGTTACGTGTTGAGTGACTGTTATAGCAAGGGCTACACTTCCAGGCCTCCTGGCAAACTAGTACTCTGCTTAGACCTCTCCCTCCTTCCTGTTATCACTTATTTATGTGTATTGTGGCAGTGCCCACAAGACTGTATCAGGTCAGGACCCCATTGTGCTAAGTGCTCCACAAACTCATAGAAATAAATGGTCTTTGTACTGAAGAGCAACTAATCAGGGGTGCTAGAACAATTTGTATAACGGGGATGCTGAGAGCCATTGAATCAAAGTGTAAACCCTGTATATGATGGAAACCATTTCCAGTCAGGAGGTATGGCAGCACCCCTAGTTCCAGCACCTATGAATCTAACTCACAATACCATAAAGTTGTGTTATCTGATTATTGCAAGCTGCTGTTTGGCATAACCAGCTAATAGGAGACTACTTGTCCTGTGAAAGAAGCTGACTCCTGTAACTTGATCCCCTTAAATTGTTTGATAGTCACTTGATTTCAATCACCAGGATCTACATAATTATGTCAGAGTAAGAAAAAGAGTATTTTGTGTTTGTTAGTTTGAATTTCATACTAATTGGCATGGATTACTTGATTTCAGATATCAATATTGTTTCTTAGCTCAAATGTCACAGTTGCATCATTTTGCTGTATGCCTTAGGAGAGCAATTAGAGAAACTAAACTCCAGTAAAAATACTAATACCACTATTTTATTAATATAGATATTTTCCAAAACTGATTGAAGTCAATAGGCATAGTTTAGCAATGGTCTCTCATTTTTATCTTGAGAAATAATAGGGAAATGGAATATGACAATAGCCTGGCTTTCCTCAAAATGTAATATCAATGAAAGTGAGTATGCATGGCAGCCATCACAAGGTAATTACACATAGCTTGATGCTGCATTGTGCAGGTGCAGAGTCTTGTTCATAGAAATGCAAGTGAGGAACAGGAGAGTGAGAGCAAGGGAGCGTGACCCTGCAGAGAGGTGACACTTTTGAAGTGCTTAATGATTTATTAATGGAAGCCAATTCATGAGTACTCCGTGTTACGCTTTGGACGTTTCAGCAACACTTCACGTGGTTATTGCTGCTATGATCCTTTCTTAATGAAATGGGTCAAGCTATTGCATTCTCAGTGGTCAGTGATGGGATGGTTCAAATCAGATATGGTTTCATTTTCCTATGATGCAATGCAGTCTTTGTCTTCAGTGTATGTCTCAGGCATTCGTTAGGTGTTGTAGATGACACACCTATTTGGTTTCTTTCTTTCATATCACAATCACTTGCTGTCTTCATCAGATCAAAACATGGATGTCCTATTGTTTTATGAAAATAAATCAAAATTATAGAGTTATTCTGCTGAGTCAGGCTCTGTCTGTGTAATTTCTTTTGTGTAATGCTCATGTTACACTGTGCTTGAGTGTTGAGTGTCTTTGGGTTGCATTGACCTCTGATTTATTGATAGATAAGCATCTCAGGATTGCTAGTTAGGTGCCTTTTTATCACTTCAAAATATATCTGGACTAAGGCTTCTGCTCACAACAATGTATAAATTTTGGTAAAAGCCTTTATTATTTTCATGGCTAGACTACCATCTCTACAACTGTTGGCTTCTAAACTGTACTGTTATAGGATTAGAATATACAGAATGCAGCTGCTCAGATGCTTACAGGCATTTACTTGTCTCAGAATATTAAAAACCTCTCTCTTCAAATCCCATGCTGAATGGTTGCAAATTGTGCCATGATCCATGATTTTAAAATATTTTCTACTCATGCTGGGTGAAATTCAGCTCCATGCATAGGCCGTTCCGAGGCCTATTCACCACATGAGCCTATTTTGATGATTGCAATAGTAAAAAAATTCACCCACATTGTATGGATTGAGTAATCATTTTGTGTGTCCCAATCATAACCTTGATCTTTGATGTAATGGGAGTCAGAGCTTTGTTGAAACTATGCTTCTTTGTGGAACTCACCACCTAGCAAGCTACAGAAAACTTCAGTCTTTTGTGGCATTTGAGTTTAAAATTAAAGTTTTTATTTGTAAACTCTTTGTGGCATGAACCACCGTATTGATTTGTTTGTACAGCACCTTGCACAATGAAGTCTTGGTCCATGACTGGGTCTCCTAGGCACTACTGCAATACAAATTATGTATTGGTGATTGAAAAACTGACTTTGTACTAAAATTAAACCACGCTCAAATCACTTCAATGTTTTACATGTTAGAAAGAAAAAAAAACAAACCCACATTTTATTTCTCTTGCCAAAGAGCTGCATTTCCTGTTGACAAACATCAGACTCTTACCCTAAATGTAATTATAAGGAATCTGAACTTAATAAACCACATAGTTGTTTCATTTTCATCTATAAAGCAAAAAATATAATGCTTAGGGAAACACTCAGGGGAGATGGAAACATGGGCAAGAAGAATTTATATAGTCCTGTATGGAATCATATACATTTGAAGACTAGGTAGTTTCCTCTGGGCTAGCAGTTTAAGAATAATGTTAAAATCTGGTTACCAGTTTGTGGTAAAGTGACATAGTCTTATTTCAGACCTGAAGTTTCAGCTTCATAGTTTCAGCTTTGTAACTAGGGTTGCCAACCCTCCCAGTTTGGCTGAGAGTCTACTGGAATTGGCCTCAGTATCCCGGTGCGGTGACTAAAAGTAATCTGGGAAGTTTTAATGGGCCAAAAGCCTGGTCAGCAGCACAGCTCCCGGAAGCGGCCAGCATGTCTGGCTCCTAGGTGGAGGGGTAGGCAGCTGGGTCTCCATGTGCTGCCTCTGTGCCCTGCCCCAAGTGCTGACTCCACAGCTCCCATTGGCTGGGAACCTCTGAGCCTAGGAGACAGACATGCCGGCCACTTCCGGGAGCAGCCCGAGGTAAGCACCTCCCAGCTGGAGCCTGCACCTGTCACCCCCTCCTACACCCCAAACCCCTGCCCCAGCCCTGAGCTCCCTCCTGCACTCAAACTCCTTCCCAGAGCCACAGACCCTCCTGCACCCCAACCCCTCACCCCCAGCCTGAAGCCCCCTCCTGCATCCCAAACCCCTCATCCCCGGCCCCAGCATGGAGCCCTCACCCCCTACCCTATCCTGAGTCCCCTCCACCCCAAATTCCTCATCCCCAGATTGCACACCCAGCCATAGACCTAACCCCCAGCCAGAGATCTTATCCCCTCCTGCACCCCAACTCCCTGCACCAGCCCTGTGAAAGTGAGTGAGGGTGGGAGAGAGTGAGCAATGAAGGGAGGGGGGATGGAGTGAGCAGGGGTGGGGCAGGGGGCGGGACAAAGGTGTTTGGGTTTGTGCGATTAGAAAGTTGGCAACCCTTTTAGTAACTGCTCTTATGAATTAAGGAACCAGTCCTATTTCCATTTAAATCCATTGCAAAATTCCCATTCAGTAGAAGCAAAATTGGGCCCTAAATAGAGATGAAGGTAACTATAGTTCCAAATACAGTCCTTCCAGAATACAGTTTTGAACACCAAAAAGTGATCTTATAGAGCTGTCACTAAGCTTACTTCTCTGTATATTTCTATTATTTAGCAATAAACTTTTCCTATTTGGAAAATATGCTTTAGTGTGCAGTTCTTACTGGAGGATTGGGACCTAAAATGTATGCACAAAGGGCTATGAATTGAAGCCTCCTTTTCATATAAAGATTAGATTTTGCCCTTTTCTGTCTTGTTTGGAAGAGGGGAATTAAAGGGGGGCTTCTTGTATCTTGGGCCCATGCCTGCTTGAACCTTGGGCCCATGCCTTGGGTAGAGCACAATCTCTGTTCTCTAGCTTTCCCCTCCTGTGAACTGAGGGAGGAGAGAGTAAAGAGGAGTGAAGCCTTGGATAAGGGGACAAGTAACTTACAGCCCTTTCAAAGGCTGTCATGACTTACTTCCTCTCCTTATTTATAGGATGTGGGGAGTCACAATTTCTTCTCAGGGCTGCTCCTATCTCGAGCAGTTACATATCTTCCTTATGAAGGGTTGATCCTGAAGGCTTAATTGTATGTACTCCTAAATGAATTAACATGCTGCTACAACATAATTATCTTCATTGTTGATATTGGGAAATCATGGGCAAAAAAAATCCCTAACAATCCACTTATGTCAGAACAACTTGAGAGACAAGGTGGGTGAAGTAATATATTTTATTGGATTGATTTCTGTTTATGAGAGAGACAAGCTTTGGGGTTTACATAGAGCTCTTCTTCAGGTCTGGGAACTTACTGATGGCATAGAAAATAAAAAATTTTGAAAGTTTTGTTCCATAAACAAATGATCAGAGAATTCACATATTACTTAACATCAAACACAGCATTACCAAATGCTGTAGATGAGAAAATTATTCCAAAACAAAACACTAGGGGCCATGCCCTTTGAGCTACTAAACACCTTAAACTAGTATTGATAGTGTTGGGAACTGAGAGTGCTCATTGCTTTGCAGGATCAGGCATTCATTGGGTACATTAAGGAGAAAAAAAATCATTGCACTGCTTTTCATCATACACGTGTTCTTTGCTCCTGATATTTTCCTGCTGGTGGCCAAATATAAACGTCTTTATTACAGTAGTTTGCAAACTATAGTCTGTTAATTGCCAGTTATCTTAGCAATATGGTTGGACCTTTCAGATAATCAAGATCCTTTCTGTTGTTTCACCATGTCATTCTCTATCTCTGCTATTCTGCATCAAACACCAATATCTCATCATTCATTATGGGAGTTACAGGATTGCTGCCTTTACAACATGATTTACTTTCTAACTATATCCCCCAAGTGCATTCTGTTATATTTCTTGCTTAAGTGTTCTCATTAGCGTGCATAAACAGTGAGCCCTTATTGACCTCTTCAGTGGTATTGGTGTTTCTTCAGACACTGTGAATTCATTTAATGCTGTGGAATGCAGCTTCCTTTCTGCAAAAAAGGCATATTGTCTGGGCAGTCCTGACACTGCATTTCAAACCTGTACTAAATTGGCCAGAGTTTCTGCACAAATTCTTTGTTGTGCACAGATATTAGTTTAAATCTAGACCTGTCTCGAGGATAACAATCCCATTTTGCAGTACCTGTGGAGATTTTTAAATTTGTTTTTGTTGCGCATTGGAATGAAAGCAATACCTTTCAAACATTTTGGTTAAAATGTAATTGTGTTGAAATGTCTTTTTTTGGATTGAAACCTAAGCTACCCAATTTGAAGAGAAGTGTGCATGAGAGACTCTATAAACCTGATGGTGAGGGCATTGGGAGCCCCAAGTTCAAGTGTCTTTTTCAAAACTGAGTTTTTCATCTTAGATCACTCTGAATCTGGCACAGCAGGAACTTGAATCTGGATCTCCCACATCCTAGTCACACCCAAGAGGTTATAGGTAGGCGTGGCAGAATTCTATATTTATTTTTATTTAATTTTGATAATATTGATGTTTAGTTTCAAGATTTTTTATCAATTTAAAATTTCAAAGCTGTGGGAAATTATGGGGAATCAGATGATGGGGGAGTCAAAAAATTATTTAATGACATTATACATTGTGATAGTAAAAGTTATAAAGCTTTATAACCATTAAAATACAAATGGTAAGCATCACATATCAAAATATACAAAGTAAATAATCTTAAATCAAACTCTACTAAGTTTTGAAGCAGCATTTTTCTTATGTTTCCTATCTGTAAATTTCTATTATCATACATGAAAGTATTTTTTCATTGCTTTGGGTGTCTATGGTGAAATCAATGGTTAGCAACATTTACTCATATAAATCTAATCCTTCCAAGCCTAACTATAGCATGTGAGACAGAGTCTGAGTCTTTCTCCCTCTGTCATCTCCTCTTGCAAACAGCATTCCTGACAAAAACTCTGTTGAAACTGATATGTCTCCACAAAAAGGTTTTAGTGAAATTTCATTAAGCTTGAAATGTTCCAACCAGCTCTATTTAAATCCTCAGCGAGAAGAAACTGTATGTTTATACGTAAACCAGGTACACAATAACTTTGTGTGGATGTATAAATAACAGAGGGAAATGCAAAAGCAACCGCAGGCCCAGTTTCACAAGATGATACTGAGCCCCTCAATTTGCCTGAAAAAATGTAGCTTGAGTTGACGTAGTTTAGGTCGATTTACCCTGGTGTCTTCACAGCGCTGAGTTGACGGGAGATGCTCTCTGGTCAACTTCTGTTACTCTTCTCGGAGAGCTGGAGTACCAAGGTTGACTGGAGAATGCTCTGCCATCCATTTAGCAGGTCTTCACTAGACCCACTAAATCAATCCCTGCTGCATCAATTGCAGCAGCGTCAATTTCCTCTTAGTGGAAATCAGCCCCTTTTTATTGAGACTACTTAGATCCTTACCAGGACAAGCCCTTTGCCTTAATATTTTAATACAAGGAAATTTGCAGTACAGTATTTTCATTTCTCATTGCTGTTTAAAGAAAACATTCTCTGTTATACAATATACAACAAGCTTTTCTCACCTGTTGGTATTTGGTTATCTATATTATTTTTTCTTATTAATCCTTACACACACACACACACACACGCACCAGGAAGGGGCATAAAATTCTCCTCTCTTGTGCAGCCTGCATTAAAAACCAGGCATAGTTAAAATGAGGAATCATGTAGGTCATGGATAAAATTTAATCATGTAGGTCATGGATTATGTGACTTTAACAGATCTCCATGACTGCTTTGGCCTCAGCCCCATGCAAGGCGGGGCTCGGGCTTTCATGGTTTATAGCCCATGTTCTGTCCGTGACTTTTACTAAAAATACTCGTGACTGAATCTTAATGTTAACAATGAGCAATGGGACTACTCCCTCTTTATTCCTTCAGCGGTAGACAGCACCCCAAAAGGGCGAGGGTGAGGAGGAGATTGGGCCAATATGGGTCCGCAAAAAAGGGATATAGTAGCAATCTTCAGAAATGCTGAGAATGTCTCCTGATGTTTCTCTGAGGTGGTCTGGCTCTGCACCACCTCTAGTATTGGCCCAGGCTTTATAGGTGTGATTGATCTTCTAGCATTCAGTTGTTTCAAACTCGGTGGTTATATTTTATAGAGCCTATTCACCTTAATGTTAAAGTACTGCAGCTACTCCTCCAGTCCAGAGGGTGGTGTCATAAACGGATAACTAAGGGTTAATGTTTCTTTTACCTGTAAAGGGTTAACAAAGGGAACCAAACACCTGACAAGAGGACCAATCAGGAAACCGGATTTTTCAAAGCTTAAGGGAGGGAATTTGTGGGTTTTTTTGTTGGCTTGGGTTTTGTCTGTTCTGTGGCTCTCTCAGCTATGATATGGGGGTCGTATTTCAGTCCTTCTAATCTCTGTTTCCAGTTGTAGTACGAAGTTAGCAAAGTATAGTCGTTTAATTGTTTTGCTGGTATTTGCACGTGTATCTGGCTGGTGGAGTCTTAATATGTGTATTTGTTCTAAGTACTTTAAATTGTATTGTTTGGTAGCTGTTTATCCCTTTTCTATTTGTTTACGTCATTTTTATAAGTTGAAAACTGTATTACTATGTAGATAACGAGAGGCTTATTCTATTACTATTCTTTCTTTTATATAAAGTTTGCTTTTTAAGACTGTTGATTTTTTTCTAAGTTGACCGAGTGAAATTGGTGGGAGAAAGGAAAGAAGGGGGGGAGAAACTGCTCTCTGTGTTTAACTCTCAGGGCGGCGAGCAGGGAGAGAGGAGAATCTTGTTCTGTTTCTTGTCTTGGGTTCCTCTCTTTGTGGAAGAGAGAGAATGTTTGGTATTGGTGATGAAGAGGTTGCATAGTAATCTCAGTTAGCCAGAGGGAATTGGGTGGAGAGAGTGGGGGAATAGTTATTCCCTTTGTGGTAAGACTCAGAGCCTCTGAGTCTTGGGGTCCCCCAGGGAAGGTTTTGGGGAGACCAGAGTGAGCCAAGACACTGGAAATTCTTGGCTGGTGGCAGCGATATCAAATCTAAGCTGGTAATTAAGCTTAGAGGGGCTCCTGCTAGCTTCTCAGGTTATGAACGCTAAAGTTCAAATCTGAGTGGGAAAGCTATGACAGTGGAGTAGTTTCCCCTGACGGTCTATGCTACATTTATTGTGAGTCTTGCAGTATTTGGTTATTTTTTTTTTAAGCCAGGTCCTTGAAGTCAAGTGATTATATCCTAATCCCTGCTTCACTTAAAAACAAAAGTAAGTTTCTGGCCCTCATGGTTGTAGAGAAAAGCTTGAATACGTGACCTAAGTGTAGCCTAGAGACTCATAAATCAGAAGACAATTGAAGAGAACTCAACATTTTTTTCTAAATCCCCTTATTTTTTTCAGGATCACCTTTGATTTATTTTTTTAATAGTTGGGCTTGACATTAGTGCTACACACACACTTTACCTCGTTAGACCCCTGGTTTTTTGTGAGTGATATGAATTTCACCTTGGGACAGCAGGATAGGTGTTATGTTTTGTCTATTAAGAAAGGCATATGGTCTCAAGATTTTTCTGTTTAGCGTCTATAACATGGAGTTAGTCAACATAAAAGGTATGTGTGAGAGATTATGTGTGTGTATAGAAAGAGTTCCTGCTTTCTTACATGCACTCAATTTTCTCCTAAGCTAGTGTCTCCTGAGATCTGTAAAGATTCAGTGCCAAGATAATGCTGGCACCATTTTCTTATTGCCATGGTGATCTTCAGCTCTCCCGAATACCCAAGGGGGGGTTGGGAGACTATGATATTTTGAAAGCAACAAGAATTTTGGTAATTAAAAAGGCTAGAATGAATAAACTTTCTAAATTTTGCCACCTTGGTAAATATAGATAATATAGATTATTGTTCATTATTTGGCTAATACAGAGTAGTTGTGAGCTGGAATGAACAATGAAAGTTGTGGGCCAAACTCTGGCTGGCCAACAATGGAGGGGTAGGGGCCACGGAGTCCTCCAGGCCTTTCTGTCGCTCCGTGTGGCACCAGGCACAGTCACGGTTCATAGCCATTGGGCTCAAGTTCTGCTGCTGCCCCAATAAGGTTTGGGAGCAGAACTGGCTGGCTTCAGAGGGAACTGCATGCTGCACCTGCTTGTGGGTACTGAGCAGTAGCTACTCTGCACTTCCGTTCCTGTGCATATTAAGGTGTGAGGGGAAGCAATTCCAGGAAGCTCCCCGTGAGGGGTAGTGTCTAAAAGTCATAATTATGCTTTGTGTATATATGTGTAGTTTATGGGATTTGAATATCATGCATGATCTGGGGTATCTGAATTTTTCAGTACTTTGATAATGGTATAGATTCTGGCTCAGATCCTGTGTTTTGTCTGCCTTACAATGGGTGTAATGTGAGGTATGAGTATCAAGAAGCTGGTTACAGCATCCTGATTTCCTGTCCAGGTACAGACAAAGATTTTCTCACCCCAGGGACCATTTGGATGTGCTCTAGCCCACTCCCATTCTTGAAACCTCTCCATATCCCAAACATCCTGTGCACTGAGTCTGCCAGGGCAAGGAGCAATGCAAAGATCATGGAGTGACTCCTTCAATTTGCTCTATTAATATCATCATGTTCTTTATACATTGTTACCAGTATGTAATATATTAAGAACCCATGTTTGAATTCTCTGTGATTTCAGACTCCTTTCAGGCTAAATTTAAAGCTTCAGGCACAGTGAATGCACCTGCAAAAATGTGCATTGTGCTTGTTGGTTCTATTAAACGTGCTTTTGTGCATGCAAATAGGCATTAACAGTATGTCTACACTGCAGTCACCAGGTATTCAAGCACAAGTAGACATACTCAAGCTAGCTTAAATTTAGCTAGTCAGATACCAGAACAATGAATCTGTGGCAGCATGGGCTTCAGCAGGGGCTATACAAGCCCACCTGGAACCTGGTTAGTTACTCGGCAGCTAGCCTGCACTGAGTGCTGCAAGGTGCTGTGTCATTACTGCTCTCGGACCCGGGGTAGCTAGATTTCTGTGGGCACAGCCATGGCTGAATATTTGGCCATCGCTCTTTAAAATGTAAGGCAGTTGTGGAGGGTGAGTATATGAAAAAAAGGAAAGCAGTTTGAAAATGCTTGTACCTACACTTTCCTCGGGTCACACGCTTTAGTCACATAGATAAGAGTGCTCATTTATGCCTATCAATAACTGAGTCGTAGATCTGTATTGGATGCAAAATGGGACTCTCAGGCCAAATGCTAAAGTCCTTACTAAGAAAAAATTGTTGTTGGACTACTGGATTTGACTCATGGAAAAGTCAGGGAGCTGACTGTTGCGAGGGAGCGCTTTGAAGGTTGCAGATATTATACTGATATGCACTTGCACTAGGGTGACCAGATGGGATGAAGAAAATATCAGGACACATGTGGGGAGAGAGGGAACCCGCCGGTGGAACAACAAACAAACAAACAAAAAAGCGGAGTCCCGCTGGCACAACAACAACAAAAAAAAAGCACAGAGAGTCCTGGAGTCCTGCTGGCAGAGAGAGGAAAAAAAAAATAACGGAGTCCCAGAGTCCCGCCAGCAGACAGAGAGAAAAAAAAAGCCGAGCCCTCCCAGCGGAACAGAACAAACCAAACCAAACCAGGAGTGCGAAATATAGGGACAAATTGCGTCCCGACCAAACATCGATCAGGACGCAGGACAAACGCCTACAAATTGGGACAGTCCCGATTTTATCGGGATGTCTGGTCACCTTAACTTGCACAGTGTTAGAACTATGTAAGGAAAATTAAGCCTCAAATTAGTCATATGATAATATAATAAAAGAAAATGAAAATATTCACTGAATAAGGAAAAAATACCAGCAAACAATTATTAAACAAAAAAGTGGAGGGGGGGACTGTGTCTGAAAGAACTCTGCCAATTTTAGATTCCACAAACATAAAGCCTTGTAGAAATGTGCCCTACTGCACCCAAGATGCATACCTATACCTGTCTGTACTTGCAGGGAAAGGATTGTGTAAAACTGGTCTTCTTCAGTTGTGATGATCTGGTAAACTCTCGTGAATCTGTGAAGCAGGAGAAAGGCATGCTTGTTCATTGGGAGCTTTGCAAACAAATGTAGATTTCCAGTGTGTAAATGGGCATTTTAAAATGGATTTTTTCTCAAGCTACTTCCACCCTGTATTTTAGTTTAAATAAAAAAGTTATTTGATCCCAGTGTTATCACTTGTTCTACCCCTCTTCTTGAAATATAATTATAAGATTATATGTGCACAAACATGGATTCTTTTTATGTTATTCTACACAGTCCCTAAGGGTGAATTAATACTTGGAAGTGTCATTTGATATCTACTGTGAAGGGACTAGTGAAGCAATTATTATTTTTGAGATTGGAAGCATTTAAAATATTTATCAGCATTTCACTATTAAGAATATTATTGATATGTCTGACCCTAAAAAGTAGGAATGGTTTCAGTTTCTAGCATCTTCCCCCTCTGTCCTTCCCCCCCACCCCCCCAGCTTGGTTTCTGCTGAGCTGATGTCTCCAACAGCTGGTAGTTTTCCTGCATGACATAATACAGCAGAGCCCTCTTAACCATGCAAGGTTAGTTTACATTCATTATGCTATTTTAACCATTTACTTCCCTCAGTGCATGCTTTTAATAGAAAATGTTTTAGTAAACTCTTTCCACGTGCTACTTCTCATTGTATTTACCAGGGTAGCTGATTTTAAAGATCTTGGGGAAAATACTAAGGGGCACAACATTGATTTTTGAAGAAGGGAGCTATGCAGAGAATGGTCAGACATGGTTGGGTACAGAAGACTACTGAAGCCCTTCACTTTTGGGACTTGCAGAGGCTCTTCCATAGCCCTCTTTAAATCACGCTCTCCCCCACCAGTTTTCCTGATGCTGTTGTAGCCGAGGTGTGTTGAAGAGTCAGATTTTATGGGGCTCAGTCTGGGCCCTAGATCAATTGTTTGTTTGGTGGCAGAGAGGTATGGATACTATACTGGTTCCCCTGTCCCTCATTGTTTCCAACCAACATTTCAGAGCTGCTCCTAACTTCTAGAGCTGGGGCTCAGATACCTTGCTGTTTCTCCACCTGTCAGTCGATGGGGAGAAACTGCTCAAGCTGGGATGTTAGGGAGCATAGTTTTCATACTTTTATGCAGTGCTTTTAATCTGTAGTCCTCAGAGTGCTTAACAATGTTAAATATATATCATATCCCCATTTTGCTATTGGGCAAAAGGAGTCTGTTATTTTCATGACTGACCCAAGGCTACTTAGCAAGTCACTAGTGGAACTGGGAGTTGTCCTGATTGCCATTGGACCACCCTGCCTGACTCCACTTTGATATATATTAACAGGGGATGGAATCTTGGACTCTATCTTTCAGGGCATAATTGGATTTGGAGAGCCACTCAGCTACTGTTCCTGGGGGCAGGATTCACTCCTTGCTCTGTGGGCATGGACCCATGCTGAAACATGTATCTGTGGTCAGACTCCATGTCCTTTTGAGCATGTGGGTCAGGATTTGCCTAGCAGTAATTAATGTACTTTGCTGCATGGTATGCATTTATTTTTTTGTTAAACCAGTTAGTCTTTTCATAGAATATCACAGTTGGAAGGGATCTCAGAAGTCATCTAGTCCAACCCCCTGTTCAAAGGAGTACACATCCCCAGATTTTTACCCCAATTCCGTAAATGGCCCCCTCAGGGATTGAACTCACAATCCTGGGTTTAGCAGGTCAAGGCTCAAACCACTGACCTATCAGAGATATGGGTGTATTTAAAGATATTAGTTTTAAGTAAAATTCAACATTTTAAAAAAATGGTAATAGTTTAACTGGAAGTGAGTAGTTAAAAGGATTTTATGATCAAGTCAAGTCCTCTAATTCTTTTTAAGAAACGCTGGGCAAAATATAAATATATCTACTATTCCTTGCAGCGAAGAGAACTGTTATGTATCTGGCTATGAACCAAGATGAAAATAAATAAATAATACCCTCTATACAGATATTTTTAGCTTACTTCTGCCTCTTTTATATATTATTGCAGCTCAACATGAGATGAGACCTGCAAATAACCTAAATTAGTCTGTAGCATTTATATCTTGTTAGGTTTCCTGCTTCTGAAAATATGCAGGAAAATGATTATATGTGGTATTCATCTAGGGGTTGATGAGTTTGTTATAATTATAAAGGTAGACATAATGAGATGAAAACATCTCTTTCTTTAGGCTCTCTGAGGAATTCCTAGTCTCTCTGCTGCCATGATGGGTTAACTATTTTCTGCCCAAGTGGATCACAGTAAAATGATTTTTCAGCTTTCACTTTT
The DNA here is from genome assembly GCF_003597395.2 of Chelonoidis abingdonii. Taxonomy (NCBI): domain Eukaryota; kingdom Metazoa; phylum Chordata; order Testudines; family Testudinidae; genus Chelonoidis; species Chelonoidis abingdonii. The sequence continues at coordinate 82,810,673 of NC_133775.1, read as the reverse complement.
GATGTCTTTGAGGGTGTATTGCCCCATTGATGTTTAGGGGATTGACTGGCAAAACTCCTCTTAGTATTTACGGGAGGTAACTACCTAAATCCCACATGCAAATAGATGGACAATTAAGGCAAGTCTGTGTTCAGTGCAATTATCGTCTTACTGTTATTTAGCATGCTGGGTTTTTTTCCCCTTTTTATCTTTAATTCTTTTCAGTATTCCCTGTTTCCAGCTGAAATATGGTTTATCCCTGAATTGGACTGAAGCATAAATATAATATAAAGTGCATATTCTTGGGTCTTTATCTTACATAGAATATATACTGTTATTAGTACTTTTTTTGTTCTTATTGTTCTAATTTTTACATTAATTTTAAAAGTAAATCTTTGTAGGTGCAGAGATGTCTGTGTCCATTTTGTAATTCCTGAACTGCTTTCTAATATTTAGTGAGCAGTTTAAAGCATTTTGCCAGGGAAACTCTGATGTATATAGAGGTTCAATTTATCATTTCCTGTGCAGCAAGGAATCCATAAGAGCATGACTATGAATCTTGAATATTTGATAAGGAATATTGAAACAATGTCCTTGATCTCAGTGCATGGCTAGATTGTGAATCAGCCTTTGATTTTTTGGTTTGGATGTTAACATTTCATAAAAGCACCCTGTTATTTATTGCTTCTCAATTAATAACATGTATTAATTTTGTTGATATTGTGCACAACAGTGCATCTTAATCTAGCTTTAACAGTGCACTATAATACAAAATATCAAATCATTTACTTTAATATGTTTTACATTCAGATCTGGGCTTTTTTTGCTTACTCATTTCTATAGGCTATTCATCTGTGTGATTCTATATGCACATGTATGATTGGTATATATGTCATGTGCGTAACTGTATACATGTATCTGTGTGTATCTATATTTATGTATAAAATGTGTGTTTATATACTCATATCTCAGTATCTTCACAACACACCTGAGAGGTGACATGGTGGTATTATCCTAATTTTCCAGATGGGAAACTAAGGCACAGAATGATTAAGGCCAAAATTGCCAGAAGCATTCATTAGTTTTGGGTGCCCAACTGGAAACAGTGAATTTTTCAGAGTACTTAGCATTTTATAGCACTTTTATATGGTCAAAGGATAGCTTCATTTACATTAGTTGCAGTTTTGAGCGCTCAGCACTTCATTAAATCAGACCCCAGCGGTCTTGAGTTGGGCACCCAGAAAATGAGGAAAACATAGATGACTGTCTTTCAGCCTTTTAAGTGACTTGTCCAGCATCATATAGATATCCTGCCTCAGCACATCGTGATGCGCTTGATGACTTCTTGAGGTCTCTTCCAGCCCTACATGTCTATGATTCAGTGATTCTACAACTCTGTGGTAGAGTCAGGAATACAATCCAGTTTTCGATGGTGCCATTCAGCTGCTCTTTTTCTGGAGTCCCCTGCCTCATTCACCATATACATTCCAACTGGGATCCTACATATAACAGTCTTTCACTACACAACCCTGATGGGTTCCCAGAGCTCGATCCATCCCCTGCACTGAATGAGGCAGGAGTCCTGTTTGATCATGTAATTTTATATTATATTTCAAATGCACAAGGAAGTCAAATTAAGGTAGCAACCAATTTTTGAGTTCTTGACTTTGCAATCTTAATGTTGTTTTAATATGATATGTTTATATGAAATTTCCTATTTGTTTAAAAAAAAATGAAACAAAGAACAACAGAAATTCTGTCTTGAAGAATCATATTATATGTCATCTGCAGGTTGAACTTTTAGATCCACAGCACAGACTCCTACCAATGGAGCTAATGGTGTAACTGGTAGTAATAGTAAACTGTTATCCTATGTGTGGACCAGCCACTAGAGGGTGAAATGGCCCACTTTACCAGAGGGTTTCACAGATATTTATTTGCGTTAGAGGAATGTTGGGGCTAAGGAAACCTGGGTCTTATTCCAGGTTCAAGAGAATAATATGCTCTAGTGGCTTCACACCTTTCTGTTTCTGTCCCCCTAGACTGTCCCTGCTCCTCTCCTTCTATTCTCCTATGTTCTTGTTCCCCTCCCTCTCCTAGTATGACCCTCTACCCCCATCCCGTCTTTTCTGTCCCTGCTGCCTTATCCCCACTCTGCTCATCAATGTATGGTATTCCACTCAGGCAGCTTTCTCCTTTTCCATGCTGTGTGGGGAGGCCCGCAGAGAGAGCATTGAGAGCACCAGAGGAGCAATCTTTTTGTTCCAGTGCCTCCAGCCACTTGCAGTTGGGAAGAGCAATTGCAGGTAAACTGTGGTTGACATGGAGCTTAGTGATGGTGGAGCATGTCTTAATGAAGACAGAATATTGGGACAATTTTGCTGCCAGTGTGTACCAAGCCCCTACTGCGCATATGCAAACAGTCTTTTTCAGAGGTTTATAATTAAGGCTATGATTGGGTCATGGAGGTCACGGCAGTCACGGATTCCATGACTTTACCAGACCTCTGTGACTTCTTCAGCTTCAGTTGTCAGTAGCCGAAGCCAGGGATGGAGTTGGGCCTGTGCTCCCCTGGGTGTGACTGGTCGGTGACTTTTATTAACAATAACCATCACAAAATCTTAGCCTTATTTATAATTTGGCCAGTTTGGGGTTGTTTTTCACAAGGACAGCAAGAGGTGGCCCCTCTTTGTCTCTAGGGCAACCCTTCCTTTCCCAACATGAAGCCCCTGCTTCAAAGTGTGCAGGCACGAGCTTTTTCCAGTGAAATGGCTGTAAGAGGTTAACATTGGCAAAACAGCATATTTTCCCCTATTCTCATTCTTGGATGTGGCTTGAGCCAGTTTTGCTGAAACTTTCCAAAAAAAATTCAGCCTGGACAGCTAGGAAGTATGTCAAATTTTATTGAGTGGTTATAATTTGGAAAATTTATAAATAACTTAAAACAGGGGTTTACATGTTAGGCAAACTTTATATAGGTGTCACCATCACCTCTGCCTACACATAATAAAGCCAAAATCTAGGGTAGAGATATATTTGATACAGAAAGTATTTGCCCTTTTTAGAGCGAATGGAGAATGCTGCCTGATTGACAGTGCTGTTGAACAGGCAAAATAAAAGCAGCAAAGATCTAAGGAGTTACTAGCCCAGTGTCTTGGTGGTTTAATGCATTGCCATGTGGAACAACAGGACTTTGGATTAGCCTTGAGATTCTTGTTCCATAGACTAGAGGGATCTGGAAATGTCTTAATTATTTTTCAATGATAGTAAGACACAGCAGGCATGTAATTATTTTATTTGTTTACATATTTATTGAATTTTTTAAAATATAGCAGCAGTAGGTTCCCATCCTATGTCCTTAACAATTCTCCCACAAATTAAAACACACACAGTAATACTATACAAAGGGACTATCCATAAAAAATACTGCCCAACCCAAAGCCCCTTCCTGTGCTATACCCTGAGAAAAGATGGTTTTGCATTGTCTGGAGGAGATGAGTCTGGGCTTCAGTGGACCAAGAGAGTGTGAGGAGTGATTTCCAAAACTGGAGATCCCTGACAGTGAACACCCTTCCAGATTCCCCTTTCTTTTATATTGAAGGGACTCCTGCTTGAGAACTTCCGATCATGTAAAGTATGATGATAAACTGTAGAGAGAGAGGTGATAGTTCTCCTGATGCCCATCATGACAGAAGCTTCCAAGACAGATTCCTAGTCACAGAATAAGTGCTTGCTTGAAACAGGGATAATGCGCTTGTAATGAGGGAAAGGGTAACCTAAAGGTCCAGCCACACCTCATATTTGTAATGTGGCTATGAGTATGAGGAAAGGGGATGCCAGCTCCATTTTCTTCCATTCCACTTTGTGGAATTGTGTCAATACAAAAAGAAATATCTGGGACAAACTGTTTGAGTCCTATACTCTCTGTATTTAATTTGCTATGGTCTCCTCCACTGCCTGAGAAGAACTGGACCAGAATGCATCCGGGGAAATTCCTGCTAACACAGAGGTCTATTAACTATATTCCCTCACTCATTTTTCTCAGGGATCACAAGAACTGAGATTGTTGCTGTTCCCAGCATAAGAGTACAAAGGTTAGGGAGAACTTACAGTGCACTTATGCAGGACAGGCAACAGTCTGGCACAAGGTGTTGAGGGAGCCAAGAACAAAGTAGTATGGGAAAGATTAGTGTGATTTGATTGTGTCACTTTCTGTGATTACAGCAATATTTTGCTCTCTGTATCTGCACCTTCTCTACTTACTTTCCTGACAAAGAAGGAAGCCTGTAAACACTGAAGATGCAATGCAGCTGCCGTATGTGAACTTGTGAGCTGAATTCTATTCTCTCTCATGTATCATCAGCAGAATTGTCAGCTAAATGCTGATTGCAGAACCTTTATTATTGGTGTTGATTTAGGAGGCAGGAATAACATAACTTGGTTATCAGATCCCAGTTCAGTTTTCCACTGTTGTCAGTTAGAAAATGCATCTGACTTGTAAATGGAATGTACTTGCTCAGGAATCATTGAGGGAGAATAAACACATGTTTATGCAGTTGTTTGTGCTGTTACTTTTCTGACTCCATCTCCACTTTAAAGACATGTTTGGTCTGTCCCAAATTCTTTAGTTGCTGATGGCCAGATTTTTAGAGGATTTAGGTGCCTAAAAATGCAGATGGTGCCTAGTGGGATTTTCAAAAGCACCTAGGTGCTCACCTTCCACTGATGTGTCCAATTCCAGTAGTGTAAAGGTCAGTGGAAATGGGGCAAACTGAGGAAGAGTTAATGCTTAAAAACCCCAGCTCTCTGTTCTGTAAAAAAGACTTATAAATATCCTCTTGAAATAGAAGCTGTCTCTAAATACAATCATCATACTGTAGAAGTAGTATGTTTTTCTTTGTTTTTAGGCTTCAGAATAAGTATTTGAAATCACAGATTCCAGAGCCATAACTAGGCATTTTAGTGCCTGGGGCAAGCAAGCATATTTGCGCCTCCTAGAGGCAATGCATGGGAGGATATGTGGGGTCACATGTCCTCTCAGCCCTCCAGATATGTCTTTTATTTAGCACAGAGGTTTTCAAATAGCCAGGAGCTCCCCAGGCAGTGCGGGCAGCACAGCTCCAAGCTTTGCCCTGATGCACTCTTGCCTTTTCCCTGAAGAAACCCAGCGATGCCCCCTGGATCTGGCCCCTGCCCACAGGCTGCCATGAGATGCCCTCCCCCGAGGCACTTGCTCACCGCTGCCCTGGTGCTCTTGCCTGTGCTGCTGCTCCTCAGCCAGAAGTAACACTTAACTCTTGATAGTGCGGGGGCTGGGGGAGAATATGATCATCCCATGCATCGCCTCTGAGCGCGTCAGGGCACAGCTCAGATCTGTGCTGCATGCCCTGCCTGAGGAGTGCCTGGCTGGGCAGAGGCAGCCTGGGTCGGGGAGCAGTACAGGGAGGACTGAGGGGTAGCCAACCAGTGCCCCAGTGGAGAACCAGGGGCTCGAGCAAGCTAGGCAGCTCCCAATCCAGTGACTCCTGGCAGGAAGTGATGGTTTACAAACTTGTGGGGTTTGCCCCCCCTCCAGCGGGTCGTGACCCCCAGTTTGAAAACATCTATGCTAAATGGAAGACAGAAATCGGGGGGGGGGCATGTGACTCCATGTGCCCCCCCATGCCACCTCATTTTTCCACCTCCGAAGCTTTGCTCCCTGGGCAGCTCCCCGCTTGCCCATTCTGGTTATAGCACTGATAGAATCAAATATATGTTAGGTTTGCCATTTTCAGTTTTTCATCATAATTACATGGTAAATCTCTCTTGAGGAGTTTCTTGTAATTTGCTGGTGGTGATGTCTGCAGGAATATGGAGACTAAAGTGGATTCAAGTCTTTGGTGTCTGTAAATGATTTCTAATTGAGGACTGCCTTGGCAGGCCTGACAAGCAGGGATTTACATAGGTTTACATTGCTTGAACTCTGTGTTTGTAATTGCTGAATTTGGTGGCTATTCTGTAACATGCTTGGAAACAGGATTTGTTGGTAGTTATTTTGTGGTGTAGCCTTGAGAATAGACCACTGTAATTTTTAATAGCACTTTTAATGATTATTTTTAAATTAAAGTAACTCACAGCAACATAAAATAATAGTGATCGTGAGGGGTTAAAGACTAGTACTTTGTGTTGACTTCAGCTAGACTTGAGAGTTCAGCACTCTTGATGAAACAGACTGCAGATTTGGCTAATTCTTAGCTGTGTGCTTGTGAGGGCCAGCCAGGAACTCACAGTTACAACAGACTGGGTATAATTAAGGCGAGCCTATGCTCCACCTATTTATAAAGGAACAGGAAGTTTAGCAGGGACTAGAAGACATCCAGCTTGCAATGGATGGTAAATTGTCTTTTCTCTTTCCCTTCCCCCTTATTTTTGATTAGTTTGTGTCTTTTGGTTGCCCTGGCACAGCGCTCGTACAGGGAATGTTTGATGACCCCAGTGGAAGAAAGTAAGAGGTCCTCATCTGGCATGCCAACCTTAGTCACAAGGAGTGCACTGGGCTTGCATACTCCTTGACACTGCTAAGCATTAATACAGGTGGTTTTGTTTGTTTGCTTGTTTGTTTTGTTAAAGGGGAATGGTAACTTTATGCCATGGGTTTTAGTGATTCAGGCCATGTAGTTATGTTTGTTTAGACCCACATTTGTTTTTGTTGTTTTTAATTTAACATACACCCCCTTAGAAGTTTCAGACAAGGGACGTTTCCCAGAAATTCTCAATGACACCTTAACAGAAAATGAGAAATGTAAAAAGTAGGCCATGCACAGCACCAATAAACATGAAAATTTCATTGGAGAGCCCTCCTACCCCTGACAAAGTGACCTTGGTTGGAGGAAAGATGACAGAGTGGTTTCCTGGCTGGGCCTGACAGCAGTGCGATCGCAGCACGTTTGACAAATTGCTCACATTAAATTGGGGGGCACTTTCGGCAGCATTGGCGTCCCTATCCATCAGTCCTGATTACTACACAAACGTCAACCATGGCACAGAGCACATTTGTCAGACGGAGTAAAAAGCAGTTGTTAGTAAGAGCACTACCTGTCATACTAATGGACTAAAGCATGTTGCTTTGTGACTTGCAGGAGCCAGCAGATTTGCAAATAAAGAAAACATAAGTTTCAGGGCTTGGCCAGTGTTTCCTGAAAATGGTGTTCCTGTTTCAAAGAACACTGGGACAGCTTCTGTTAAACACGGAGAACTGTACACCTAAGCTCTTGAGCAAGGAAATTGCGAATCGGCTGGGGCTCCTTCTCTGCCAGAAATATATTCCAGATTTTGTACTGTGTGGTATGTTAATTGAAGTAGGAGGAATCATAATCTAAAATCAGCAGAGAATCCTGTGGCACCTTATAGACTAACACACGTTTTGGAGCGTGAGCTTTCGTGGGTGAATACCCACTTCATCAGACGCAGGTAATGGAAATTTCCAGGGGTAGGTATATATATATGCTAGCAAGCAAGCTAGAGATAATGAGGTTAGTTAATCAGGGAGGATGGGGCCCTGTTCTAGCAGTAGAGGTTGTGAAAACCAAGGGAGGAGAAACTGGTTCTGTAATTGGCAAGCCATTCACAGTCTTTGTTAAGTCTAGAGCTGATGGTGTCAAATTTGCAGATGAACTGAAGCTCAGCAGTTTCTCTTTGAAGTCTGGTCCTGAAGTTTTTTTGCTGCAGGGTGGCCACCCCTTAAGGTCTGCTATAGTGTGGCCAGGGAGGTTGAAGTGCTCTCCTACAGGTTTTTGTATATTGCCATTCCTGATATCTGATTGTGTCCATTTATCCTTTTCCATAGAGACTGTCCAGTTTGGCCGATGTACATAGCAGAGGGGCATTGCTGGCATATGATGGCGTATATTACATTGGTGGACCGTGCAGGTGAATGAACCAGTGATGGTGTGGCTGATCTGGTTAGGTCCTGTGATGGTGTCGCTGGTGTAGATATGTGGGCAGAGTTGGCATCGGGTTTGTTGCATGGATTGGTTCCTGAGCTAGAGCTACTATGGTGCGGTGTGCAGTTGCTGGTGAGAATACGTTTCAGGTTGGCAGGTTGTCTGTGGGCAAGGATTGGCCTGCCACCCAAGACCTGTGAAAGTTGGGATCATTGTTCCAGGATGGGTTGTAGATCCCTGATGATGCGTTGGAGGGGTTTTAGCTGGGGGCTGTATGTGATGGCCAGTGGAGTCCTGTTGGTTTCTTTCTTGGGTTTTGTCTTGCAGTAGGAGGCTTCTGGGTACACGTCTGGCTCTGTTGATCTGTTTCCTAATTTCCTCGTGCGGGTATTGTAGTTTTGAGAATGCTTGGTGGAGATTTTTGTAGGTGTTGGTCTCTGTCTGAGGGTTAGAGCAGATGCGGTTGTACCTCAGTGCTTGGCTGTAGACAATGGATCGTGTGATGTGCCCCCGGGATGGAAGCTGGAGGCATGAAGGTAGGCATAGCGGTCGGTAGGGTTTTCGATATAGGGTGGTGTTAATGTGACCATCACTTATTTGCACCGTGGTGTCTAGAAAGTGGACCTCCTGTGTAGATTGGTCCAGGCTGAGGTTGATGGTGGGGTGGAAGTTGTTGAAATCGTGGTGGAATTTTTCTAGAGTCTCCTTCCCATGGGTCCAGATGATGAAGATGTCATCAATGTAGCGTAGGTAGAGAAGGGGCGTGAGTGGACGAGAGCTGAGGAAGCGTTGTTCCAGGTCAGCCATAAAAATATTGGCGTATTGTGGGGCCATGCGGGTGCCCATAGCAGTGCACTGATCTGGAGATATATATTGTCATCAAACTTGAAAATAGTTGTGTGTGAGTATAAAGGCACAGAGCTCAGCAGCCAGTTGTGCTGTGGCATCATCAGGGATACTGTTCCTGACAGCTTGTATTCCATCTGTGTGTGGGATGTTTGTGTAGAGAGCCTCTACATCCATGGTGGCTAGGATGGTGTTTTCTGGGAGGTGACCAATGCATTGTAGTTTCCTCAGGAAATCAGAGGTTCACGGAGATAGCTGGGAGTGCTAGTGGCATAGGGTCTGAGTAGAGAGTCCACATATCCAGACAGTCCTTCAGTGAGAGTGCCAGTGCCCGAGATGATGGGGCGTCCAGGATTTCCGGGTTTGTGGATCTTGGGTAGTAGATAGAATAAACCTGGTCGTGGCTCTAAGGGTATGCTGATTTGTTCCGGTGTTAGTGTAGGGAGTGTCCTGAGTAAAACTCATTGAAATGGCTCAGGCACATTTTCAAACTACATTATAGCTGATCTATAACTCATTCAGAGAATGAGATTTTTTTTTTTAAATAAGCATAGATAGACTGATGTCTTCAGCCATAAGTCTGATTGATCCTTTACATTGCATCTTTCAAACGTAAATATATCTGCCATTCATACTTGTAGCAAGGTTGGCCACTTCGCAGACATTCTCCCTTCCCCGACCTACCCCCAACCCTGGGATAGCCCTGCAAGTGGCTCTTCACCTCAGTTTCCCTTTTGAGTACCCAGTAACTCCATGGAAGCATGTCCTCAAGTCCATCAACATAATTCCATAACCAAACAGTGCAAAGGTTCCAAAGCATAGTCCATATCACCCTAGTGCAAATAATCCTTACAAATAAGAGCTTCATTCTCCCCATGCCAGTGTCTTCTGCCACATCTGGGTTCTTAATCAGTCCTCCTTTGACCCTCTTCCAATACAGCTACCTTCCTTCTGGGGCACAACCCTGCATTTCTCAGCAGGAACTCCCACAGCTGCTCTGCTGGGAGCCTCTCTTTGCTCTGGGGCCCAGCTCTCCTGCAAGGAGATGTCAACTGATAAGCTCCTTCACTCTCTCCCCTTTCTTTAGCACACTCTGGTCCTTGGCTCTGCTCAGAGCCAGCAAACATCTCTCTTTGTGCTGCTCCTGCCTTCAGCCCTCCATCCCTGGCTCTCTGGCTTGGGGACACCAGCCAGTGAACCCCTCTTACTGCTCTCCTGCAGTCAGTTTCTCCCAGGAAGCACCTTCTCTCTCTGGCAGCTCTCTTCTCCTGCTCTGACTGACTCAGTCTGCTCTTGTAGCTCCCCAGTGCCGCTTTACCCTCTTAATTAGCCCAGCTGGGAGCACCTGAACTGGAACAAGATCACTTAGCCCAGTTTCATTGAATGAGCCAACAACCCTATTACAATGAAAAGATGTAGAGTTGTAAAGAAGACCATTCCCATGGGAGAAGTCATATATTGGCTCATGTCCTTATCTTCCTCTAGATCCCCAGTGTAAATCGAATTTGCTTTGGCTCTTCTGATGGTCATTTTCCCCCACTTCTTTTTTAATGAATCACTAAATTGCCTTTCCTGAAACATTACAGAAAGATTGAAACCTTTCAAAAATAGCTCAGCTGCATGAAGAATCCAGTGCTGTGCATGCAAACACAATAGAATACCTGCTTGAATGTACTGAGGAAGTTACCCATTCCCTTTCTGGCTTCTCTAGAAAGTTATAGCTGCACCACTATAGTGATTGACATTGCAGAGGAATGTCCTGGGTCATGTCTATGGGAAAAGTGGCCTTGGCCAACACATTTATGGGCAAATACCTATAGAAAGGATATCATTTTCTATGATATTGAATCACCATGTAGAATAACTTCCATAGAAACCTATTGATTTTATCCTGATTAAAGGAAATAGGGCTGGTTCCAGGTCAAACTCAAGTCCACATCTACACTGTAAAACTGGCATTTATATGAGTCGGGGAATTATTTAACTTTGACCTCACTGTCTAGAATTCAGCTCACAATACATTAAGTGAAACGCCAACAGCTAGAATAACTAAGATCCAGATTCTCCCACCCTTACACACATTGAGTAGTATCCTATTCAACAAACAGCCCAACTAAAATCAGTTAAACTACTTGAGAAATAAGGTATTAACGAACATGAGTAATGGTGACAGAAATGGACCCTAAAATATTTTAAATGTGAAATGCAAATGTAGAGAGACAAGGTGGGTGAGATCATATCATTTATGGGACCAACTTCTGTTGGTGAGAGGGACAAGCTTTTGAGCTTACAAAGAGCATGTCTCTCTCACCAACAGACATTGGTCCAATAAAACATACATCTCTCTCTGTCACACATGCGCATGCATGCACGCCCGCACACACAAACACATACAATCCTACCTACCTACCTACCTCTCCCTCCCTCATGGGACCAGAATTGCAAATGCAAACTTCAAATATGTCCAGATTGATAGCTTGTTGTGCTTACATTTCTTTCATTTCATTGGGATTTACTAAATTATACCTGCCATATATTATACATTGAATTCAAGTAAATTATATTGGTATATGAGCATACAGAATATGAATGTATATATGATGTCCGGGAGAAACTTCCATATCTTCATGGAGGCAATTGAAGCTTTTTAAAGTGTAATGACCGATTTTAAAGTGACACAAAAATAAACAAAAATAATCTCACATTGCTAAGACACTCTTATATATATATTGCTATGAGTAACCCCTGAGATTAGGATAACTAAAGGAGATTTTGCGTGTTTGTCCATGTTCAGTCATTTTCACTGTTTCTTTGTCTTTCAATTGGTTAACAGTTTTGCTGTGTAGTTGATTTACCTTACTTGTCTCTGTGGATCTTTCATATGCACCAAGGGAGAGGATGGCATTTTATAACAATTAGATAAATGTGGTTGTGAAAAAAGCAAATGCAACAATTAGCAAGTGAATAAGGTGCAGGGGTGCAACTTGAAACAACATTTATCTTACTTTTTTGAAGTGGCCTAGATATAAAGCTGATGGTGGCCCTTGAAACACCTGTAATCAAATAGAGCCAAGACCTGTAGTTCTGAGGAAGGCAAAATTTCTATGATTGTAGTGGGAATTTTGCCTGATTAAGAACTGCAGCTTTTGTCCAATAAACATTTTAAATCCAAAATGAAGTTTTCAGACCTTCAGATGCAATTGTGAGAAGTCAGCACCTCAGTTCAGTGAGTCCATAATTACCAATACTATTTTTAGTTGCAGCAGCACACAGTATGTGTTGGGGACTTTCCAAATGCATGAGAAGAATGACCCAAGCTCTGAGAAGCTCATAGTCTAAGGACAAACAGGTAGACAGGTCGAGGGAATGGGAACAGCCATAGGCAATTTGTATGCAATATAGATTTATATAATATAATGTATTACAAGATGTGATGAGCTCCCTCAAGTGCAAGTGTGCTTCTAAGTGGCATTGCTGTAGGTCGCTGCGTCACATTCTGTAAAATGTCTTGCTGTATCCCACATATTATATAGAATGTTTGCATTTCTCTAAATTATTATGTTCTTTTATTTTATAAATAGCCTTCATTTTTTCTGCATGTTTTCCTAGTTAGGCAAAGGCAAAGTTCTAGCATGGCAAACATGCTTCGAAAAACATGTTTTTAAAGTAATATAGAGGCAAGAGCATCACACAGTGAACTTAATGATAGTGGAAGGACAGAGACACATGGAGGTTTAAGTTCTCTGTTTGTGACAGAATATATACAGTATGAGCAGCACTCTGAGTGCCTCACCCTTATTTGGGATTAGAGAGTCATTCAGTCCTTTACATATGTAGGCTCAGATAGCCATTAATGATGAAGGCTTTTGTGATGAGGGCACTAGTCTACTAGGAAGTGGACTGAGATTAAACTATTTATAAATTCCTAAAAAATAAAAATGATGCTCATATTACACCTTCTGTGTTGGTTTCTGCTGTTAGTAAATGGTGTTATCATGGAATCAGAAACTTGCACTTAACTGTGGCAGTATCATTACATTAGTCCTTTTACAATGTAAACCTACGTTTGGATTAGGTTTAGAATACTCAGGACCAAGACTCTTAAGACCCATTACAAAGAAATATACAAAAATCTGCATGTGCTATAATTTGAATTAGATTTTATTCTCTCTTATTAACTATGTTCTTGTAAACTATCAGTCCAAAAACGAAATTATAGTATATCTGCATAACACAGCTCATCTGACAGGGCTCATGAAAATTCTAAACTAACAACTTCATCTTGTTTCCATGTGAAAATGCATTTTCAACATAATAAAGATTTTTATTATAACAATATTTCAACTCTAGGGCATGCAGTTATCATGAATGATTCTTTTCTTTGGGATTAGAAGCTCTCAAGTATGTAATTTCACCATCTACCTCAAAAGACTAGATATTATAAGGTGGCCACACCCCTATAAAATCCTGCTGCGGAAATTTAATACATAGTAATTGGCTTTTGTAATATAGACTTTATTTACAAATGAAGCTAATGAAGCCACAGTGCATCATAAAGAACTTTGTTCATGATAAGTGATACTAATTTTATTTCCTGTAGATAATCATTATTTATTCTATTTTTGCCATTGGAAATCAGATACTGAATGATAAATTCAGTGGGAAATATTTTAGTCTTATTTCTACTGAACCTGGTTAAGAACAAGTATAGACACTTCATGTCAATTCAGAATCTTTTGAAAGTGTCTGCATTGGTGGTGGATGGACACGAAAGATATTCTCATGTTTATGAAACACAATGCAATAATGATTTTTCTTCACAGGGAGTGAGGCATTATTTTACAGATCTACCAAAAAGTACAAGAACAGCAAACTCCTTAGTGCATTCTGATTAGGGTTCATTGTTCAGGAATTTTGTTAGGGCTGTTGATTAATTGCAATTAACTAATGCGACTAAGTAAAAAAAATCAATCACAATTTAAAAAATAATTTAAAAAATCACGATTAATTGGTGTTTTAATTGCACTGTTAAATGGTAGTTTACCAATTGAAATGGATTAAAAATTTTGGATGTTTCTCTACATTTTCATGTATATGGTATTCCATGTTGTAATTGAAATCAAAGTGTATTTTTTATTACAAATATTTGCACTGTAAAAATGATAAACAAAAGAAATAATATTTTTCAATTCACTTCATGCAAGCACTATAATACAACTGACAAATGTAGATTTTTTTTTTGTTACATAACTGCACTCAAAAGCAGAACAAGGTAAAACTTCAGAGCCTACAAGTCCATTCAGTCCTACTTCTTGTTCAGCCAATCACTAAGACAAACAAGTTTGGTTACATTTATAGGAGATAATACTGCCCTCTTCTTGTTTATAATGTTACCAGAAAGTGAGAACAGGCATTTGCATGGCACTGTTGTAGCCAACATCACAAGGTGTTTAAGTGCCAGATGTGCTAAAGATTCATATGTCCCCTCATGCTTCGGCCGCCATTCCAGAGGACGTGCTTCCATGCTGATGACGCTCATTAAAAAAAAAATGCATTAATTAAATTTGCGATTGAACTCCTTGGGGGAGAATTGTATGTCTCCTTTTCTGTTTTACCCGCATTCTGTCATATATTTCATGTTATAGCAGTCTCAGATGATGACCCAGCACATGTTGTTCATTTTAAGAACACTTTCACTGCAGATTAGACAAAATGCAAAGAAGGTACCAATGTGAGATTTCTAAAGATAGCTACAGCACTCAACCCAAGATTTAAGAATCTGAAGTGCCTTCCAAGTTCTGGGAGGGCTGAAGTGTGGAGCATGCTCTCAGATGTCTTAAAAGAGCAAGACTACGATGTGGAAACTATAGAACCTGAACCACCAAAAAAGAAATTCAACCTTCTGCTGGTGGCATCTGACTCAGATAATAGAAATGAACATGCGTTGGTCCGCATTGCTTTGGATAGTTATCGAGCAGAACCCAACATCAGCATGGACACAGGAATGGTGGTTGAAGCATGAAGAACATATGAATCTATAGCTCATCTGGCACATAAATATCTTGTGATGCCAGCTACAACAATGCCATGAGAATGCCTGTTCTCACTTTCAGGTGACATTGTAAACAAGAAGCAGGCAGCATTATTTCCTGAAAATGTAAACAAACTTGTTTGTCTGAGTGATTGGCTGAACAAGATGTAGGACTGAGTGGACTTGCAGGGTCTAAAATTTTACATTTTATTTTTGAATGCATTGTTTTGTACATAATTGTACATTTGTAAATTCAACTTTCTGGATAAAGAGATTGCACTACAGTACTTGTATTAGGTGAATTGAAAAATACCATTTTGGTTTTTTACAGTGCAAACGTGATAAAAAATAAATGTAAAGTGAACACTGTACATGTGTATTCTGTGTTGTAATTGAATTCAATATATTTGAAAATGTAGAAAACATCCAAAAATATTTAAATAAATAATATTCTATTATTGTTTAACAGTGCAGTTAATCACAATTAATTTTTTAATTGCTTGACAGCCCTAGTTTTGTGGTTTTTTTATAATGACCGCTCCATTCAACAGAGCAAATTCCACTTTTTCCTCAAATGTGTTTGATTTATTTTTTCATTTAAAAAAACAAAAATTTTATCTTGTCTTGAAAAGTTACATGAGCATATAATGGAAAGCAGTTCAGCTTGGAAAGAGCAAATAAATTTAATATAACTTAATTAAGAACCATTTGTGGTTATTGCTAAGCTTTGTGTCTTTCTTTGCTTATTTTGGGATCTATTATTCTTCGTTTTAAGGGCAACTTTCACCTCAATCATTTAAATCCTATCTTAATTGGGAACTCCCTCAAGCCAAACTCTCTCTGACATTAGTGAGAGTTTGGCTTGAGTGAAGACTGCAGGATTTAGTCCTTAACTGGCATATAGATACAGAGATGATGCATAACTGTTGATTATGGGGTGGGGAGCACAATTTAAAGGTTCTGGTGGTTTACAGTGGGATTCAGGGCAGGGCATATAAACCCTGGCAGAAATCTGGGAAGGGTACCTGGACCCGCATGCCCCTCCACCCTCAAAACGCACGTCACCTTTGCATAAGTGCTTTCATGGAACCCCAGCACTGAGATGAATTCCATCTTTAATGAACCACCATGAGCAGTAAAATTATATACTTTCTCTGTGGGTGAAATTCACTGCATGCAAAAGGGTCTACACAACACTATGGGTCCTGATCCAAAGCCCACTGAAATCAATGAAAGCACTCCTATGACTTTGTTGAGCTTTGGATCAGGGCCCATAGTTCAGACAGGCTCACGCAAGGCACTGTGAACCACTAAAAGCTTCATATTTAATGGCTTCACTGATTCAGGCCACTTGCACTGGTGTTGAATTTCACCCTCACTATATAGAAGCTAGCATCAGTTCCTGATATTCCATAATAAATGGGGAGAAGAGCTCTCACTCTTTTTCAGATATTTTTAAAGTATTCCAAAGTGTGTCAGAGTGCTGTGCTTGCTGCCAAGATGAACCGTGGAGATCAGCTTGTTTCTTTTAAACGGGAGGGTGGGGGGGACAGAGAACGAGAGAGAGAAGAAGTAATATACCAAAAAGAAATGCTTTTGGATTATTAGTAAATATGTGGTGGGGGGAGGAGTGTACCAGCCACTATATTGCTTTCTTTATTTATAAGATCCTTGCTGTTTTCAGAGGTATCAGCATGATGCTTTTCATTGCCTTAATTAGATTAAGAATGGATTAGAGGAACGAAATCTATTATTAAAAAGGCAATTCTACTACATGCTGCAAAATGTAACCCCAATTCTATTTTTAATTACTCAGATTCCATTGAAACAAAATATCATAAGCCCAACTTGTAGCTGTGAATATATGGCACTAATTCTGAACCAACTCCCCAAAATAGCATTTTAAAAAATAAATTAATAAAGGAATCCTATTAAATATATTTCTCATCAGCCAGAAGTGATTACTTTGTTTCAATGACGCAAACCATCCTAGATGAGAGATCCTCCAGATATATATTAATTGCTTTATTACTTCCGTGTCCGGTGTGCATAAAGATGTAGATTCCTCATATGAGCAGTTTCATTGATAGAAGTAGGACATTCTGAATACAAGCACCCCTTCTGTTATCATGGCATTATTGTTCTTCATACATCTATATCCTCTGCTGTATCTCTTCTCCTGTCTGTGCACCTTTATCAGTATAAAGCTATGATGTGTGATCAGTTGTGAATGCATTTATATCAGCTAATATAATAGTTGATGTGGAGTTAACCAAATATGTGCATCATCTGAAATTTCATTTGTATGATTTGGGTTTTTTGGGGGGGAGGGCAAGTTATTGAGGGTTTCATGTAACTCAAAATGACCTATGTATAGTCTTCACCCCAGCTCCCCACAACAACATTGTTATTTCATGCCATTGTGTATTATAACTCAATGGCAAGAACATCATATGTAGGGAAATATAGTCTGAGAAATAGTTGATAAGAATGAGAGGCCAATTAGCACTGATTTCTAGAGTAGGGTTTTATCTTCATAAGAATGCCTTTATTCCCATGATACCACTGTGAATAGTGGCCCAATTAGGTCTCACAAGTTTACAAAAGATGGGACTGGTCAATAGGTTGCTGGAAGATTTTTAAGAAAAAATCCATGGTGGTAGAAGGTATAGGGAGGAAGTCTACTTTGTAAGTGCTGTTATCTGTGTATAACTATTTATCCATGGCATTGTATAAGGGGTGACCTGTGCCATACAGTTTGCCAAGCTCTGCCCAAATGTGCTTACGTTCTGAAGACACATGAAAGCAATTCAATATGCAACTAAAGTATCAGTCAAGTATCATGAGGCTGTTATAGTGGAAATGCTTTGTGAAAGAGCTGGGGAGTTTAGAACGTCTTTGAATAAGGCACAGGAGGGATTTGGCACACAATCCAACAAAGAGGAGAAATTCTATCTTAACTCTGTCAGAACACTTCCAGCTCAATCCTGAAGTGCTTTGTCTTATTATTACAGCATGTTCTTTTGAGAGGCTTCCCCTCACACACGCATCTTCTGTGCACTTGGACATTTCAGCCCACTTCTGCAAGTGCTTTCCACATTAACCTCCCATAGGGGTTCTCCACATGCAACATATTTGTGCTTGATTTGTATATGAAAATGATTTTTTGTGCATGCATATTCCATCATAGGCACACCCAAGTGATAGTATGCCAAAATTAAACATAGAAAGTTGCATTTGCACAAAGGCCACAGTTACAGAGTTTAGCTGTAGCTGACCTTGCTTTCTGTAGATTGCCCACATCTCCTTTTGTATTTTTACGTAGATTTTCTATTTATATTAAAATTTCTGGGAGACAGGAAGCTATTGAACTTGTCAGATTTTACTACCAAAAGATCAATATTTTATAAAGGACAAGAATTTGTTCAACACTCCATGTTCTGAATGAACATTCTTAGAGTCTTCAAAAATTGCCCACTGTTGTTTTGCACATGATTTTGATGTTTCCTTGAAAAGGTTTATGTGGTTTTTTCCTGGTGTATTCAATTGTCTTTTACCTGTTACCATAATTGTCATCTTATAATACGCTTCTTCAGAACAGCACCACAATAGACTTGTCTTTAGGTCTCAATGAAACAATACTTTTCACTTATTTGAAGAAGTTCATATTATGTTACAGAATCTCCAAGGAAAATGTATTGAAGCTGATTGAGCTGCATATTCATGAGCGATTCCTGCTGACAGATGCACATTGTAAACTATTTTATATAGGGGATCTTAATAACACTACATTAGTGTACTATATTTTACACCAGTCAAAATTTATCTTTATTATTATAAGCAAGCTTGGTGAAATTGAGAAATTAGTAATGTTTATATTTTTGTCCTATTTCAATTATCTAATCTAATGATTGTGAAAGATTTATTTTTATTCAGCAAAAGAAGGCAATTCAATTTTTTTCTGTATAAATTGTTAAAATAATAAGATATCTTGGTAAAACTCAAACCATAGTTCATGTTGCTCTTGTATTTTTGTTCATGTCCTGAAATACAGTATGTTAAAAATAGGGGGAGCAGGGGAAGATCTCCCGACGTGACAGTTGTTTAAAGTAGCGTTTGCAGCAATGGAAATGACAGCTGCTCCCCAGGGAGGGAAAAACAGCCTTACAGTCATTCTTCTCAGTGTATGTACAAATCCAAAAAACTGGAGAGAAGCTCACTTGAGTTGGGATTTCATCATTTTGATTTTTTTTTCCTTTTATTTGTTTCTGTCTCTTCTTTGCGTCCTTTGGAACTGTTGCTGACTTCTGTACATGCATAGTGTGTCAGGGATTCCGTCTTTTCTCAGGTTTACGAGTGGGCTTCTTAATGAAGACCTATGGAAATGATTTTTTTTTTCCAGGAAGGAAAAATAAAAAAGGATTTTAGGCAAATACAAATTTAAAAATTCACTTGAATTATAGTCCCTAAAATGCTCAGATTTGTTTTGTTTTGTTTTAAAACAAATCTTTTATCAAAAACGGGATGCTCACTGCTGTGATTGAGCACTGCTAATTACTATAGCATCAACATTTGTCCTTATCGAAAAGGCTCACAGTGATGAAACCAATAGAAGTTACTATAAACAAACCTACAAAATGTATTAGAGAATTCAAACCCTGCCAAGGAATTGTATAGGTTAGTTTAAAAAAAAAAATTGTCCTTGCCTATTAAATTCGATGGGCTTTTCAATAAGATCGGCTTGTTTCAATTTGGTGGTAATTGGAGGGAATCTTTATTTTAACTCCTCTGCCCATTTTCTGAGTGTTTTGTTTTTGGAGAGGCACTGTTTTGTTTTGTTTTTTTTGCTTTGCTACTGCCACAGAGACCACTGTCTAGTAAAGCAAAAACAAGTTACCTAACCTGTATATTTGCCCCATGTGCCAATAGCATTGAGGACATTTTCAGTGACTCTAGAAGATGAACATGGAAATAAGAAACCCAGACTGTTAACTTTAAAGAGACACAAAAAAATAAAGGAGGCATTCTTATATCTGAATATTTTTCCTATCATTGTTCCAAATTGCCCTTCAGATTAATATGACTGAAGAAGATTGAAGGCTTCTGCCTCTGTTTGTTTATCCTTTTGGCAGCACTTTGTATATGCTCAATTTCCGTATTTATTTTGTTAAGCATTTTCCTCTTGTGGTGGTGGAAGACTTCTACACAAAGGAGAAAAGAAAATGTTTATAAAACTGGAAAATGTGATTGTAAAACCCACAAATGTTACCTTGCCGCCAGAAGTGACTTAGTACATTTTTTTTTAGTTTTCTGTCTTCCATGTTGACAGTGTACCTTTACTGTCATTAAACGCAAATAAGAGAGAAAACATCAGGTTTTGCTAAATAGAATATGATAAAACGTATGACACAGCTTCTATTAAATGTAATGGTAAAGTTTTCGTGGAGTCCAATAAACAAGAACCTGGACCAATTTCTCTGCTGGTGTAAACTGACACAACTCCATTAATTTTGATGGAACAGTGCCAATTTATACCAAGAGATAATTTGTTGCTCTGTTTAATCTACATATGTTATACAATTTCCACTTACTTTGGGATCAAAACCCAAAATTTGTAAGATTGTTTTCACTTTTGCTGTAAACAATGATCAAGTAAAGATCATTGTTGTTCACTGTGTCTTTTAAGGCACCCAATTCAGTGATGAACAGAGAACCCAACTTCCCTCCTGCCTTTTCCTTCTGCTGCTCTTTTCCCTTTCTGCATCGCCAGCCCTTTAAATATGTTCTGCAGAAAACAAACAAAGAAATAAAGCATACCACAAACACTGAGTAAACATCTCCTTTAATAAAGAAACCTATGTTACTTTGGAGAGATTGTCCATTGCTTTATGCCGACTATGAGCTCACCGCTTGCTAAGATGTTTCCCTTCAGATATCTGCTTTAGAGGATGCTTCTTGTATAACACTGACCTGGAAATGTATCATGCTTTACAGGTAATAGCACATTTCATTCTGAATAGAGAAGTCCCAGTGGAAAGAGAGGCTTCCAATACAATTGAGTGAGCTTAACAATGACCTAAAGGGCAATAAAAGTGAAATGTCTCAATTGATTTTTATTTTACAAATTTGGAATTCAATAAATATAACACAGGCAATATTTAAAATATCTTCCTATGAAATTGGTTGCAGTTACTTGGTTTTATTCATTTGCACAAAATTTGCTAAGTCTAATAAAGAAATGAAATAAGGGACTGAAATAAGTCAATGCAAGTTCCTTAATAAAAAGCTGTATTCAAGCAGAATAATAAAAAAACCTATAAAAATTGTGAGCAATAACCTAGATGGTAACATATCATCATATTGTTCTTTAAAAAAAAATTGAGGAAAGCTCATGTTCCTTTAAATATTCAATCTTTTCCCCTCTCTTTTTTTATTTACAAATTGTCAGTTTAAATCAGGGGTCGTCAGCCTTTCAGAAGTGGTGTGCCCAGTCTTCATTTATTCACTCTAATTGAAGGTTTCATGTGCCAGTAATACATTTTAACATTTTTAGAAGGTCTCTTTCTATAAGTCTATAATATATAACTAAACTATTGTTGTATGTAAAGTAAATAAGGTTTTTAAAATGTTTAAGAAGCTTCATTTAAAATTAAAAATGCAGAGCCCCCCGGACTGGTGGCCAGGACCCGGGCAGTGTGAGTGCCACTGAATATCAGCTCGCAGGCCGCCTTTGGCACACGTGCCATAGGTGGCCTACCCCTTGTTTAGACAATACAGTATTATCATGCCAGTTTTGAATGTAATTATTTTATAGTCAAGCTTTGGCAGTGGGTTGTGGGGAAACTGGCTGCCAACTAGGGATAACCTTATTTAGGAATCAGAGTGGGACTTCCTGATGCTGACTCAGCTGAGACAACAGTTGTTAAAGTGATGTGCTCAGTCCCTGGGGATAGGGTACTGGCAGTACAGTTTACAGATCCCCTCCTATGTAATCTGAAGAATAGCCATGACATTGACTCCAGAGGGAGTTGTTTAGCAGCCTTCCCTGTTGGAGGGGAAAGGTGCTGTAATTAGTGCCAATGCATCATGGGAGAAATGCAGTGGAAAAGGCTGGATTTTATTAAATTAAATTAAATGTTTTCATCAATAGCTAAACAGCTAACATGTAACTGTATGAATTCATTATCAAAAACATTTGTGCTTCTGCAGTATACGCTG
The DNA here is from genome assembly GCF_003597395.2 of Chelonoidis abingdonii. Lineage (NCBI taxonomy): Eukaryota > Metazoa > Chordata > Testudines > Testudinidae > Chelonoidis > Chelonoidis abingdonii. The sequence continues at coordinate 82,788,677 of NC_133775.1, read as the reverse complement.
AGTAAATCCAGCTCATGACAAAATACAGCCAGTTCTGTGATACATATATAGATTTGCTATGAAATATAGATAAATAGACTGAAGAGTGCCATTTCTGTACTGTTCGATTTAGCTTCTTATTAATACCTTTTCCATTTTACAGGAAACAGAGTAAATAAATGCACTGTGTTAGTTCCTAGAAGGCTATTTATCACCCAAAGACTTGTGCCATTGCTACTATTTACATATATTGGTTTCTTACAAATTTAATGGAGGCTTAGATTTTTTCCCCCCCTTCATGCCAGTGGTTTTCAACCTTTTTTCCATTTGCGGACCCCTACACATTTTTGAAAGGTGGTGCAGCCCCCTTTGGAAATCTTAGACATAGGACCTCCTAGTCAAATCACATTTCTGCCTTAAAATCTTGAAGTTTAAAATTAGATGCTTGCCCCACTTCTGTAGTCTACTGTAGTAAAAACTGAAAGTCATTCTTGCGATGTAGAAAAAAAATCTAGCTTTTGGGGAGAGGGAGGAAGGAAGCTGAGTGAAAATAGGCTCTAGACTTTTAGAAAGTCTGTGAGACGCAGGTACATTGTGTAGTTCACTAAAAGTGTACGTGATGCTAAAGTTACCTGTTTTCTTTTTGTTCTGGCCCCTTTTCTGTAAGAAGTAAAGCCAGTCTAGTAATAGTTTTCTCTGCTGCCACGTGGGTGATTTTGCTTCCTTCCCAGTCCTAATCTCTTTCTACTATATCTAGCAGGAATTAAGTGTTTTTCTGAGGTGTGCTTCAAGTGTACATCACTGAGGGAGAAAGATGACTTGCACCTGCCAAAAATTACCCCTACATCCAAATGAGGAATAGAGTTTTTATCCTTCATAAGAAGTGCTTCCTAAATCTGCCACTGCCCAAATCACTGAAATTACTACTATAACCAGGGTAGGGGTTATACCGCTGGAAAATGAGTATTCATTTTTTTATGGTCTGTGATCAAACCATAAACACTAATTAGATGGTGCAAAATCTTTGCAGTTTTTCAGCAGTCATATTGTGAATGAAGAAGTGAGGGATTTCTTAAGTGAAAAGGCAACAAGCAATAACATATGTTGTTAGATTAGAGATTAACAGGCAGGTTAGTCACTATGATATTGTTACTTCATGCAGGTCCCAAGGACAATAAATGACTAGACCCTGGACTGATGTGACCTGCTTATTTTTGTGTTAGGAATTAGACCATTTTTCATCATCAGTGCCCAAGTACAAGTAACTTAGTCCCATGCTATAACTGTATATTTGAATTTGAGAAGGAAGTCATAACTAAGATCACTGTCACATTCCTACATTATTAGCACAAGCATAACTCCCAAAACTTGTGACAAACAAAATATATAAAGAGAGAGTCCTCTCTGCATGTACCTTCAGATTAGTAGGGAATACGAAATGATTGATGTCTATCTGCATTCCCCTTCTATTGGTGCGGGCACTGATCATAAATTAACAAAATTAAACAGAACTAACTATAAACACATCCTCGCCTATTCTTGCTGTGCTATTCTTTTGTCAGGATCCTTCTGTTTGTTTCTCTCGCTTCTTTTCTAGCAAGCATGTCTTTCCCTCTTCAACTTTTGATTTTAAAACACATTTTTGCCACAAACTTAGACAACATAGAGAGAAAAATGTATAGTATATGAATTTCAAATCTCTGAGAAATCAAACTTTAAGTATTTGCATACAGGAAATATTGTGTTACTGAAGTGGTGGTGTTTTTTTCCTGCTCATTTAAATTATCCATTCTTTATACATGAGCAGAATAGCTTTCAAGCACAGGAAAAAGAACTGGAAAATATAAAAATTAAAAGCAATTTACTATTTTTATATCTGATGTGAGTTTAAGCCTGATCTAACAAAGCACTTGAACACATGCTTAACTTTAAATATGTATTACTTTTGACTTTGATGGGACCATACATGCTTAAAATTAATCATGTGCAAAATGATTTGTTGAATCAGGATGTTACAGAAGAGGAAGCAAAGTATCTGTACTGGTTACTACCAGTGACTTTAGTAAAATTAAATATGTATGTGGTACATATTAATATTTGCACATACTGCTGCATTATCCACATAAAAACAAGCAGGGGCCAGGAAGGGAATCTGAATGAGTGAAACATAACAAAGAGAAAGAAGAATCTCACCTTAATGAGACAATTCCTGTTATATATTTCAGTCTCAATAATTAGAAGGTCACTGTGGCAAAGTACTTGCTTCTCCTCAACTGGTTCAGTCACTTTTTGCCTTGGAGACACAGGCTTGCGCAAAGCAAAGTCCTTCCAGGTCACACAGGGTTTGGCTGATCCTTCGCTCAGTCAGTCTCTTGTGCTGGTTTTCTCCCCCTTTTGGGGACAGAGTGCAGTCTTCCTTGCTGGAAGAGTGCAGAGTCCTGCTGCACCTACTTGCTGGCAGCTTCTCTGCTGCTCTCACTATCTGCCTCTGCTTCCATGCCAGGGAGGGTTTAAAAAGGTCTCCAGCAATTGGGGCCAGCTGAACCTAATTAGTTCCCTGCTAACCCCTGTTCCAGCTGAACCTTATTTCTCCATGGCTATCTCTCCTCAATGGATAGGGAGAGGCCTTTTAAACCCTCTGGGACTAATTACTACCCCTCCCTTTGTAGCCATTTGTCCTGATTTTGCCGCAGTCACATAATATAAATCTTGTAATTTATAAGTAGGTATTTACTTTTGCATAATATTTACTTGATATAGAAGATAATGATCCAGCAGGATAATCTGTGTCTACAGGATATAGAGTGAAAAATATCATGTTAGTTCATGCAGGATATGTATTTTCTGGCTTAGGCTCCCATTTGTAATGAGCTTTGCATATGCCCTACATGGGCTCAGTGATCTGCCTGCACAGAGCTCATTGCATGATGGTGGGAGTGCAGTCCTAACTGAAACTGATGTATCCCATATAGGCTGTATTTGATGTATCCCATATAGGCTGTATTCTTTTGAATCAAGAGTGTAGCAATAGAATTCTTTATTACAAAATACAATTTAAACTGTCAGATGGTACTCCCATTGCATGCTCACAAATGTGTTAAAATTTGCTATTATGTCTAATCAGGAGAATCTGCAGCAGTCATAATCTTATAGAATATTTGCAATGGAAATCTAAACCTCTCTGATTTGTAGCCTGACACTCATTATTGGCAGTGTGTTCAGATATATATTTTTAAATCCCTTCAGTGTGAAAGTTTCTGAATTAAGTTCCTAATATAGTTATAAAAAGTCCAACAGCTGGGAGAAATTATGATACAAGTATATCAATCCATATGCAAACAGATTTATACAGCAAGCTCCAGTACTCTTGCTAACCCTCTGCTGAAATAATTGAACACAGTCTGATGGATTTGTTAGTAATTTCCATATGATTTTCCCCCTTAATTATTATTTTCAGTTACCCGTTTTTACAATGATTAGTAACAGCCTTAAAGTATCAATGGCAGGAATAGCATTTGGGAGAGTTTAATGGACGCATTATTCTAAGCATTTGCTCATATTTTAATTAAGCTAAATTAAAAAAAGTAAAAGAGAATAGGATATGTAATAAACACCAGCTTGCAAAAGTTAATCTAATTCCAAAAAAGTAGAGTTTCGTAGCCTTGTATTTTCTGTTTGCTAAATTGGCCATCCTGTAAGTGTATTGGAAACCTGGATTGTGGGAGAGAATCAGTGTGAGGATACTTTCCCTGTTGTACCTGTTGTACTGGTCCATGGATGGTCATAGCTCCTGAACTCTGGAGAATTCTCTCCTAGTTCACCTGTAGGCACAAATCCCAAATGAGTCAAAAAGGGAGGAGGTGGTCTTGGCCTCAGCGCTCATTCCACACTGATTAGCATTACTAGTAGGGTACACAGGAAAGGAGAGCACAGTGTGTTATCCTAAAGGATGCTCTGCGGCCCTCTACCCTTGCTCCCCCGCCAAAACCGTTTCTGAAGCACATCCCTGCCAGAGCTCCCCTTGAGATGGTGGCAGCTGTGGACCACTCTCCGTGCACCACTTTGTATCATTTAAACGCTCTGCCCTGTACATTGAGGCATCTAAGGGCATGTTTACACTGGCAAGTTTCTGTGCAACAAGTTATACCACTTTAATTAAGGTGCTGGAATTAAACTGCTGTTGTGTGTCCACACTGTTCTTCTTTTGACAGTGGAGCGCATCCACATTAGCAGCGCTTACAATGGCAAAAAGAGCAGTGCACTGTGCTAGCTATCCCACTGTGCAACTGGCCACAGGATGCTTTGGGAAGGGTTTGCAATGCCGCATGGGCAGGTTTCCCAATCCCATTGTTCCATGGGCACCCTACTACATTGCCCGCTGCTTTTCAGCTGCAGGGGGTGGGCAGAGTGTGAGACAGGGAGTGTGTGTGTGTGTGTGTGTGTGTGTGTGTGTACGAAGGAGAGGAGGAAAGACTGCATTTTGGGGGACAGAGAGTGTGTCAGCATGCTGTCTTGCAAGTTCAGACAGTGGCAGGAAGCAACCAGTCCTGAGGCAGGAGGAGGGGGAAACCCTGACATCAGCCCCCACCTCTCTCCCCAGATCTCTGCACAGCAATCTCTCTCTCTCTGTCTCATATACACACACACAGGCCTGTCTCTGCATTCAACAGCAGGAACATACCACTTTAATGGTTTGCTTTGTGCCTTGGAGCAGATGCACGCTGTCAGAAATGGAGCTTTGAAAGGAGAAGGGTGCATGCCTTCAGGGCAGCCAGCCGAGTTCAAAACAATGAGCAGAGCGGCCACTTGAGGGACACTTCCGGAGGCCAATTGATTACTTTCCTGCACTGTAATGTGTTTACAGTGCCAATACCGTGCTGGATCCTCTGCACTATAAGCCTTACGACTCTCGTCAAGGTGGTCTTTGTGCAACGCTGCGACCAGGGCCGGCTCCAGGCACCAACCGACCAAGCACGTGCTTGGGACGGCACCTTGGGGTGGGGTGGCGCTCGAGGTTTTTGGGGTTTTTTTTGGTTTGGCGGGGTGGCGCTGGAGGGTTTTTGTTTGTTTGTTTTTGTTTCGGCCGGGCGGCGCTCAGAGGGAGGACAGGGGGCTTGGGTGCACAGCCGCTCGGGGGGGCGGGGGGCTTGGGCAGCGCGGCACTCAGAGGGGCAGGGGTCTTGGGCGGCGCGGTGCTCGGGGACCGGGGGGTTGGGCAGTGTGGCACTCTGGGGAGGGTGTTACAGTGGGCGGCGCTCTTTTTTTTTTTTGCTTGAGGCTGCAAAAAAGTTAGAGCTGGCCCTAGCTGCGACTGAGGAGTTTCTGTGCACTAAGTGGCTTGGCCGTGTGCATACCTCAAGAGTTACACCACAGAAAACTGCTTTACTGCGCAGAAACTTGCCATTGTATACAAGGCCTAAATATCTGCCTTTACTCAAGCACTCTGGGATGCATTAACAGGTGTGTTGTGAGCAAGACACGAGAAGTCTTTCTTCCACTATACCCTGCGCTGGTTAGGTCTCAACTGGAGTATTGTGTCCAGTTCTGGGCACCGCATTTCAAGAAAGATGTGCAGAAATTGGAGAGGATCCAGAGAAGAGCAACAAGAATGATTAAAGGTCTTGAGAACATGACCATGAAGGAAGGCTGAAAGAATTGGGTTTATTAGTTTGGAAAAGAGAAGACTGAGAGGGACGTGATAGCAGTTTTCTGGTATCTAAAAGAGTGTCATCAGGAGGAGGGAGAAACTTGTTCACCTTAGCCTCTAATGATAGAACAAGAAGCAATGGGCTTAAACTGCAGCAAGGGAGATTTAGGTTGGACATTAGGAAAAAGTTCCTAAGTGTCTAGGTTTAAGTTAAACACTGGAATAAATTGCCTAGGGAGGTTGTGGAATCTCCATCTCTGGAGATATTTAAGAGTAGGTTAGATAAATGTCTATCAGGGATGGTCTAGACAGTATTTGGTCCTGCCACGAGGGCAGGGGACTGGACTCGATGACCTCTCGAGGTCCCTTCCTGTCCTAGAATCTTTGAAAACTCTGACTTCAAATCAAAGATAGGGAGAGCACAATGGCCTGCTGTGAATCACGGGATGGTTGGTTTATCCACTGGGGTTACTAGCAAGGAGCCTGAAAGGGTTTCCATAACAGTGGTTGTCAGGGCATGGGTAATTGTGAAAAGGGGATCTTTCAGTTACCACTTCCTGGGAATTTGTCAGAAAACTGCAGAAGAGAGAAGAGCACTTCACTATCTTAAATATGGGTTTGCTGTCTGGTTATTTTTAGTGTCAGTAATAATACAACAGAAATGCTTAACTTCTGAAAAAGGAAGCATTTGAGTGGGATAGTAGCAGCACTTTTGCCATAATGTTTTGGTAACTCCATCTCGGATGATAAAAGCTTAGATATTGATGATGGTACAGAAATGACCAAAAAACATATAGACATTCATAAATCCTTTAAGTATGAAGCAATATAGCTTACTGTGCAACAGGAATATTACTTGCCAAGCCAACTGAATTTTATAACCAGCATGTCATTACTTAGAGCTCAGTTGTTGTCCGTCATTGGGAAGGGGAAAGAACAGGACTGTCTGCCAGGGAGAAGCTATATAGGCTAAAAATTGACTAAGAGAATATAAATGTAATTAGGGAACCACATTTTCATGACTAGTGAAATTAGCACCCATTTATACATATTATACACTTGAACCCTTGTTGACATCCTGAGGATGGGAAAATGTATCTGCTAATCAAAACATGTAATTATATCCTATGAAGCTGAAGTAACACACTGAATCCTTGCACATCATGGCGTTAATGAACAGGGAAACTCATTTACCCAGTCACCTCAAATTGTCCTTTCATGCTTTATCCCAGCTCTCCAAAGGAAGAGAGATCAGGTGGTTAAACATTTAATCTACAGAGAGACAGACATTGGATGGACTGTCAGTATTGACATCACTTACAAAAAGAAGATGTTGTCCTCAGAGGAGGAAATCCTGAATGTAGAACAGACAAAGTAAGACAGGCTAAGTATCATCTCACTGGAGAAGTGAGATTGCTGGTGGACCCATCATCACATTTATGCAACTGAAAGTTTTTAATATCCCAGTGGTATAAGCTGTAGTCATTAGCTATCCTTGGAAGCCATGTCTGCAGGGTTGGGTTTTTTTAAGTAAGAGTGCCTGATATTTAAAAAAAAAACAAGGAAATGGATTGGACCTGCAGAGGTTTTGTTCAATAAGGGAGAATTATAGCTGAGTAATATGTTTACTAATACTTTGTAAACTTGATGATGTGCCGAAGGACTAATCTTGCTAGCATGCTTTGATTTTTCATTTTGTGTTCTAAAATACTGAACCCACCTGGTGGGGGTGCTTGCAATAGAGAGAAGAGTAACCATAATGCAGAAAAACATTTGATTCCGTCTGCAAGTAGCAAAACAAATGATTGTTTATCAGTTAAATGGAGTGGCTACAGAAGCAGTTGTCACAGAATCACATGGAGGGAGATGGGGCAAAAGTTGTGTGGAACACCTTGGTCACAGTTAAAGTGTTTGTGTGGTGGGGATGAGTAGGCTGGAGCAGACATTAACTCGATGTTAGTATGGCATTAAAACCCTCCCAATTATCAGTCCTCTCTTTTTCAGTTTCATGTCATCTCTAGGATCAGGCTGGTGATAGTGATCCAGGTACTAAAGAAAACAAATGAACACCTCTGCTGTAGGACAGGTTAAATACAGCTTCAGAGTCAAGCTTTGCCATCACCATATCGCATATAATAGCTAACACTGAATTCTCTTTTTAAGTTCTCCCCTAGTCGTCTTTTTAAATTAATCAAATAAACCAAAATATTGAGGTTCTGACACCCCTGCTTAACCCTCTTTCCTCTCCTGTTCATCTTCTGTATTCGGTGCAATTGAGGGGGGTTATTATTTTTTTGGCCAAGATAATTAAAATTAAAAAAAGAGAAAATAGTGTACATAATGCATTTATTAATTGAGGTCCTCTGAAGAACATGGTAGTATAAAAATGCATTAAGTAAAGTAATGCAGTTAAATTAACATTTTTAGTATTAAGATGACTCTTAGAATGCTGAAAATGAGCAGAAGATTCATTACTTTTAATATTTGAAGGTAAATTAATTCAGTATCTCATAGTTCTGTTGATTTCATTTTCCTTCATATTCTAATTTCCTGTCAGTGAGATTGCAGTAATATTTACATATGTCTTTGTGGCATGCAATATAGTTAACTGTCTTAAATTTCCCACCTGGATCCATGTAATCTCATAATAGTTTTTTGGATGTAGCCTTGTGGAACATCATAAATGTTCAGGGAAAAAGTATCACTGTGGGCTTTGGAAATTACATTAAAAACATCCTGTATATGTTTTAAATAAAAATGAGGCTGTGTAAAGAATATTAACTAAACAAATTAAACTGGTATGGTAATAGGCAATTTACATTGAATCCCTACATCTGTCAGTGTAGATGCACTGGTGCATGAATTTTCTGCTTGTTCTTCTTACTGTTATTTATAAATAAAAATGTGCTAAGTGCTCTTGTGCATAGACAAAATTCTGCTTTCTGTGGTATGGTTCTGAATTCTAGGGTCAGGCTACAAGTCGTCATAAGATAGATTATCAGAAAACAAACCGCCTGGCACAACTGTTGTGTTCCGAATCTGGTTCTCTCAAATTGTGCTAGGCCCTAATTCTCCACTCCATGAATTATAGTAGTGGGAGTAGAGAGCGTTTATGAATCCTGTTTACAGTCAAGGCTTTAAAATTGGGGTACGATCCATATATCTTAGCAAGTGCTCCCTGGATCTGCTTGTGACCCTATGCACACTCTTTCTTTGACTACTTAAGCATGTATAGTCTGACACTGAGACTGCACAGAGATCATGTAAGCATTCCTGGCTAGCGAAAATGCATGTGTAAATTAACACACTGTTTTGATGAAAAGTACCAGAATGTGACTCTTTGACTGTAGAATTTTCAGAATCATCAGAGATAATCAAATCATATATCAGTTGCTACTCTGGGTTGAATTGGAAAGACCAGATTCAGGTTTTGAGTCCTTTGAGTTAAGACATACATTTAGCACTTACCTTTCCTTCTTTCTTTATTTTATTTTATTATTTTGCCTCTTGAGATCCTCTGTACAGCAAGGATGTTTTTTGCTGTGGTTGTCAGGGATTAAAATAAAATAGAAAAACGAATCTTTTAATAACTCTCTTATACAGTCTGCAGATGCTGTCCAGTAAATAACAGTTTCACAGGGTTTTATCAGTGTCATCATACACAAAGAAAGGTCATAAAGTTAAACATTGATATCTTTATGTTTTTTAAAAGGTTACTGCAGCAGATGCATTTTTCCTTCTTGCACCATCCAGAGTAATAGGTTTCACCTTGTAACTATGCCTTTCTCTGAAAGGTATGTATTATTATCCTTAGGTATTATTTCCTGATGATATCTATGTACAGGGTCATTATTGAGAAGCTAGCGTATTTCTAAAAGATATGATTAAATGTGTGGCAATTTTTAAAAAAAGTTTCAAGGGCTGGTTGTGGAGTAACTAGAACAAACTGGGGCATTCTAAAAGAGCTGAGACCAAAAAGCCTTATAATTATGAAAGTCTAGTTAAAAATGTATGTGCTGTGGCTAACTGTTCACCACTGACTAGGTATGAATTATATCAAAATGTGTTACCTTTAAAGACTTAGCTGCTGCATAAGGGACGATTTAGGCCCCCAACTTGCATATAGATCCCCTATTGACTACTCTGGGATCAGAGGGCATAATTAAGTCATGAAGATTTTACAGTAGGGTAAGTAGAGTAAATAAAAATTAAGGAATAAGTATGTGATATAGTTATACTGCCTTAAACTTAGGGTGTATTATATTATTTGCATTCTAATAAGGCCATTGTTTTCTTGTTTTAAATTCTACTGAAGCTCATTTAAACACCCCCCCTCTGCAAACACACTTCACATTCCATGTCTCCCAACCATGTCTTGTCAAAGAGAGAGAGGAGTGTATGTAAGTTTATGGACCCAATGAGATATATAGATATAGATATACAGAGTTGAAGCCAAACCTATTTCCCTGTTGTGCCCCACTATACTGCTGGCATTGCAGCACGTGTACAATGTCAAATCAGCTCCTTTTCAAAGACGTTTGCAATAATTGAATGAGAGTCACTACTTAAACCTGTTTATGGTTAGTATCTACATTACCCGGTGGCGGTAATAATAAATAACAGTAGGAAGCCATTGTCCAGAGAAGCATGGCATACAGATTTTAGAAGATTTAAAATCAAATGGAAAACAATTAAATCCGTATGGAAACAAACATATTGATTCAGCATATGTTTCTTTGCTGCAATAGTGATTAATGTATGATACACAAATCTAACCATTTGCTTGTATCAGAAAACCCACAAATCCAGGAGGATGCACAGAATCACCAACACTACTTCACCTCTGCTCCAAAATCATTACTGCTACCTCTTTTGTAGCTCCCTGCCTTCCCCCTCCCTCCTTTACCCTGAGCAGAACTTGGAATCTACAGCAAGTTATCTGAAAGTCTGTTTGATGTCAGTCTCTAGTGGCTAGCTGTGTGTGACTGTTCACTCACTGAAGTCAGATGGATGACTGTCCAGAAAAGAGCGGGGGTGATACACAGGCTTTGATCTCTCCTGACTCCCTGTGGAATTCTTCCACCTTTTCATGTTGGGGATCAGTTAATTATTAGATGAAATTGGTTTGGGGAACAGAAATCATTTTGAAGACTCAGTTCTCATGCTGATGCTATATGTTCTTTGATCTGTGGAACTACAGATTTAGAAAAAAGCAATACATAGCATATCCTGTAAGTGGGTGATCCTTACTTGCAGAAGCGAATTAGAATAGTTGCAGGGTCCCCTACGTAAGGATAGGCCTACTTTTAACTTACTTGCGAAAATCTGCTCCTTCTCTAGACTGTAAGAGTGCCATTATTGCAAGTGTTATTGTTGGTAGATAACAGCCTTGTAAAATGTATTAACTGTAAAAATCTTACATACTACAACACAGACTCAGTATTAATGTCTCCCTTTTAACATGTTCATCTACCTTGGTTTCCAATTTCACTACCTCCTTGTTGGCATTTCTCATGTTACGCTGATTATTCTTGGTTCTCCAAATCATTTTTAATGAAGATGGAATAAATTTCCATCTTTCCTCCCGGTGTTAAAGATACACATAACCCCTAGTAGTAATAATCATTGGTTTAACTTTCTGGCTGTGTTTGAATCATAATCTTCTAAGAAAGGGTTCAGGTATTGGACCTCATAATGCTGTTCCCATAATTTGTTTATTTTTCTTTAAACAGAGTATCTACCACCTGGCTGATGCATGTGTAGTTTATAACATTTAACAAATGCAAAGAATTCATAAGAGGTTGTGTATGCCATTTAAATGTACCTTGTTACACATTTTAACTGGAGAGCTAGTGGATTCAAATAATATTACATAATAATATTTTATATGTTTAGAATGCTGAGCTCCAGAGACGACACACACACACACACACACAGAGTAGAGGGTGAGGTTGTCCACAGAAGTATGAGCATTCGGAACATATTTCATGCTGTTAGTAGCTGCAGCAATGTGGCTTACCTTTTGAAAAAAAATACGTTGATATACATACCAAAAAAAAAAAAAAAGATTAGGAACAAGGAAAAGAGTGATCCTGCCAAGCTAATAAAATAGAGCTAAACACAGGGGTGAAAGTAATTTAAAGGACTTACCGGTACGCCGGATTCCTAAGCAGGGCCGTGGCCTCAGCCGGAAGAGGCGGTGCCTTTCAAGATTTAAAGGTCCTGGGGCTCCGGCTGTGGCTGGGAGCCCGAGGGCCGTTAAATCACCCCGGAGCTACCAGCTGCAGAGATGGCTGGGAGCCCCAGGGCTCAAGGGCGAATTAAAGGGCCTGGAGCTCTGGCCGCCGCGGAGCTCCAGGACCTTTTAAATCCCCACCTGAGCCTGGCTGCTGGACCTCCAGTGGGGATTTAAAGGGCCCAGGGATCCACAGTGGCCGTTTAAAGGGCCTGGGGATCCCCACAGCGACTGGAGCCCCGGGCCCTTTAAATCACCGCCTTGGAAGCCAGTCCAGTCCAGTCCAGCACAGCATACTGGCTCTTGCTGGCACGGCGTACTGTACAGTATCGGCTTACTTTCACCTCTGGCTACGCATCACACAAATTAGAAATAACTAGTTCTTTCCTGTTCAGTATATAGGCCCTTCTAATGCTAAGGAAAGTGTATCTTGTCATTTGCTTGTACTTTGTTTTCAGTGCTTGTATTTTGATATCTTTCATAGATATTAAATAACTCAATATCTAGGTCTTTTGTAGCGAAGTAACTTAGTAGCACAGATATTAGTTTTACTCTAGTATTCCCAATGGTAAAGTTGCCTCCAATTTGGCGTGTATTATTAATAAAAGGTGCTAAATAAATAAATGATAGAAGCAATTAAAGTAATGAAAATAAATGCTAAACAACAGAACTGGTTTAAGTATCTTAACTTAATTAGCTATGAGTCTTAAAACAATGCTAAGCAGACATTCTACTTGTTTTGCTAGTAAGTGCAGTTGGAATCTTAGTAGTTTGATTCAATTCCTCAGTTGCTTGTATGACCAAGTGTTGGTTCCTATTGATGATAGTCAGCATCATAGTAACCCTCCAGCACTCTGAGCCACCATAACATTTACTCATGACTTTCAAACTTCAGAGAACAAGGCACATGCAAGACACTTGGAGCACAATCTGCATCATCTTCCCAATGTGAGATTCTTAACACGCAACTAAGCATGTCAATGAAGAACTCCAAATTATTTGGTGTGAAGAATACTGTTGTTTAAAACTTTTTAAAGCATATTTACAATTGTACTTATTCTAATCCTGCCCTACTCTATCAGTACACTGGTATAGCTGGAGTAGTCATATTTTGAAATTTTGGGCATCACCTTAAGGATATGCTTATGCTGCTGTTGAAGGTGTTGTTGCAGCTCAAGTAGGCATACCTATGCCAGCTAAAAATAGTAATGAAAATGTGACAGCAGTCACTTCAATGGGAGCTGTACAAATCGACCTGGGCCCTGTGTACATGCTTGTGTTGCTAGCCCATACTGAAGTTTGTACCACCATTTCTTCACTCCTTTTTTTAGTTATGCTAGCTAGATTAAAGCTTGAATAATGTAAACAGCCCTGGGACAGTCAGTCCCCATCTGTGTATGGGCCTACAAAATTTGTACAGTGGTGCATGCTGTGGTCACACTCCTGGCCCCCCTCTTACACCTGTAAAATGCCTTGCATGGAGGTCCTTATAAAACAGCTCGAGGCTTGTCTTCCTCAGTTCCTGTGTCATGGCTTTTAGAGTTCCTTTAAGCTATTCTAGTCCTTTTTATTTGGCATAAACAGGATGGAACAGTGGTAAGAATCTCATCGCATGTGGTTATAAGTGGTATGATGCTAGCCTGGTTTTCAAAGATGCTGAGCACACCCATCTCCCATTAATTTCAGTGGGAGCTGAGATTGATCATGTCATAATGTTCACCCATTCTTTATGTATTAATGAGTGAGATTTTCAAAGCACTCAGCACTATGCTAACTCTGCTCTTTTTAAATCAACAGGAACTTAGTTAAGTCATGGCTGAATACTTTTGAAATTTCCACCTATGCCGTACAGTGGACCATGTAGGTCCACATGAAAAAGATCTTTTTTATTTTTTTTTGGACGAACTGGAATATCTGGAGATTGGCTATGCACACCATTGCCTCACTTCCTCATGTACATGGCACTATTCATAATGTCAGCACCCCAATCAGAGGGTATATCACCTCTCTGTGAACATGGTCCAGAATTTGGCAGATGCATGCAGATTCTTTCAGGGAATGTAGTTAGAATTGGTCCACTGAAGTCAATAGGACCTGAGTTAGGTCAATGCTATGTTCTTTTGAAAATCCCAACCTACTGATTTTTGTTATTGGCTTACTGTGGCTCTGACTGCTCCCAGTTTTTCCCCTGCATGATATTATTTGTGAAAGCTGTGCAGAAAATGATCCCTGCCCCTGATTTTTTTTCTGCTGCTGTGATTGAGATGTGCACCACCTCTCCCTTTTTGTAATATACACATGTACATATTCAGAGCCAGAACTTGGTCTTGAATGATTATATTGTTGTGAGGCGTTTGGTGATTCTGTGCAATAGCCCTGTCTTCTGACATGGACTTGGAAGGCTTTTTATCCTTCCACTAGAGGCTATTTCAGAATTAGTTGACAAACTGCACTGTATCTTTTTATTCAATCACTTCTATACACTGAGTGCCAGTAGTATTTTCACAATAGCACTTATGATAAGGGAAAAGTAAACAGGAATGGGCTGCTGAGAATTTATTGATACTGCTGGTTGTGTTGATCAAGAGCCCTGGCAACGCAGTGGCTCTGCCTGGCCTGTGTAATGTCCTTCCACATCCTTTCTGAGCTAGCCAGAACATTTCTTCTCCTCAGGGATAAAATGAGAGTTGGTGACTTGATGAAATAAACAGGAGCTAAGATGGCTCATAGTGTTGAGCCTTGTCCTGACAATTGCCTCAGCAGAATGCATTTAATAAATTGTGATTGAAAAAATACTTGAAAGCTAAAGGTTGAAGTTGAAATCAAGGTGTATGGGGAAGTCGACAGGATAACATTAGAATAGCCTTATAGTACAGAGAGTTGTCGTGAATCACATAACTACTTTTAAATTGGAAAAACTTTTAACAGTGGAAAAACTTGGATGGTCTTGGTACAGTTGTCATTAAGGCCATTCCTATAACTGAGCCTCCATCTCAAGGACTTTGTGCAATATTCTGTTCCTTGATCAGATTTAACGTAGCAATTAATTCAGTTTTCAGAGGAGCAGCCGTGTATCCGCAAAAAGAACAGGAGTACTCATGGCACCTTGGAGGCTAACTTTATTTGAGCATAAGCTTTCGTGGGTTACAGCCCACTTCTTCGGATCCGAAGAACTGGGCTGTAGCACACGAAAGCTTGTGCCCAAATAAATTTGTTAATTAATTCAGCGTTAGAGAGAATCTAAAATCCAGATCTTAATATCAATGAACTTTGTGGAAGTCTAGATCCAAACTCTGAAGTTTTGTGATCATTTCTAATATTAATACAATCCTTATCAATGTATCTCATTGTAATAGATTAGTTCTTATCAACAGCATAAATCTGAGTCATCTTAAGTATAGAATTAAAATTACATGAAAGAAACAGAAAAGGAAAACATTATCATTATAGAGACCCCAGGGTCAGAATATTATTGCATTATCTGAGATGCAAAACATTCTCACTTCATCTTTCTTCTCTCTCTGTAGCATCTATCCCTCTCTCAGACATCAGATTATCTGGTCATAATCACTTAAACTGCTAAACTATAATCTTATAATAAGTTCTTAGGCTATTTGACTTTGCACTTTAGCCATTCATCAACTTCTACTGGGCTTTGTCAAATTAGGAAAGAGGTGGTGGCTCAGATATGCAACGGGGAGAAGAGTCACTGCCACTTGTATTGGGGAATAGGTATGGGGTGAGCTGTTGGGTTTGTTAACTAGCTGGTTGGAAGGAGGCCTGTCCTGGTTGCTGATGGGAGTGTGGGTGATGAGGGTTGAGGGTAGCAGGCAGGCTATATTAAATAACTAGGAGAGGAGTTTGATAAGTTAGTAAGTTTTAAATAGCCCAGTTTTCCCACTTTTTAATCATAATTCAAATGTAGTGGCCTGAATTTTCAAAAGTGACTAGACTTTTATGTTTCCAACCTGAGATGCTTTAAAGGGGCCTAATTTCAGAAGGTGGATGCTCAGAAGTTTCTGAAAACAATAAATCTTTTAAAGTATCTTTACCTTGGTAGCCAAAAATAGAGGTTCTCAAAGTTAATTTTGTAAATTTAGGCCAGCATCTTTTCCTTAATTGCTTAGAGAAGATATATTTACTGTAGCACAAGCATGTGGGAATACACTACAATATTTTTATATAAATCCTGAGGTGATTTTCAGAGTGTTTCTGTTCAAATTTGGTTGCAAAAATAACTCTCACAGAATGTTGTTATAGTGTTTCCAACTGTAGAGTGCTGTGACAGTAAGCAGATAGCAAATAGTCTGTTATGCTTTATAGATTGCAATCATCATACTCCAGTACCAGTTGCTGCATCTGTTGGTATTCATTCTATTTCACATTTGCATGTAAATTCCTATGGAACAAAGATAAGATAAAGAGGAAAACAAATGATACTTATTTGTTGTTCTATTGAACTCCGACTATAACTTTGAGAGGGAAAACCTCAGGGGAAAAATCCTATGTATTCTTTACAAAACGTCATATGCCCGTTCAGTCATTAACAGTCTTCAAAATCCCTGAGGCTTTAGTGAAGACATAAATCAGCAAGGAATAACCCAAAATACATTGAAACCCAAGGGAAAAAAACCATGCACAATATGATTGTAATTTGTGTCAATATTTTTAGTTCACATATAATATATTATAATACTGTTCTCCACCATACACACATCACTGATACATGTAGAAATATTATCTGCATTTATTTACTTTTAAAATATTGCTCCTTTTTCATCTGTTATAGTTCTAATGTGTTTTCTCTGTCACAGTGCACAGCATGAACTTGTAATACATTTAGGTATATCTGTCTTACATCCAAGGTAATTCTTCTGGCTGTTATGAACTACCTGGTTTGTGGGAAGCCTGGGAACAGATCCCATCCACCTTCGGGTTAGATCCCATCCACCAACAGATGGATGTGTATACTCTGTAAAATAGTGTGTGTGTGTGTGTGTGTGTGTGTGTACACAGAAGTGCAGCAGCTACCCTAAAAAATAATATGCCTACATATTGGTGGATGCACACATTATATAGGAGAGCTGGAATGGGCCATCGTTGTGAACAAGTCCATCCCTATTGTTGCTCATCCCTCTGCTCCCACCCCTTGCTTCAAAGATGTATTGACCCATAATTAAGGCTGCGAGTTGGTCATGGAAGTCATGGATTCCATGACTTTCTGTGATTTCTGTAGTGGCTGGTGCTGGCTCAGCCCCCAGCACCAGCGGGTTCCCAGGCCACCTCCTCCAGCACCCGCGTCTCCCCTGGACTCCTCCCCCCCCCAAGCACCTGAGCCCCCCTTGCCCAAGTTTTAGTTAGGGATATAAAATAAAAATCATGGACAGATCACAGGCCGTGAATTTTAATATACTGCCCATGACCCTTCATGATTTTTACTAAAAATATCCGTGATGAAAACGTACCCTTCTCATAATTACTAATAGCTCTTATTAATGAGGAAGGGCGTTCTTCTTGGAAGACCTGGGTCAGTTTACGGGTGCATGTTGTATAAGTGCTGTAGATGGAGAAACAGAAAGCATGACTCTTATTAAAGTCTGTGAGATTTAATTAGTACTTCTAAGAGGAAGGATGGGCTAGTGATTAAGATGCTAACCAAGGACTTGGGAGACCTGGGTTCAAGTCCAGACTTCTTGTGTGATGTCAGGCAAGTTATTTAACCTCTTCTTGTCTCAGTTCCTCATCTGCAAAATGTGGATAATAGCACAGTGGGAGTGTTGTGAGGATAAATAAATTAAATGTGGCATTATCAAATATGATGACGATGAAGGTCATATAAGTACCTACATTGGGCAAACTACGGCCTACAGGCTGGATGTGGCTCGTGAGTTGTTTTAAGCCAGACCGCAAGCCGTACCATGCACTACTCCAGCCGGGACTCTGGGTCAGGGGCTGCATCACATGGCTCCCAGAAGCCGCGGAATGGCCCCACTCTGGCTCCTATGCACTCCAATGGGAGCTGCAGGGGTGGTGCCTACGGATGGGGCAGCATACCTCCACGTAGGAGCCAGAGAAGGGACATACCACTGCTTCTGGAGAGCTGCTTGAGGTAAGTGCTGCTCAGAGCCTGCATCCCTTGAGCCTCTCCCCACGCCGCAGCCCTGATTCCCCTCCCGCTCTCCAAAATCCTTGATCAATGGGCACCCCCGGCCAGACCCTACCCCCTTTCCTGCACCCCAAGTCCAATTTTGTGAGCATTCATGTCCACCATAGAATTTCTATTCCCCTATGTGGCCCTCAGGCCAAAAGGTTTGTCCACCCCAACCTAGATAGAGGGCAAGATTTAGCTCTTAAATTTTACCAAACCTAAATAAAGATGCATATATTGTGTTCTTTTTTATAGTATTACATTTTCACTATAATTTAAAACAGCCACCTATTAATGGGAAAATTAACTTCTTAGGGTCTGATTCTTCCACCTTTCATTGCTTGGGCATTGGTTTTTCATGACTGTGAATGGTGTATCTTTTTTTAAATTCAAGATTGCATGTTTTATCAACTCTGTGAGTCACAGACTAGCAGCTGTAATCTAAATTCCCATCCATAGATCATAGTTGAGATGGGAAGAGTGATGGCTGAGTGGGTAGATAAGTAACAGCAGGTGTAGGGTAGAGAGAAATAATGACAATCTCACAAATTTTCAAAGAATCATGTTTTAATTAAAATATACCATGAGTCATCTGTGACTTTTCCCAGAACTTTTTGAGACAGACCCAGCAACTTATTCATTGCTTAATAACTTACCTAAATATTAATTTTTGACTGAGGACAGTATCTCACGCTCAGAATTAGAAAGTAGATACTGAGTTATCTTGATACAGGCTAACATTTTGATAGCAGTCTTGGGGCGGGGCGGGGGCAGGGGTTAATGTAATTGTTTGTTAATAAAACCTCATTCTGAAAATCACAAAATCCTAAAAAGGGGGCAGAATGGATACTGCCTCAGCAGATGACGGTAATATCACGGGATGATATATTATTTATGGGAAATGTGAGCCTGTCAAACAACAAGATTTCTATTAGAGAGAACTAGACAAAAGTTTTATCCAGTAATTTTGAAAGTTGAGTGCCAATAAAAGACTCAATATCTGCCCCTTTGCATTGTTTGTGATACCTCAGTACCGAGTATTACCATCAGTATATCAACAGTTACCATTTCAATTGCAAGTATAGGGGGAAAACAGTCTCCTCTCACATACCACTGCTTGGCAACATTTAATGGCTATCACGGCACTTGAACAAGTGAATGTTGAGTTTCATATGGCACCTACTATACATATCAAATGCTTCCCTATCCCAGCACTGATAATAGAACTATCTGTGGCTATTTCATCACATGAGCCTGTTTCTCTGGAACACGTAAATCCACTTTTTGTGCAACTCAGATTGCAACTTCCCAACAAGCAGACAGTAAATGTAGGCTTTCAGGCTCTCTGCAGGTCACTCTCATTTATTTTATTTTGTCCCTTATTTTGTTTGAGAGAACAGCTTCTCCATTTTGCCATGAATGCCTCAACATTTTTGTTGGAACTGTCACAATGCTCCATTTTTGCTGACATTATCTCTTAAATTAAAATGAATACAATCTGATCAAGAATTGCTAACATCACTTTATTCCTATACTCACAAAGGAAGAAGCAGAATGGTATTTGGCAGATAATTTCCGCTTCAGTGCCTGCTGATGCCTCCTGCTTGAAATGCTTGGTAGTTCCAATGGGATAAAGCTGGATCTATTTGTAGAAAATGGACAATTCTCATCATTTCAGATGGAAAATGTGTGTTTATTTTAAAGGAATCTTTCCTCATGTGCACTGAAGTGCATTACTTTGTACTTGTGAGTCTGCGTGACTGTGAGGGTCAAAAGAAGTTTAATACAAAAAAGCACTAGTCTGCTCTAGTGCCAGATCAGTACACTGGCTTGCTTCCTCTGAGGCCTGTATGTTTGAGCCTGCACTACACTGAGCTAAAACTGAAGTGAGTATATGCTCTTAGTTTAATAAAGAGTGGACAATGAGCCTATTGTCATCTACATATAAGTTGGCACAGGTTTTTGGTTTTTGTTTCACTTAGATTTCAGGACTGTGATAAAAGGTACTGGGGAGGTGTTGACTGAAGTCAACCTGCACCTGAAGGTGACTTGGGAGGCTTTGCAATATCCAGTGGTGCCAAGAGTTATTACCACACACTAGTCATATTTTCTTCTAGCAAGAATCTAATATCTTTGGTATTTTGGTAACATCTTGGCTGGCTCATCTCTACTTTGAACTCTCCAGATGTAGAAGTGTAGAATATTAACACATATCCCAAAATTGAGAACAAATGTAAATTCCTCTTGACTGTCTCAGTCTAGCTTGTGTTGCAGCATTTTTAACTTATTCATTTAAATATTGATAATGGTCATGGATAAGTTCCATGAATGGTATCGGTAATAACATACAGTATTTACTACATACTGTCCACTTCTAAATTTTGAGTTTGCAGATCTCGTGAGCACCTTTCTAATGCTTTTGGCAAGCTCCGTTAATGTCAATACATCCTCTGAGGTTGGGGAGGGGACATTTTTGCATAGATTTTTTTTGCAACTGGTTTAGACAAAGCAGTACAAAACTCTATATCATTTCTGCAGTCTGTGCTTCACTGACTTAAATCCTCCCCATTAAACTAATAATTAAGATATTACTCTTTGCAGTTATTAGAGTGGGTCTTGGAGCACTACTTGATGTAAAAGCACTAGTCTGATTACTATTTAAATAGCATTTGTACAGATAGTGGGCTAGCCATACAGAAGGATTTAGGATCAGGAATTGTGTAGCAGGGATATTAAAGAAAGTGCAAGTACCCTAAACCTAGCTATAGCTCCTACTTCAAACTCCAGCTTCTCTTATTAAACCTAAGTATAATTCCATTGCTTGTAACAGAGCTGCTATTTTATTTTTTTAAGGCTGAAATTATAAAGTCTTAATACTGAACCAGTGCCAATAGCAGTAAATGGTTTGCTTACCCACAACTGTGGAAATAGCTGTGGCAGAGGGTCTGGGAAAGAGGAAGACTCTTTGTCTATTGTTGAGGTTTCCATTGTTGAGTTTCCTCCAAATTCTTCTTGTGGTGGAGGGTTAAGGTCATCTCCCTTTCCTCTCTAGGAAGAGTGAACAGGTCTGGCCCCAAACCCTACAGATAGTGGGGAGTGATGCTCTAAAGGCACAGTGTATCTGCATAGCCCAATTTCATTAGAACCACTCTGCCAGGACTTCCCTGGCCAGCAGCTGCCCCAGGATCCTTGTTAATGGGGGTGTCACATTCCAGGATCCACGAAAAGACATATTTTGTACAAAGTTTATTACAATATTGTGTGGCGTGTAAATTCAGGGGTTTTCTCGATCACAGGCCTCAAGTGGGGAATAGTGGCCATGGAAGTTTCTCACTCCTGCTTTCACACATGAATGGCAAGATCTATTCTTGAAGAGTCCCTTCTTGCGATGATCTATGAACATGATCAGTCCCAAAGTTTTTCCTTTGATGTGGCCAACATCTGTGCTGTATGGGGAGATATTTATATTTATAGCAAGGTTATTCCTTCAGTGTACGTCTTCATCACAGAGTTAACTTG
The DNA here is from genome assembly GCF_003597395.2 of Chelonoidis abingdonii. Taxonomy (NCBI): domain Eukaryota; kingdom Metazoa; phylum Chordata; order Testudines; family Testudinidae; genus Chelonoidis; species Chelonoidis abingdonii. The sequence continues at coordinate 82,767,149 of NC_133775.1, read as the reverse complement.
GCTCTAACTGTTGCCACTAACTCCCCTCTTTTCCATACACAAAACCCTCTTACTCGAGTTTATGGATGATTTCAACCTAGACTAGTTGGTCTACCTGGAGAAGTAGGTTTAGCCTGGGCACCACTTTCATTTAGGATGATAACCCATCCACACTGCAGTGAAGATGCAGGGTATAACACTCAAGTGATGGTAGTTCTCCAGTGCCTTTCCACAGTTCCTTCTGTGTGCCCAAAAGGAAGCCAAGTTCTCCCACAATTCCCTGGGAAAGAATCAGAGGGAGTTCAAACTTACTGCAGCACTAAGAACCATGGGATGTTCCCCCTGAAAGTCCTAGTGACACACGCACACGGGAGTGCAGCACTAGTAAGGACAAAGTACTTGACTTGGCTTTGCGGAGTGGCTGTTTACCCCAGAGCTAGCCTAATCTCGGTATTCAGACCCAGGTACTGCTCGCCTGTGTTACCTCTCTAGTGAAGACTGACCTTCAGAGACATGCAGGTATTTATATGGATAATGCCTGTTAACACTAATCTGAATTATGCATGTGCTTGCACTCTTGAATGTGAGAATAGAGCCTAATATTTTTACTAGTTCTTGGGAAATGGAGATGCAAAAGGAGAGATTTTCTTTCTTTTTTAACAGTTACATTGTGTTTTCACATGCTACTAATTACTTTGTTCTGTACAACCATTGCAAGCAATAGGATAATCTGACTTCTGGCACAACAAGATTAATGTTGATAATATTTACCAGAAGTTTAGGACTGTATGAAAATTCACATAAATTTACTTCCAAGTCCCATTTAGATGCAGTGGTGGATCAGAAGCCTTCATTTATAATTTCTCTAAAATGTGCCTTTTATGAATGGGGAAGGGTAAAAAGTCGCACATCTGTAATTGATTTCAATGAGCTGCCAAAGTTACTTGAACTAACACTAGTGTCTTGTTTCCTGTGGTGTATTTCATTAATATTTTGGAAAGTGTCTTCACACAGAATTGTGGATTTATTTATTTAAGAAAAAATGTGGGTTGTATGGATAGCAGAAAAGAAGAGGATACAATTCCGAGTTCTCTTCTGGAAAATAATGCTATTTGTGACTTACTATAACAATACAGTACATAAATATGAAGAAACAAGCTTCTTTTAGTTTAATTGGCTTGGTGAATGTAGTTCAGAGAAACGAATAACTACAACACTGGCTCCAAGGACAAGAAAAGATCAAACAACACATCATACAGAAAACGTAAAATAGAACACAATAGAATAAAACAGCAGAATAGGTAATTCTATCACTTAAAGAAAATGGAAGAAAAGAACAATTGCATAGGCCTTTTCTGGTGTAAAATCAGAATAGATCAAGTGGCATGTTTTATTAAAAAGCAGAACAGCTCATTTTTTGATGTTTTTGTGGTTGTTTTTCGTTTCTACTTGTCACCATCAGATTTTCCTCTAATTCTTCATAGTCCCCAATTACATATAGAGAGCATGAGTTCTCTGGTTGAAAGTACAAAACATTTAATTTTTATTTAATATTTTTGATCCAAAACATTAGGGCAGGATAAGACAACAAATGACAATGCATGAAAACAACATAGAGATGGGCCGAAGGAGAAACCCAGACCCAAACTGCCCTCTGCTTTGTAGAAATTTTGATCTAGAATCTGAATATTGTGGTTTGGGCCCATCTGCAAACACATATGTGATCAATGATAAAAGCCAACCAAATCAAACACTGATGAAAATTAAATATTGGCTAAGGGGAAGAGAAGGGAGAATATAAAGATTAAAGAGTAGGGGACCAAAGTCCTTAGTGATACAAACTAAAAGATGTTGAAAAGAAAGGTTATGATTCCAGCTTATTCTGAGCAGATAAAGCTAAGAAGAAAAGAAGTCCCAAGTCAGAGGCAGCCACACGTGCCAGGGGGATGAAGGGGAAGATAGTGATCCACAGCAATGAACGCAGCTAAATTGAGAAGGACAAGAACAGGCATGAGACCTTGGAGCTAGCCACAAGCATAGCATTAGTTAGGACTGTCTTGGAAAAGGCAGTAGCAGTGAGGTCAGGCCATCACAAGGAGGAAGCATTAAGGAACGCCCTTCCTTCCCACCTTCCATGCAGACTCCATCACATTCTGCAACTGGCTGTGGAATGAGTTGAGACCACGCTGTTGAGAGCGTCTCTCTCTCTGACCTGCAGTGCCATTCAGCAGTGCCTCCAGAAGCTGCTGGCAACCTTGCAAGCAAGTGGTGAGGGAGGTATAAAGGGGAGGAGAAAAGCTGTTGTAGCTCCTTTCTGCATGCTTTCCTACTGGGCAGTGAGATCCCAGGCAGGCTGTAAGATGGGTGTGTCATTGACTCCACCTGGGCTCAGTTAGAGAAGGGGATGCCTAGCACAGATGTTCCCCTCCTCACCAGTCAGCAAAAGAGTAGTCTCAATGGTGGCTGAGAATGGGAGGATGTGGTCAGACTCCCACCACAAGCTTTGGGGAAAAACCTACAGATCAACTGTAATTGGGGTAGGGAAGGAATGAGATCAATATTCTGGAGATGGTGAGGTGAGGAGCAGTGGCATAGAAGCAGTTTGCTCTGTATGCAGGAGCAGGCAGGAGCTAGACTGGAGTTAGGATAATTGTTTGGAAACGGGAGACTAAAAGGAAGTTTTAGGAAACAAAAAGCTGAGTTGTTTTGTATTAATTATTTAAGCAAAGAATTGGTAGAAAAATATTATGGAAATTCAGATCTGCAAGCTTGGAATGTGTTAATAGGTGGGTTGAGGGGGGAGGGGCTCAGGAAACCTGATTTAGAGTTATGTTATAATTATTTAAATATAGTTATATTTAGTGCTTGTTGGCAGAAAATTTCTTTAGGGGTACGATATAATACAATACAACGTCTAGCTCCATCAAACCTGTTGTAGGAACAGGTAGTGTTATAGAAGTGAATCTTCAGGAGTGATTGGAATGAGGACAGGCGTAGCTTGGCAAGCTGGTACTAAGAAGGTAGAGGGTGTTGACATGTTGTCTAAGATCTGTGAATAACAGGAAGGTATACAAGGAAACATAGCAAGGTCACGTGTAGTGTACTTTTCCTAGACATGGGTGAGGCCTGTGGGATAGGGACTAAAATTAAGCATAATGACTTATGGGTTTACTTACAAAAGATTTTTTTCTTTTTAGAAGACCAGTGATTGTAGGTCATAGTCTACTCTATCCTTCCTAATAATTGCAAAATCCATTACTGTCCCTTTGAGATGTTTTTTTATAAAACACTGCATTAAATCTGAATAAAAGCTTAATAAGTAGATTAGTTAGAACAATAGTCCTCATGAGGATGTTTGATTCTGAGCGTAGCTGCTAGAGATAACCCTAAATGCAATTAGGTTTAACTCCCTGTGAGTGTCAAAGGAAGGTAATACCCACAGAGACTTCCCAACAAATGACATTATTTTTAAAAAGTGTCTCAACATTTAAATTATTCTTTCCTCTGGGCATCAGTAACAAAACCTTTGTTAAGAATTGTTGGAGAAACAGAGCCTTGAATAACGCACAGTGGAAAATTATTTTTGAAAAATTTGTTTTAGATGTTTCACATCAAAAAGATGGATGGCTCTGCTTCCGTGAGGGAACAGTTTGTTGTCCTCATCTGTAGTCTTTGTAATTGTAAGGATCAAAACTCCCAAGGTGGCCAGAGATAAGGACAAAGACAAAATAGTGATTTCGCTAAACATATACAAGTTTATAAAGGGCAATGTGATCCAATGCTGATGATTTTTTCTCTGCTTGTATCTGAAATAAAAACAAAAGCTTTTATTAAACAAAAAATCTCAGATATTAAACTTCATAAATCCAGTTCCTATTCTAGCATATAATGTAGCATACACTGTTAGATTACAAACCACTAAAATTGTTTAATTTTATTATCTGTACTGCAGTGCCTGCATCAGAACTATTGCATTGTAATGAGGATTTTGGCATTGATATTCAAAACAAATAGTCCCAATTACAGCAACAAAAAAACCCACCTTCCCAAACACTTCTAAAATAACCCATTATGTATGTTTGCAGGGTTGTTGTAACTGTGTTTGTTGGTATGGTGTGGTCTAAATGCTTTACTGGCACTTGTTTGGCACAGCTGCATAACTCACATATTGCTCGGCTCCTTGGGGGTAGTATGACCATCCCAAATCCACGCCAATAAAACCTTTATGCCACAGTACACCATCTTATATATTCTCTTTCTCTGTGGGACATAAATATGATCTTTATTTGTGTAGACTAAATGTACATCCCACTTCTTCCACACGTTCATGCATAAATTGCATACACGTGCATGTGTTTTGCAGGTACCTATACCTTCACGCACACATTTGAACCTTTGCGAGTTTACAATGGTTAGAAATTTTAAAGTGTGCATGCAAATGTTTGCACAGTAAAATACATTAGTGAGCACAGATGGCAGCTGAGAAGGGAGTTGGCCAAAAACATGGTCCTAAAAGCATATAAAACTGAGCACTCTTTTGCATGTTCAGTAAATTTGCCTTTCCTATAAAAGGGATGTATTGACTTGTAGTCTGTTTACCATCTAGAACAGTGATGGTCAACCTGCAGGCAACACACAGCCCATCAGGGTAATCGGCTGGGTGGCTGCCAGACAATTTGTTTAGATTTGCACAGTCCCCCACAGCTTACAGTGGCCGCGGTTCGCCATTCCTGGCCTATGGAAGCTGCGGGAAGCGGCCACTTCTGTATTTATGTATTTATATTCATTTCTCTGTCTAGATAACAGGGTTACAGATGCCATATATTTAACTGCAGGTGTATTCATTAAATATACCTAATTCAAATCTTCTTTCCCCTTACATTTTAATATTGCATCTTTTGGGTAATCATTGGCACCGCTGAAAAGAACAAATGTGCTATGAGTTATGGCTGCTTACCTGTTCTGTGACTGCTAAAAATCAGCTATCAGGATTAATATTCAATAAGGACCCCACTTTCTAGATTTCTAAATGTCTCCTTAGCTTGACTACATTTTTCGTTTTATTATTCATAGCTTTTTTCTTGCAATGGAGTGCCCTTGAAAAATCTACAATATTTTTCTCCCTGCTTCAAAATCAAAAGTCAGTCTCATCAAAGATAAAGCTGAACTTGATTAGTCCTGGGCCAGAGTATCTGAAAATGACTTATTTTGCATCATTTTCACTAGGAGTTCAATTTTTACAGCACAACATACTCAACTGCATGTTTGTGGTGCAACAAGGGCACTTAGTGGCCAGTTTGCTAATCACACATGCCTGTCTTTTGCTAAGTATAATTTCTAAGGATATGTCATGTTCTTTGGAACATTTTTCCACCCCAAAGTCATTACTCTAAGTCTTGAGAGATTTTATTCTTTCAATCAAGTAGCAGATGTTTCAGTTTAGAAATGCATACCAAGTAAGACAGATCTCCCCCTACTCTTCCTAGAGATATAACACATTTCTTTTAATGCCTTCAGTGAAATAATATTTTTCTTCTGTATAATGTCTTTATTCAGTTATCAAACTGAATCACTGTTTTTCTATTTTTTTTTTTTTTTTGCATACCATAAGTGACAATGAGAAGTAAGATGGACATGTTTTCAGTGCTGATCCTGAAACTAATGGGTGCAGGATTGGGACATTAATGAACCATGGCCATAAATCAGTAGGAGCAAGTATCTACAAGATGTTAAATATCTACTGGGAAAGGACCAAATAACCACAGGGTGAAACCCATGCAAGTTGTGGGCACTTAGACTTCCCCAAAACCAGACCCTATATGAATTACCAGCTCCTGGCCTCTTCTGGACTTTTAAGTAACTACTTGAAAATTGAGTTTTACTTCACTTTATTTTTGTTGACTAATCACCTACCAAAACTTAGTAATAGTAGTAGTAGCTGTAGTTATTAAATCCTCTAACAGATTCTTCAAGGATCTCGACATTTCTTGGGAAAATAGAAGTATAATTGTTTTTAAAATGTATACCTTTATTTTAATTCAGTTTAGATTTGAAATAGTTAAACACACTCAAATGAAAGGTTTTTGATTAGTTTCATTCTAACAGATCCACGATTGAAAGCTGAACATTTCCTTTTCTACCCGCCCCCCCACCCCTTTTAATAGAGATTCTTGTTCTGAAAATGATTATTTTAGCATAGAAACTTTTGGAGATGCTTTGGAAACCAATTTCTCAGACCACTCAGCTAAAATATATTAGAAATTGATAAACTGTGATATTTGAAACACTTTGGATTTTTTTATTCTGAATCTCTGGACTGTCTAGTTCAAATTCAGCAGAATGAGCCTGATTACGTTGATTCTGAATTTAAATCTATATATGCATCTCAAGTAAATGTAAAAAAAAATAAACCTTTTGGAGTGTCTCTTGAGATGCATTAGAAAAGGGATCATGAGTAAAAAGTTGAAATTGTGTTTTAAATAGTTATAACGTATCTTACATTATGGTGCTACAGGTCATTTAGTAAAATTATTTTTCTCAAGATATTAGATGTCACTTATAGATATTACAAATATCACTGACTTCTGGGGAAACTGTGCACACGTATCCAGAGGCAGACTTTGTTCCAATGTGTATTCACTTAAGTCTCAATAACATTTAGGGCCCCATTTGCAGACATGCTAACCTCTGCCTACTCCCACTGATGACAATGGGAGTCGAGGATATTCAGCACTTGCAGGAATGGGTTCTTACCAGAGGTTACAAATGTTATGCATACCTAAGCCTCTTTACATGTCGTTGATCATGTTGTATAAAATTTATAAACCCTTGTGTAATTTCTATATGCATAGTATTCTGTTATTTTTTTTTAAAAAAGTTTATATTTACTGATGGTTTGAGGAGCTAATCCTTCTGTGATCTTACCCAGCTGTGTTACATCAACAGTGTATGGGGGAATATTAGGGAGAACGAAGAGTTGTCTCTAAAATTTCTTTATTTTATTTTATTTAGATTTTCACACACACCTTTCTGAGACATTGAAAGACAGACAGACAGGCTGGCAGCAGCTGGCTGAGACAAAGAACTCTCTAATACGTAAGGTTTTTGTCTTGCTTAACCCGTATTCCCTGTAAATGTAGAATCGGGCTAGTTTGCTTCTGCAGTGATTAGCCTAGCTGTGCTTATATTATGCTTATCACATATTTTATTTGTGGGATTTTTTTGTTGTTTTCTAGTGTGTAGTAAATAAACCTGGCTTTTATTCAGATAACTGCAGTCTATTCACTAACTCTTAAGCTAGGATATTTGTTATTGGACTCCTAAGAGAGGAGTGGGTGGTGAAGGAACTGCAATTCCCCTGAGCCAACCAGAGAGCTGGCACAGGCCACCAAGGGCACAAGGATTGCTGGAAAATGTGAGGGATGCCAGGTCTGGTATTACACAGACCTAAGGAAAGACACCATAATGTCTGTACCCATAGTTTATTTACAAAGATGGCTGCATATATTTTTGCTCATTAGTGGAAGTGTGCATGTACTGTAGCTACTGCTTCAGAGATTTTGCAGTCCGCCTTTTTTAATGAGAGATTTTGAGATACTTGTGTTCATCTTTTTCCTCGACTGAATTTTTTAATCTAAACCAGTTTCAAATCCAGACAGTAGCTCTTAGTGCAACGTTAAGCTTTTTATCTTAGATATCCCATATAACACAGTCAGAATTTTTGTAAAGAATTACCTCAGTGACAGACGAGTTTTGATAAAGTATATAACTGTATCATTCCCCTCGACCCCCACAGCAAGATAGATAAAATCACTTGGCAAAAGGGAGGAGTGTGAAAAAATAATTTGGCATTCTTCTTTTATTAACAGAAAACTTTAATAGTTGATTAAACATATGAAGATCTTAGATCCAAGTGCTTCTTGGTGTGATTTTCTATCTAAATAAAGATTCAATAAACCCGTTTCCCCTGATATCTCTTAAATACTAAGTGTTGTTTTCATTCATTGGGTATGTCCAGTTGCATTAACCTTAGATCTTAGTCAATATGTTCCATTGTGCCCTTACTAATTTCCCAGGAGCCATTTCTGATAAAGCCTTATGCCCTCAAGGCTGCAATTTCTGTTTTATGTTTGACTGGCTGTTCAGATGAAAGATGCTTCCTATTACACTATTCTGCTTTCCTTGTCTTACAGCCATCATCATCTTTGTGACGTGTGTTCAGTTAGGCCCTTATTCAGCAAAGCATTTAAGCATGTTCCCAAGGGCTTTGCTGAATCAGAGCGTTAAAAGGAAATAATATCCTAAATACTGATTTTTAAACATTTGATAGGGTTGTTTTTCTTCTTTTTGTTTTTCTGATGTACTCTCTTCCTTAACATTCATTTGATTACTCCTGGAGTCTTGCAAATAACCTTAGATATGATTAGGTTGTGCTATGCAAGCATATCTAGAGATAATAATAGACGGGTCAAGAATTCCAGGATAGGATCCTATTTTGTTTTGCCTGTCTAGGGCCAGATCATGTCAAATGCTGAATACTAATGACTCCTACAAATTGCTGAGTGACTTCAATCTTCTTTATAGTCAGTGAGAGTTGAGGGTGCTCCAAAAGTCTTCGGATACTTACAGCATCTCATAGGATCAGGCCCTTAAAAATCAGTCCAGGTTTACAGTGCAAGAGAATTTGTTCGCCACAGGAATGACATTCCCATGATAGAAGTCTTTAACACAGAAATCAGGTCCAGTGCGTAGCTAGTAGCTACTTAAAAAAAGATAAATTGTATAAAGATTAGAAATGATCTGTTATATCTCTCTGCATTTCTGAAGTGCCCATGACCATAGTATCTTGGTTAGTGATCTAGCTACCAGTGAAATCAAGGGAGTTACACTAGCGATGAGTTTGGCTGAAATAGTGTATCACTGAATTGCAGGACTAATAATAGCAATATTTCAGTGCGTCCTCCAGAATCCATTGATGCCTATCTTAGGGGTTCTCTGCAAGGCCTTTCTCTCTGGGTCACTTCATCTATGAACACTTTCGTCTTCCTATCCTTTCTTTTTTTAATTATATTGTGTTTTGTTGCCCATTTTGTTTAGCTTTCCCTAAGAACCTGACCGCACATCCCAGTGGAAATAGTTGGATTTATATATTGTTTTATATTGTGCAGCATCCAATGCATTCAATGATGTAGAAATGAATGAAATAGAATCTTGTGGTAAATATGAATATTAAATATATATTCTGTTTTTACAACAGTTTTAATTCTTATTTATGGTCTGCTGTAACTGGGGAAAAATATAAAAATGTAGACAGATTGCAAAGAAGTGGAAAGAAAGTAATCTATCTCTTGGGGACTTTTCTGCATATGGAATCATTTCTACCTATAGGGTTTATCATAGCTTGTGGAAGAATGTATTGCGTATTGTGTACTGTAATTGTTACAAGAAAAGAGTGAGCTTATACATACAGGTGTTGTCACTGGTAACCGTGCTAGCTTAATCTATTATATTTATTATTCAGAGAAGGAATTAGGACCAAGACCCAGCTTCATCTCTACTCTTTTAATAACAAAATGCTATGGGGTATTTAATGTCCATCTGATACTACCAAAAACTGACAGATGGCACCAACCTTGGTTTAAAGTATCATCTGGATGAAGTAAAAGCAGCAGAGAATCCTGTGGCACCTTATAGACTAACAGACGTTTTGGAGCGTGAGCTTTCGTGGGTGAATACCCACTTCGTCAGACGCAGTGTCTGCGTCTGACGAAGTGGGTATTCACCCACGAAAGCTCACACTCCAAAACGTCTGTTAGTCTATAAGGTGCCACAGGATTCTCTGCTCCTTTTACAGATCCAGACTAACACGGCTACCCTCTGATACTTGACATCTGGATGAAGATACATCCAAATAGTGCATATGGTGTGTTAGCTTTCCAGGAGCCTTTGAGTAAAGTCCTCAGCTTTTCATTTGAGAGGTGCACAGTTCACACCAGTGCTTGCTAAGTATGTGAATTGTTTTCAGTATACTGACTAAATGTGAGATACTCTGATACATTCAGTATATGCCAAGGAGCAAGATGTCATCACTGCTCGCCAAAACATTCAGCAAGAGATAATCAGAGGAAGGGCAGCTAAATGCTGAGCCTAGGTACTGTAGTGATGGGCACTTTGGAAATGTAGTTAGGGAGATACCATTCAGATCTGCTTTACAGATGAGAGTGCAGTAGCATCGTCGGTCACTGGACTAAACAGCCATGTTCATACTGAACTTTATTTTATAAGATTCTGAGCACCCTAAGTTGTCAGTGTGCTCCATGGTCCATGTTCAGAATCTGGCTGGACTGAGCCTATGAAAATATCCCCAAGTCTTTCACATTTTCTGCCTATCAAACAGCAGATTACTGTAGTTTTAAAACTTAACTGGGGTGACCAGATGTCCCAATTTTATAGGGATGGTCTCAACATTCAGGACTTTGTCTTATAATGGCGCCTATTACCCGCCACTTCCTGTCCCAATTTTTCACACTTGCTAACTGATCACCCTAAAAATAACTCACCGAGGCATCCTTCTTGAGGATCATACTGGTGGCAATGTGTGTGCTCTGGCTCCACATGCCTGGCCACCAGTGTGTGGCACTTGCTTTCTGTGGATGATCTGTCTCAAGCCCTCCCATTTTTAAATAAACTAATGAAGGCACTTTTCTTTCTTTCTTTCTTTCTTTCTTTCTTTCTTTCAAGAGGAGTTGTCCTCTTCCTCAGTAGGGCTATCCTTTCTAATGATGTTTCATGGCTTTAGTATTTTAGTCCTTTGTTTTTAATGTATTTTTGTGTATTGTTATATTTTAGTTATGCATGACCATATTTAGCACCATGACTATATTTTATTATTATTATTATTTGTTATTTAACTATATATTTATTTATTTATTAAATTGTTACAGTCTTGAAATGTCAAGGAGGCACTCAGATCTGATATATGTTTGCAGGATTATAAAACTAGCATAACAGATTTTATTCTCCTAATACTTTCTTCTTTGTACCTAAAGCCCAGTGGCACAGTATGGCCAAAATCATTATTTGTGTATCAGGCTGATATGCAATTTATATTTATCAATTTTGAATATGGAAGTTGGTTAAAGCTCTCCTCCATGTTTGAACCATGTAACCCAAGCTCTCACAGTATCAGATTAATTTTTAAATAAGCATTATGTTCTTGAATAATTTCTCAGTTATGTTAGGCCAGTACTTCTCCCTCTCTTCCAGGGATTCCACAGGAAAAAGAGGACATGTGGTGTTAGGTTAAAAGAACACATAGTGGTACTGACTTAGGCCCAATCCTGCAATCAGATCTGTGCGTGCTGACTACTGCATTGGTGACTCTGTACAATCATAAGCGTCTACCCATGTGGCTAAGATTGCAGATTGGGGCATTATTAAGTAATCAAACCATCAACAAACTTTCCTTATTCAGCAAAACAATTTATTGTATGATAACTTCTTGATTTATTTTGATCATAGTGTTTGAATTTAAGTGTTCTTTTTCTACGTCTTAAAAAGCTTTCTTTAGTTTTCTGTAATATAAAGATTATCAACAAGAGTACACCAAAAGTTACAACAACCTTTGATGACCCAGCAAGTTAGCACTCTTCTACTCTCACTGCCCTCTCAGCACAGAATCTTGCTGACTTTGGGCTGATCCACACTGAAGAGTTACATCAGCATAGTGACGTATCTCAGTGTTGTGAAAAATCCATCCCCCTGAGCAACGCAGTTAAGCCGACCTAACCACTGAGGGTACGTCTACACTACGGGATTATTCCGATTTTACATAAACTGATTTTGTAAAACAGATTGTATAAAGTCAAGTGCACATGGCCACGCTGAGCACATTTATTCGGTGGTGTGCGTCCATGTACCGAAGCTAGCGTCGATTTCTGGAGCGTTGCACTGTGGGTAGCTATCCCATAGCTATCACATAGTTCCTGC
>NC_133775.1:82611798-82753483 GCF_003597395.2 Chelonoidis abingdonii | reverse complement strand
ACTGTGGGATACCGCCCGGAGGCCAATACCGTCGATTTTCGGCCACACTAACCCTAATCTGATATGGTAATACCGATTTCAGCGCTACTCCTCTCGTCGGGGAGGAGTACAGAAACCGGTTTAAAGAGCCCATTATATCGATATAAAGGGCCTCGTTATGTGGACGGGTTCAGAGTTAAATCGGTTTAACGTTGCTATCGGTATAAACGCGGAGTGTAGACCAGGCCTGACATAGACAGTGCGAGGTCGACAGAAGAATTATTGCATCAACCTAGCTACTACCTCTTTGGGAGGTGGATTAACAACAGAAATGAGAGAACTCATGGTACGTGTCTGCACCAAAGCACTATAGCTGTGCAGCTGTGGCATTTCTAATGTATACATTGTCTCAGTCAAAAGAAAAAATTGAAAACATCTGGTGCAACCTTTACCCACCTTTCCCTCTTGCCACTCTCTCAGCCCTCATCACTGATTAAGAAGTTTCTCATCTGTTCTCCACCGTTTTCCACCATCCCATCCTACTCCCGAGCTCTCTCTTGCCCCCCCCCGCCATCTCTGCCCTTATCCTCAATGCCTTTCTCCCTCCTCAAGCTTCTCCTCCTCCTCCTCCTCACAACACAGGGTTGCTTTAGCCTTTTGCATCCAAAACAAACACTAAAAGCACCTTTGACCACACATCTCTATTTACAAGTCCATTTCTCTTCTATTCATCCGTAAGCTTTTTGAACATGCTGTCTTCAACCTCTGTCTGGAGTTCCTCTCCTTCAATTGCATCTAGATTGTTTCCAGTGTGATTTCTGTCTCTTGCACTCCTCTGCAGTAACTCACACCAAAATTTCTAATGACCTCTTCCTGGCCAAAGTTTAGAAGTATTCCCAACTTGTTGGCTGCCGTTGACCTTGCTTTTCTCACAATCTTAAGCTCCCTTTGCTTTTGTGACTCCTATCTTCTCCTGATTCTTCTCAACTTCTTTAATCACTCCTACAATTTGTTGTTTAGAGGATCCTTCCCCCGACCTTCCTGCTTTCTATGGGTGTCCCTCACAGTTCATGCTTGGCCCCTTCCTCTTCTCCTTTACACCTGACACTCTGTCTGGGTGATCTCGTTCATAAATACAAATTCCGCTATCATTTTCATGTGGTTAACTCATACATCCACCTCCAGTCCTTTCTCCTTCTGTCCAAATTAAAATCTCAGCCTGTCTTTCTGATATCTCCTTATGGCCAAAATAGAACTCTTAATCTTCCCCCAAACTCTTCCACACTCCCTTTGCTAGGTTACTGTAGTTACTGTTTTTCACACTGACTAGTATAATCTCACTGTTTCCTTGTGCTATCCTGTCTACCTTCAGCAAGCATCTACTGCGCTTGTACAAACTGTGTGCTATTATGCAATCTTAAATTACATAATCTCATACTATTTTTTCCACAGGACTCCCCTTGCCTCCTGCAGTGCACAGGATGGACCTGGTCTCTCAATGAATCAGGGTTATGTAGTGAATGAGATTGCTGTATGTAAGACCCTTGCCTCATTTGCAGAAATTAGAAGGTGTGTGGTGAATGAGGTGGGAAGAGAAAGGATGGTCCTGTGGTTAAGGCATAGGAGAACTGGAGTCTATGACTGCATCTTCCACAGGGGGTATGTCTACACTGCAATTAACAACCCATAGCTGGCTTATGACAGCCGACTTTGGCTCACAGGGCTCGGGTTAAGGAGCTGTTTAATTGCAGTGTAGACATTCAGGCTTGGGCTGCAGCCTGGGCTCTAGGACTGTGTGAGGTGAGAGGGTCCCAGAGCTCATGCTGCAGCCTGAGCTCGAACGTCTATACCTCCACTAAACAGACCCTGAGTCAGTTGGTGGAAGCCAGACATGACATTTAAATTGCAGTATAGACATAGTCTGAGTTCCTCTGCAATGCTAGGCAAATCACTTAAATCAGACATTCCAGAGGTGGTCACTAACTGTTTCCTCATTTTCTGGGTGCCTGACTTGAGTCCTAGTGTCTGATTTACACTCATAACTGAAACCAAAGTCAACAAGAGCTGTACTTTGAACATACAAAGTGCTGTATAGTGCTAAGTATTCTGGAGAATCGGGTCCTAGGTGTCTCAAAATTAGTCCTACTAATCCTAACATAGTGGATACATTTGACTTTAATCTTACTGTGCCTCAGTTCCTGGTCTACAATGTGAGGGATAATAATACCCTCTCACCACACAGGGATGTTGTGAAAATAAATTTGTGAACATTTCTGAATCACTCAGAGGCCAAAGTGAAAAACACACAAGAATAGTAATTCTGTCTTCAGAGCAGGGCTTGAATAGTGTGCAGTAAATACGGTCTGAGGCCATACATTTTTCAATGAGAAGAAAACAAAATATTGAATAGTTGGTCGTTTAACTGAGCATCATCCTATATTGCATCCTGAAGGTGGCCAGGGGTCCATTGGACAAAATAGTATGTGATCGTATAATTAAAGACTGTGGCAAAATAGATATGTACCCGGGGGCACATTAAGGTTGCACAGGAAACCTTAATTAAAGCATATCCTAACTCCAACTGCTTAACTATGCAACATTAATATTCTTTTGACATGATTTGTGTGTGTGTGATACACACTCGTATACACTGCAAATATATAACTCAAGACAATGGAATGGACTCTAGATGTGATGTTCTGTAGCACCCTTCTAGTGCTTATAGTTTTTTTAATAGTGATGGTTAATTGTGTGTGTGTGTGCGTGTGTATAACTCCCCGAACAAGGTTTCTTCGATAAATATCTGTAGACTTAGTTGTAGTTTCTGATTTACAAATTAAAAATAATTTACTTAAACTAGTTTCAGTGTAATTACTTTTTGAGTTGTTAATAAATAGATCCCAGGATATTCTTCCCTTTTTCTGGGTTGCGGGAGAGGGGAGAATAAAAGGTTGAATTTTGGATGCTATTTTTGTATTATTATTATTTTAGAGAGGGATGTAAACTAAAAAATGGGAGTACTGTATTTGGGATTTGGGGAGTTGGTATGGGTCTCTAATTTCTGTAGCATGATATTTAAAATAACAAACTCATTTCCAGTAATCTTCAGACACAAATATGTTCCATTATTGTTGTTGGAATTACCCTGGACACAATGCATCCCTGTTGTGACCCATTGAAGTCTCTCTTCCATTGAAGTCAATGGAGTGACACCAGGGATTAATTTGATCCTCTCTATTTTACTGTGGATTTGAAATATTTCACTTGCATTGTCCTAGCACAAGTTTAAAAAAATAGATACTCTTATAAAGTAGATGAGCAAAAATGTATTTATGTCTTGGGGTTTTAGCATTGATTTCTATAGCAGCCAGCTTCAGATGTAACGATTACTTTTCTCAGAACATGCTGTTTTGCCCAGAAATCATCCACTTGAGCATGTAAACTGGATAGCAAAATTTAGATACTTAAAAAATAATAATTGTGAGAATGGAAGAAATTCTGAAAAAAATATCCTTACGGATTGGGTACTAGAAACAAACAAATTCATGACAGTATCAGGTAGGTTAATCCCAAAGGCAGAGTTAATCTTTGTTATGGAATTTGTATCTTGAAAACACCATATTCAAGCTAAGAAATTTGCAAACTTACTTTGAGAAACAAAACAGATTGTGTGTTGCAAGACAAAGTTGCTGGCAAAATACTCTGTTGTGTCAGATTTATACAAACCTATCTCCTGTGTATTGCACCATGTCCTAGAAAACTGGAAACCATGAAAAGAAGTGCTCATATTTTAAGGAACTCAGTGACAGCTGATAAAAAAAAACAAAACATTTTCTGTGGCACTTTTTACATAAAGCTTCCACCTTAAAGAAACTGATTTGATGGAATAGGTGGTAATTTTTAACACAAGCAGTGACAAAATAAACACCATCTGTTAGTGTTGACTTATTCCACAGTATTCTCGTGCTGGGTGACTTTATTTCACTTTTTTTTAGCAATAGTTAATGACACATCTGGTATGCAGTGCAGGTGCATTTGAGGTGATTAAATGTGGACATACGTTTAGACAGAGTGCTCACGGAACAGTTTTTCAAGACATTAAGGGACAATACTAAGCAACCAAAAGAGAAAGTGTTTTTAAAATATCCCCATGTTAAATTGCTTTCTTATTATATAGCATGCAGTATGCAAACAAAGAATAGATTAAATGTTCACAGTTGATCGGGTCCTCCCCTCCTCCCCTTTCTCTGTGTCTTTGTATGCCACATTTGATGATACAATCTTATCTTTGATCTTCGGAGTCAATTCTCTGTGCCTGTCATTCACATGGTAAACAATCAGATTTTTCAGGGTGTACCAAGATGGCCTGTCTTTGCGGTTACAATAACATCTTTTCTGTAGTATAAAGGAAATAGTGAGCTAAACCATGTGAAGAATTCTATGTATATAAACATATTCTCAGAGAAACTGAATTAAATGTACAGCTCCCAGGCAGAAAGTATTACCTTTTGCTTCTGTAATTCTTGAGTTAAGGTGCAGGGACTTAGCAAGACCACAGTACCCGGACATCCTACTAGGGAGGAAAGGTGTACATCAGAAAGAGTTACTGATAAGGCAGCAAGCCACAAACCGGAGAGAAGGACAGAGATTACAGACTTATTCAAAGATCTGTCTTGCTGAAACTGTCTTAATATTTTAAAATAATGGGATGCACATTAATGATTACATTATAGTAGATATCTGTTATTGTAATATCCAGAAAATAGCAAATGAATTAATCATGATTAATGATAATGAATACCAAACACATTCACGATGTCTAATGTCTTACTTTAAATAATTATTTTGAACCTTAGAGATTTATTAAAAACAAACTAACTTTTTCCATATGTGCTTCACCACTGAGTTGCTAGGGGCTCATTTGAGCTCCTCATTAACAGAACCCACCTTTTGAGCTCTGTGAGAGGGAATCTTACTTTCTGTATGGGGTGGAGTAAATCTCTAGTCCTTTTATTTCTGAAGTTCACCTGGTGAACTGTGTACCAGAGTTGTAAGAAAAATGCATCTAGGCTCCACTTCTGCATCAGAATCTACTGGGGGGGAGGGTCCTACAGATTTCCTCCTCCCCCCAAATAAAATACACTCTCACACCCTACCTTTCCATGTCTAATTAGTCAGTTGCTTTCGGGTGCATCCCAAATATCATCTCAATGAACATTCCCCAAATCCGTAGGCCAGCTTTGTGCAGTAGTATGATGGTCATGATCAGAAATCAAGTTTCATATGGCAAATGATTACTTCACAAAATGCTGAGGTTAACTCTGCTTGTTAATATTTCCAGTGTTCTCTGAGTGCACCCACTATTCCTATAACAATAGTAGCTAATGTAATAGGAACTCTGTTCTTGCTTGACACACCATTGTCTGTAGGTGGATATGGAAAATGCATCACATAGTCTTATAACCTCACCTTATCTATACCATGGATTGCTCTAGCAGTGTACCAGAAGGTGAGGTGGCAGAGTCAAGCTACTGCTGAACTTCATCCTGCCACTTCCCACTAGTGTCTGCCTGCCTGCTGAGAATCTGAAGAGCTGATACTGGGAGGGAACCTTGACCCAACCCACTTTCCAGCCTAGGAGATGAATTCCTCTATTCTGGAGTCCCTGTCATTGGAGGCTTTTAAGAATAGATTATACAGACACCTGTTAAGGATGGTCTAAGTATACTTAACCCTGCCTGCGTGCAGTGAGGTCTCATCCAGCACTATATTTCTATGCTTCTCCAAGTCAGCTACCTGTCCACCTCAAAAGCAAATAAGATCCATTACCTAGCTGACCACCAAGCCCAGCAGACCAACCTCAACACAGCCAAACACCACAGGATGACTTTCCTGACACTAGTATGGCCAGCAAAGGTGACAGGACTGACCATCCATCCACCTGTTGCTGCTGTGGGGAATGGCTGCTTGTTAAGGAAGCCAACTGGAGTGGCATCATTATGATACTGAGGAGAAGGAAGCATAGTGAGCAAAGGGCATACTGGACCAGAGTATAAGGGATGGAAACTGATGATGGTTTGGGGGAAGTGAATAGTGAAAAAATAGTATTCTACCTAGAGAATGTAATATGAAACTTAGGTGGAGAAAATTTGAGGGAGCTCCATTTTAAAATGATCTGTTTCTTTGGCTGGAATTGGGGATGGGCTTCAAGTTTCTTCTAATTGTCTTTCTTCACTTTGTGCCTGGAAATCATTGTGATGGGTGATATGCTTTGGCTGGCTAGGTGAATGGATTCTACTGCCTCAAAATCTTGTGGCAGAATTGGGGCCTTGCATTGCAAGAACCCTCTGGCCACAGGCCATGGTGGATTTTTTTTGTTTGTTTGTTTGTTTTCCCTTTGTTTTTATGGAGCCCTTATGAGCACTCAGTAAATTAATACTACTGGTGTCAATGATAATGGTGTTCTAAGAAGGCAAAGGTTCCAGAACAAAAGGTTCTTGCATCAAAATTGGCGCAATTGTGTGGAAAAACACAAGATTATATCTATTAGGGACAATCGAAAGGAGACAAAGTTCATTTATTATGGAGAGCATTTTTTTCATAGTAAGTTGGTGTTTAAAACAGGTGATTTGATTATCAGTTTTATACCTAGCCTATTATATAACTTGTTTCCCCAAATGTTGTGGTTAAACAAAGTCTAATTCATGATGTCATATCCTTAACTAAATAAGACCTGATGAAAAGTGAGGACAGTTTCCCTTGTCTTTTTCTGTTAACATTTTTTTTTTGTAATTAAAAATTTTGACTCTCTTCACTTGATGTTGAATATCTCTTGTGAAAAGGTTAGTTGTTTTTCATTGGTTGTGTGCAGAAACAGTTGTAAACCAGATGAAATTCTGGGATTTATACTAAGGGGAATATTCCCTTTTTGATTTGCACCGACAACTCCCATTAAGACTAGTGCATATTAGTCCCTTGATGATCCTTCAAGGTGCTGAGCTACTAGGAGAACTGAGGGTACTTCACAAGATCAGGCCTTTATGGAGTTTCTAGAAATAATTATGCATGAGATTGATTTTCAGTAGAAGATTTTAGGGTTTACTCAGAGAGAAGTAGTAAATGAGTTGATGGATTTTAGATCAGCTGTGGGCAAACTATGGCCTGCGGGCTAGTCCTGCCTGGCCCCTGAGCTCCTGACCAGGGAGGCTAGTCCCCGGCCCCTCCCCCACAGCCACACCACCACGCGGGTCGCAGTCTGGCCTGCCACTCCTACTGGGCAGCGTGGGCAGCGCACCTGGCTCTGGCCACGGGTGTTGCGGGTGTGAGCTCCTGCTACTGGTAAGGGGACGGAGAGTGGGGGGGGGGTTGGGTAAGGGAGCGGGGAATCCTGGGGGACAGTCAGGGAAGAGGGGGAGGTCGGATGGGGCAGAGGTTCTGGGGGGGCTGTCAGGGGACAGGCAGGAGGAGTTAGATGGGGCAGAGGTTCTGGGGGGGCTGTCAGGGGACAGGCAGGAGGAGTTAGATGGGGCAGAGGTTCTGGGGGGGCTGTCAGAGGATGGGGAACAGGGAGGGTTGGGAGTGAGAGTCCCAGGGGGCCTGTTAGGGGGTGGGGATGTAGATAGGGGTTGGGAGGGCAGTCAGGGGACAGGGAGCAGGGGGAGTTGAATAAGGGGGTGGGATTCCGGAGGGCAGTAGGGGTGGGGAGTCACGAGGGGGGGTCAGGGGATGAGAAGCAGAGGGCGGGAATCCCGGGGGGAGGGCTGTCTGGGGCCAGGGGTGTGGATAGGGATCGGGGCAATCAGTGGACAGGGAGCAGGGGGGTTGGATAGGGATGGGGGTCCCGGGTGAAGGTGATCAGGGGACAAGGAGCAGGGGAGTTTGGATGGGTTGGGGGTTTTGAGGAGGCA
Organism: Chelonoidis abingdonii; assembly: GCF_003597395.2. Classification (NCBI taxonomy): domain Eukaryota; kingdom Metazoa; phylum Chordata; order Testudines; family Testudinidae; genus Chelonoidis; species Chelonoidis abingdonii. The sequence continues at coordinate 82,745,597 of NC_133775.1, read as the reverse complement.
GGAAGAGGGAGAGGGCGGATTGGGGGTCGGGGGCCAGGCTGTTTGGGGAGGCACAGCCTTCCTTACCCAGTCCTCCATACAGTTGTGCAACCCCAATGTGGCCCTAGGGCCACAAAGTTTACCCACCCCTGCTTTAGACTGTACAAGCAGGGAATGATCAAGAATGACTGTGAATAGCTTTGATGATTTTCTGTTCCTGGGATCAGGCAACACTGTAAGCTTCCTTTACTTTGAACTTCACAATATTATGCCCAAGCAGTATAATCACTGATTATCTTACAGAATCTCTTATTGAACTCAGGGTCAAACTACTTTCCAGTGACTCTCTCTGCCCTTTGAGTGAGCTCAACTCTCATCCCATCTGCAAATCTGAGTCGGTCAAGATAAGCTCAGGATCAAATGTTGTCTATGACAACTGGAGGCTGGAGACTATCTACTATGTTTTTACATTGGAAGGCTCTTTAAGGGAATATGTTGAAAGATGCTGCTTTCACTGCTGCAAAACAGAAGTGAGTTATAGTCTTTCTTCCAGGCCTTTAGATAAGGCCAACACAGGGCGTATAATGGCTAGCATTGCATAGACATAAAGACCATTCCCTTTCAACTTCAGTGTCTTTGTGCAGGAGTCACCCACAATCCCCATTCTTACCCTGGGGAGGCAGGTGTTGGTTCCATTGCTGCAGTCCCTCAGAGATGGAAATACAGGGTTATGTAACATCCAGTGTCGCTGTCCTAGTTGAGTGAAGAGTGAACACCGTGGTTGTAAGAAAGTGTTGCAATCCCCACTGAGGCGCATTGTCCCCCATGGAGACTCTGGCAGTTAGCAAAAATACCTCCTGAGAGTCTGTCTGATAAGGAGTACCCCTTCCTGCATCCCTTGAATGCAGTTTATGACTTAATGTAGCCAATAGTGCACATTGTAGATAACAGGAAAATGTTTGGAGGATGTAAAGTGAATGGAGGCATCCAGTAATGCTTCTCTGCATGTTTAAATTTAGACTCCAGAGGCACAGAGAATTAATGTTGATACCAGTTTTTCATAGTCATCTAGGGGAATAACATGAATATGGACATCTTTTGTGCATTCCCAAACATTTGCTTTAAAAAAAAAAAAAGTGAGTTGCTAATGAGGGTTGGAGATATACCCAAATATCTTTGTAGCTGGGCAGAATTAATCAATCCAAATAACTTGGTATCAATATTTGTGTTTTGGTTTTCATGGCTTTTGGACTTTTGAGATCAAAATTAAAGCCAGAACTGATTTTCTCAGGGTATTTTTACTGTCCTGTAACTGAAAATAATCTGAACTCATGTTATGTAAGTCTCACAAATGACTTCCCGAGCCATTAAAAAAATCATGGAAAACATATACACCAATGCAAATAAATAAAAATGTAAGCCATCACCCACACCTCTAGTTGTTGGATAAAATTGTTAACAGCTGTTTTTGTATTTATCCAAAATGATTCTTTTCCCTAATTTTGGTCAGGAGTATCAACTGTTTCGTGTGAAACAATGTAAATTGAAAACCAGATAGAAAGAAGGCTATATGTTAGAAACCTGTACTTTAGAAAAAATTAAAAAGCCACAGTATAGGTAAGCAAACATTTTCGTATGTTTGCTTACCTATACTTTGGCTTTTTATTTATTTTCTTATGTTTGCTTACCTGTACTTTAGCTTTTTATTTTTTTCTAAAGTACAGGTATCCACTGACAATCCATTAAATTGAATGGAGTGATTCATTTCTATAAAGGTGGAAGGGGAGGTAAAAGGAAACAAGGTATTTAAGATTCCATAGTAATAAGTGTGGTGTAACGGCTTAGACTAACAGATATGAGGTTTACTACCAAAGCCGTTACACCACACTTATTACTATGGAATCTTAAATACCTTGTTTCCCTTCACCTCCCCTTGCACCTTTGTAGAAATGAATCACTCCATTCAACTTAATGGATTGTTAGTGGATGAAGTGTAAGCTAAACTCTACGTCCAAGTGCTGATGAGTAGACAAATATCTTTCCATTTGAAGTTGCAGAGGTTAGTAATATTTCTGATGGATATATGGCCTAAAACGAAGCCTGTTAAAATCAAATGAAGTATCAATAGATACCGGGTCAAGCTTCTAATTTGTAGGAGCAATACTGGTAGAATCTTTTAAAAAGAAAACCACAGTACCTCTAGTTTTGTTTGGGTATTTAATATCTTCATCCAGTTTGGTTAGTAATGATGTAAATATACTAATTAAAGTTGGAGAAAAGCACAAATCTGCTTACAGAATATATTGTTGGTTTCACTGAGTGCTATTATCATGTCTTAATTACTCAGGTAGGAAAAACATCCCGATAGATCAGACAGACTAGGCTCACCAGATTTCTGTCTTCACAGACCAGAACACATTTTAAACAACAATTGGTATGAAGATGAACCTCAATTGTAGGTTTATGTATAATGTATATATCAGATATTAATCGATTTTGAGTTCATCCCATGTCCTTTAGCAATTATATGCTGCTTTGCATAAGTTTAATAGTTATATTGGATACCTTTTTTGCTTGGCCTAACCTGTATAAACATTGAATTTATGAATTATCAAAACCACTCTGAAATATAGCCTCATGTATTATGTGTATTATCATTTTATGTTAATTTGAAACACTTTTCAACTTGCTCTGCATGAAATTAGGATAGAGGATCATTTATTTATTCATATCCATTATGTACCTTCTGAAATTTGAATAAGAGGATAGAAAAGAGGGAACTAAGATTTTTGTCATTTGTGCCTTCTATTTGATGTGGTGGGGTGATTATCTCCCGTAAGTGGGATTTGATCATATCCACTGGGGGTAGGGAGAATAAAAGAACAGTTTGTCAAATCATTCTAGTACTAGGAATTTTTCTTCGTAGATATTTGCTGACTTTCCAGAATGTGTTTGTTCTGAGAGATTTCTCTTTTGCTTTGACAATAAATTGGAAATGCTTTATAAATAATACGCTCAGCAAAAACGTGGCCTAAGTTTTGTGGGAAGATCTCTTGATTTTGTATGGCATACCCAAGCCAAATGAAGCAGCATTAATTACATTTTTAATTAAAAAAAATATGAAAAACAAAAGAAATAAAATTGGCGCACTACTTCCATTACATTATTTTTTTTGGCAGTAAGTTCTTTTCAAATGTCAGTTATGGAGTATTTCTTTCTTAATTTCTTTCTTCTGCTCCTATATTTAAGATTTTTGCATTGATAATGAATAACTGCTTTACAGAAGTTGTCAGGGGAAGGCTGGAGATTTTGCCAGCTGGGTAGGTGGCAGATATGGATTTTTGGTTCCTGAAGAATCAGAGGCAGTTTGGATTTTTGGCAGTGACAAGGCAATTGAGGCTTTCAGGATGCCCCTTTTCATTTTCCCCTTCTGAGCAGGGACAGCGATGAATTGAAATTTTTGCAGAAGTCTTTATTCTTTTGCCCTGCCCCAGCGTTCACACTAATAATCGTCCCCATTCCCTAACACAATACCCCTGCTATATTCAGGAGCAAGAGACAAGCTCATGAGCTACATGTATCTCCTAAAATCATCTTTAGTGAAATAGTTGATAACATTTCAATTACATTGTCATAGTTACATTTCTTCGCTGATACCTCACTGAGATGAATGAGTTCAGCTGACTCCTCAGCTATTGTTTCTGTTGGTTTGCAAACTAAGGCAAGCAGCACTGCATAATCTTGCATTTGGTTCCCCTTTATTGAAAACCAAAGCTTAGCTTCTGCAGTCAAATTCTGAAGGAGAGGGAAGGACTCTGCCTCTGATTCCACAGCACTCGAATTGCAGTAAACATAGCCCTGAGTGATACAAACATTGAATGTTTACTGAAGCATCGTTTGCTGGTGTTGGCTGGCAGTAGAGAGCTTCCTGAAGCACATTGGGGCGAATCACTAAAGCATCACTGTATATGTGTTTCCATTCTCTGACAAATACCCCTTTTTAAAGTATAACTGAAAAGATGGTAGTTCATTATAGGCCTTGTGTGGCCTTATGTCCCTACCCAGGAGATACTCAGCACCTTACAGGATTAGACTCTGGGTTTGGGTTCTGAAATTTTGCTTATACTGGGATATCATGTGAAAACAAAAGTATCAGATCTTGCTGGGGAATAGAAATGGATACTGGTCCTTGAGGCCAGAATTGGATAACTGGAATGGGATGTGAGGACTGACCCAAACTGCCTCCCAGTTGGCTTGAAAGCACTGACCAAACAGTGGGGTGTCCTCATTACAAAGTGCCTTTCTTGGGCATCAGGATGTTGACAACAGTGAAAGTCCTCCTCCCTTTCAATAACAGACAGGACCTATTGCCTTTAGGTGTTGCCTTGTTAAATTTAACCCGATAGAACTCCAACTTTTTTGGCATACTTCTGTTGAAAATTATGGTTGTCTCATTGGCTCTTGCTCTTAGCAATGGATATCTTTGCATCTTTATTTCCTTTCATGTGTTTGGGTTATAAGCAACTAGCGACAATGTAGACTTTTTGAGAATTATGCATTAATGCCTGATGAAAATACTTTTTTCTTAACCTAAAAATGTTCAGCTTTTGTTTCTGATGTAGTGTTTGATGAGTATATTTGCATTTGAGGCATATTTTTCAGCATGACTTAAATTGAGAGTTTACGCAGTCTCCTAAATTACAGATAAAAGCTAAGAGTAGAACCATCATGATTGTGTAGTAAGGGCTAGGTGATAAATTTCTGCTAGCAGAGAGGCAGAATTTTTCTTTCTATTTGTTTATAGCCAAGAAATGGTATCTTAAACACAAGGACAATGGGCTTCAGTTGGATTCAGCTGAGTCTAAGAAAGATAGATGGGACTGACATGTATTGATTTTTTTTAGTCAGTTTTGTGATACACGTTATTGACATTGCTGTTGAGATGGCTCGAAGTTGGTAAAACTCAATGTCAGGAAACTGTATGCTGTTTCAAACATACACAATGCACAAAGGGGAAAGATAACTGCTGGTCAAAGATTATTTCTCTCTGTAAATCAGGGATATGTAAAGTAGTGAAAAATGTAACATCCCTTAAAATGAAATATTAAAGGATATCTGCTTTTTTTTGTGTGTGTATGATTTTGTGTGTGTATGAGTGGTCCAATAATAGACTAATGGAAATCAGATTGTCTCAGTTCTGAATATTACCTAATGGCAAAGAGAAGCGTGTATTTGTTCAGGTGTATGCAATAAATATGTGGAGCTCAGTGCTAACATCTTCGGCATAAAAAAAAAAGAAAGAAAAATATAAACAATTGAGGAAGCTTGGTTGAGAAGAATATATATTCTTTTGTTATACTGTATATATACGAATTATATTAATTCTACTTTTCATTGTGGCTGTTTTACACCATTAAAAGGGTTTTATATACAACTAGGTGCTAAACTATGAAAAGTCTTAAGACTTCACACTTAAGAGTTTTGAACTGACTGACCAATTAAGGAATGTGAAATAATTCTCCCACAGAAAGCAGTCTTGGGTATTCTTTGTCTGATTGATTGGGGAGATCATTATTTTGTATTTTGTATGGGAAATTTGCACTTCTGTGGAGCTTTTTGCAAGAATCAGTTGTCTGGATCAGGTGTATCTGGGGCTTAAATGGGTTTTGGATTGCTCCCGTAATGTATTTCATGTGATTGCTGGGATATAGGCTTTGCTGTAACTCAACCATTCCTGCCATGAACATTCTTCTGATTTAGCTTTTCTGCTAAAATAACTAGTAATAATATGAACTGCTTTGTGAGCTATGGAGGCTTCCAACAAACTATTCACAGATATTTTCAGAAAACACTTGAGGTATTTTTATTTTGTTTGTTTTGTTTTTGGTTAGCTAATCCCTGTATTTAGAACTTATTACAAAGATTTAGGCAGCATATTTATTTTAATAGCTACACATTACTTCTAGCAAAGGTAAAAAAAGCTCACTCTTTCACCCCGTCAAAATAAGATTAAAAGATCTTGTTTTAAAATACTCTCCTATCTTTAAACATTAAACAAATTAAGTGGGCATGATACTTATGAGCTGGTGTTTTTTTCATTTCACCATGGAAAGTTCTAAATGTAATGCATGTGCTTAATGTTAAGTCAATATAGTAAATTAGTAAATAGTGCATTTTGCATAAAACAGCACAGAAGCAGTTACAGTTTGTATATGCAGTATGAATCCAGGCTTTGGTAAATTAGAACACATTTTTCAGTGTTCTTCCTGGTAGTAGTTCAGCATGAATAAAACTATTTACTTGCCATAAATGACACTATATTTCTTTCAACAAACATCTCTGCAAGTTCATATGTGTTTCCTTTATTAAATGATAACATCATTTCTAGCTTCAGATTTTAGTGTGTTCCTGCTGGAGGCATCTGATTGTACAGATCAAGTTTGAGCCTCTGCTAGAGCAGAGCATTTCTCTTCCTTAGTAGATTCTTGCATTCACAGGGAAAAAACAGTGACTTTTTAAATTATTATTTTAATGGAAATTTTAAAATCAAACCTTAGTGTTTCCATTCTTCAGACACAGTGCCAATTTGATGTATTTTCAGCGGATTACATTAACGTAACAGAAAGTTATACCCTGTTATTTTCTCCTTTGAGATTGTCTCTTTCCCTCTTTAAAAATGCTGTAGTGTATTTTTTTTAATGTTTGTGAAAGTTGCTGAATTGACAACCCTAGAAAATGAAGCCCTATATTAAGTCACTGCACAGATGCATCATGGGCACCAGTGCAAGCTTCCAAGCTCTTTCCTGCCAATTTGCTTCAACATTGTGGAACAGTTTTTTGGAGGAGCTACTTTAATGTGTGAGTTGATTATTCAGTCTCCATGTCCATTCATTTTTGTGGTCTATGCTGTGACTGTCAATAAAAGTGCTGATTAGTACCCATTATGGCGGTGGTTTTGCATTGTGGACACTTGACTCCACTTATTAGCAAATAAACATCAATTTATTTCACACAGCCACCACAGAGCTGTCAGATGGTTACAACTTTTAGTCACCATCAACCAGATGGATTGGAAGTGGTGAGCTAGATGTGAAAGTCCTTGGCATATCTTGACCAGCCCTTCAAGCCAGTAAGCCCTGTTGTTTTTAAGAGTTACTATTCATAATCTGTGTATATGATAGTCAGGATAAATAAATGAATCTCAGTTTAAAGAACATTGTGAAGGTCACCTTATAACTCTCCTCAACATATTCACTCATGCACGTACACACAGTTATGTTCACAAAATTTAATGCGTGGACAAATTGGAATTTATAATTAATCAAAAGTATTTCCACACCAACTGTTTACAGAACTAAACAGAAACCACATTCTTTTTCCTAGCTACTAATATGGAGAGATTAAGTAATGAAGGTAAATTAACCAAATCACTTCACTGTGTAAGAATCCATGACCCTTTTTTCCTCACATTATAATTATTGCTACGTTATAGAATAGGGATCCATTATGGTGAGGCTGTACCTTGCAAAACCGTATAGAAGACAACATTTTGTCCATGGTAAGGTGATCATTCATTAGGTAATATACATATGCACCTCAGGTGCATGGCACATTATACCTTCACCGCATCAAAAAAGATCATAGAATTGAAAGATATTGTCCCATGTCATTGCTGCCTTCTCTGTGTAGGAAGCATCTGCTGGGGAAGAGTGGGAATAGGCTTTCTTAATTGAATTCCTTAGGCTGTTCTTAATTTGGACCATCCTCTTTATATCACCCTCTGCTGCACTTTCAGAGCTGTTTGAGCCCATCCCCTGAGCTGATTGTTCCACTGGTCGTGTTTCTGCTTCAGAGGCCATTGTCACGGCTGGGCAGCTCTGTGTAGGGAATGAAAGCCTTTGAAATTGATGCATCTGTTCTATACAGTCCATCAGCACTAACGTGCTACTGCCTCACCTCCTATATTCTCACTAGTTTAAAACTGTGTTAAAATGATGAGATCTGGGTTAGAAAAAAAATCCCCCAAATCATTTCTTACTACGAAGATAGGATTTGCAATGCTGTAAGAGATCACTGGTCCACCTAGTCCCAACATATTCAGTTGCTGAATTGCATAGGTTTTAAAATATCCAGGATACTCAAATATAATTTCCAGACCTCCGTTTCAATGTTCTTCTAATTATGGTTCCTCCTCCTGAAGGCAGCATTTCTGAGAGTTGCTTTACATCACAATTGAATTTCCATTCAATAGTTCCATCCTGAGCTGCACAGTTGATCAGTCCTGATATCCACTTCAGTATTTGTCTTTTCTGCTAAACTACAGCCTGAATTTGCAACACTTAGGTAAGTAATCCTTTCTTGGGTAAGTTGTCCCTTTGACATTCAGTTGATCTACTTGTTGGAGTAAAGATTCCTGTAGTCTTCCTCCTAATTGTTAAAAGATTTTCAAAGGAGTCGAATAGAATTAGTCACTCAATTTCCAATTACTCTTTTAGATCCCGTTGAAAATTCTAGCCTAATCTCTTATCTTTCATTTTCTGCTATACAATTGGTTCTTGGTAGTTACTGGAATGTATTTGTTTTGTTTTTGTTTTTCTTTCATCTCAAATATTATTATGTAGTCTCAACTTTTCATTTACAATAAATTAATGTCAGTTGGGATTGGGATTAGTGTTCATTCTAGTCATATACTTTTATTGCTACCTGTGTACATAATTTTAAGATTATAGTCTTTTGTTAGTTAGATGAGTGGAATGCAGAATCGGTTCAACCTTTGTATTTTCTTCTTTGTTTTTTTTTAGTAAATATAGTGGAATGGTTTACAGTGAAACCGCCCACAAATAAATAATTGATAAGGCTTTTCTCTTTGCAAGTCCTGTGGACATGAGTGATTATTAAGTGGCCTTTTTCAGGAGCAATGTAAACACAGGATTCTGAGAGAGGCTATTATTTTTTATGTTTAATCTATAGGTCTGAAAAAGATGTTCCATTTGTTTTCCAATTTTTAAATCCTTTGAGATTAGCTGTTTTCTTGAGTTACCCTCTATAAATCTGTCATCATTAAGTTGTGAGAACATTTAGGAGTACCTATTCAGTATATAGAGGATCTCCCGAGAGGATAATACCGATCAGACCAACTTGCTTCTTCTCTTGACTTAACAACCTCCCTGTGTCTGCAATAAAATTTTCTTGCCTAGATTTAAACTCCATGCATTATCGCAGGGGTTGGCAGCTTTTCAGAAGTGGTGTGCCGAGTCTTCATTTATTCACTTTAATTTAAGGTTTCGCATGCCGGTAATACATTTTAATGTTTTTTAGAAGGTCTCACTCTGTAAGTCTATGTATTATATAACTGAACTAGTATTGTATTGTACAATGAACAAGGTTTTCAAAATGTTTAAGAATCTTAATTTAAAATTAAATTAAAATGTTGATCTTACGCCACTGGCCTGCTCAGACCGCTGCTGGTCTAGGGTCCCGGCCCTGCCCACATATAGTGGGTACCTACCTTCTCCCTGGTTCTGGCCCATTCTCTTCCTCTGTATGCACTGAGCTGACGGTCAGAGTGCACTGAGCACAAGGCTAGGAGTGAAGGGTCTGGCCAGGAGCTAGAATGAGGGAGGGGGCTCAGGTTTGGGGCAGGAGGTTTGGGTGTGGGGCACTTACCTGGTCAGCTCCCATTTGGTGCGAAGGGTGCATGTGGGAATGTGGGTGTGTGTGAGGAGCTCCTGTTTGGTGCTCAGGGTGGGGATGTGGGGGGGTGCAAGAGTCAGGATGGGAGGTGCATGAGGTGTGGGGGGACTTGGTATGGGAGGGGTGCAAGAATCAGGGCAGAGGGCTGGGGGCATGTGTGGGGGTGCCAAAGTCAGGGCTGGGTGTGTATGAGGAGGGTACAGGGCTCAGAGCAGATGGCTGGGGTGTGTGTGGGGGATCAGGGCAGGGGGCTGGAGGGGATATGCCCCTATTCCACCCCCCCTTCCCGAAGTCCCTTCCCCCGCTTCTCCTCTCCAGACCCCAGGACTCCAATGCCCCATCCAACCCCCCCACCCTGCTCCCTGACTGCCCCCTCCAGAGACCCCCCCACGCCTAACCACCCCACCTGGGATCCCACCCCCTATCCAACCCACCCTACTCCCTGTCCCCTGATTGCCTCCCACTTATCCAGCCCCCCTGGCCTCCTTATGAAGCTCCTAGCAGTATGTTCTGCTCTGCACGGCGGCAGGGCTCCAGGGGAGGGGGGAGCGTGTCTGTCTCCCCGTGGAGCCAGACACTACCCTGCAGGAGCACGCAGCCTTGGCCCCCAGAGCACTGCGCGCGCTGGCATGGCTTTAGGGGAAGGGGAAGGAGAGGAAAGGGCCAGCAGCTTGCTGCGCTTGGCCAGGCGCTCCGGCCTGGGAGCACAGACCCTGCGGCTTACTGCACCGGGAGAGTGGGGCCATTTCCATGCGCATGTCTATGCTCTGCCCTCTGCCCCCACGGGAGGGAGGGGGGGTGGAGGGCGGAGAAGGCCGGGCCAGGCTGGGCAGGATTTTTAAAGGCATACTGCTCCGGCAGGCAGCAGCGTGCAATTAAAAATCAGCTTGTGTGCCGTCTTTTGCACACGTGCCATAGGTTGCCCAACCCTGCATTATTGGTTAGAAGCAGACTAGAAATGTGTTAAACCACCCTGAAATGGTATATATAGCTGAGTTTATGTGGTTTGTATACAATCAGAAACACCATAAGTGTTAGTTTTCTTTCTCCTACAGTTCACATAACTTTTATTTGAATCATTCAGACATCCAGCTCTGCAGCTGTTCCAGTTAGCTCTTAATATGTGCTGCTTTTTCACAGATAATTTATTTCTTTGTGTGTTCTTAAATTATACATTGGTAACTTAATAAAAATGAGGGCTTGGATGAAACAACATTTCCTTGATGCCCTAGATCTTTGTTATAGCATGTGTGCACCTGCTTATGGACGGTAGCAGAAATCCTATAAACTTTTCTCCTTATACAGCCAAAATTTCTGTTCATTTCACGATTTGGCTTTGTGGAACTACATCATAGGCAAATCTCCCAAATGACTAATTGATTTCACGGAGTATCAGACTATTAGACACTCCCCCCGACATTATCCAAAATGCTTTGGTCTGTAAAATTGAACTGGAAATCTAGAACAAAGTATTGCAAGATTTCTTGAGCTTTCTATTCTTATTTATTGTCACGCTTTGTCTACACACAAAAGTTTTACAATAATTTAATAAAAATAGTTTTTAAGTGGATTTAATTAAACTAATATAAACCTGAGTTTTAGCTAAATCAGAGAAAGTTTTATGTATAAGTCAAGGTCTCAGTCTATAACAACCAGTGAATATCGTACACCTTTTGGCAGTTCTGCTGCCATGTAGAACAAGGAAATGCAGAGCTACATAGTTAACTATATTTTTCTGAACCTCACAATGGCTGAAATTGGTGAAGATTTGTCTAAACCAGTTTTCCCATCTGTATACTTTTTAATATTTTTCCCATTGTCTCAGTTAGATTTTCTGATTTTGAGGGATAATTTTAAAATAACTTGGCAGGTATAATATGCAGTTCCGTGTATATTTGTTTATGTACAGTGAGGCACATAATATGCATTGAGGTGAGTGACTTGTTTTTGTGTATATATATATTTATATTATCTAGAGAGATAGATCTATAAATACACACACATTCAATGTACATATGAATATGTATGTATATACAGTAAGTGAAATCTTGTCATTGGCAAAACTCTCATTGCTCTAGTGGGGTGGGGGACAAGTTTTCACCTAATGTAAACATGAGGTAGAGGATAGCATGCACAGTATATTGCATGAATAATTGAATGCAAAGCAATAAAGGTTGAACACAAGGCAATAATTCAGACAGAGCTATTGACCTGACAACAGAGATTTCAAGCATAGCAAAAAGCCTCTGAAAAGAGTTGCCCACTTTATTAGTGTTCAATATATACAAAATTATTTCTGTAAGCCTTCCGCTCCCTAGGTTCTTTATATCTGAAACCATTATAAAGTGGAAGGAGGATAACCAATATACATTTATGCAGCTGAAGGATTAAAGGTCATGTGACGACAGAAGAGACAGCTTACTGAAAAGCAAAATTTATTAGGAAATAATAATTTGTATTAAATACAATAAATCCTTGCTTAATAGTTTCTTAATCACTTAATTTTCAGAGATATCGTATATAGCCAATCTACTTAATGTAAAGTATAGGATTTTAATAGCCTTATGCTCTGATATTAGTGTCCATCAACCACCTTTTAACAACAACTCTATCTATTACAGTCTGCTGTTACATTCCCAGGAATGCTACATTGTAGTAGCTATGTAATTTGTAATTCATCTCCAACTTTTACTTTGAAAAAGGCTATTTTGACCTGATTTCAAGGGTACCATTAGGAGCTAATTAATGGACCACCTCTGCCACCCTTAGTTCCATTGAATAGTACATACTGTGCAAGTGGTGCCTGTGGTCCCTGTTGAAATTAGTGAAACTACTTACTATAGGAGTGGCAGAATGAGGTTCTCTGTATATCCAAACAGATGTCTGACTACATAATAATAATGTCATTTTTGTAAAAATGGTATATATACTGCATTCTTATGATCACCAGTATAATAAAATGCAGTGTATACCTGTTGGTATAAGGTGAGCTTCAAAGAAAACCCATATGATACATTTTAAATAGGTTCCATATTGTACACTTCATAAAACTGAATTAACCCTTTATATAACTATTTCATATACTCACTATCACCTGTGGAAGTGTAAAATCACATTACTATATTTACCTAGTCAAAAGCACATACAAGATGCTCAATGACATATTTCTTTCCCAGGCACCACACATTGAACATCTATTATGTATGTTTGTATGATAGTGAAATGAAACTGTATTCCATTTTGAAGGAGGTTTGCTGAGAGAGATCTAATGCTATAAGCCTCATTTGGAAAGCACATGTTGCTGAGATTCAGGAAGGCATCTATCCCATTTCACCTTGCATCTTTATATTCCCATGTGTCATTTTACAGCCCATGTGCCTCTTTTAGTGAGGCTCAGCTGTGTAATTTCTACCTTCCTCCAGGCAGTGATTCTTACAAGCAGACAATTACTGGTGTCAGCAAACATGTGGCTGTGGTTCACTGCATGATTAGCTCTTAATATTTCGTTAAAGGAATAATTTGAAACCTTCAGTATGATTGGAGATAAATCACTTTTCAAGTGTATCACACTAGATTGTCCGAGATTAAGAAGATGGCAGAAATATATCCTTTTTAACTGTTAATTTTTAATAGAAGAAACATGTTTAAAATTTACTAGTAGTTTTATTAGGATATGAAACCAAATTCTGCTGTTACTTTGGTATAAATCCAGAGTAACTTCACAGACTTTAGTGTACCTCCTGCTGTGAGGGTTGCACAGATGTAATGGATGGTGGAATTTGATCCAAGTGATCTATGAATGGCCTTGACTTTACACTTTTGTGCTCTGATCTTGCTAATGCTTATACATGTAACTTTTAACACATAACCCCTTAAGCTGTAACTTTTCATGCGTAATTGTCACCATAATCAAGGCCTTAGACTGATGGATTGTCATTTGATTTTTGCATTTTAGACTACAGTCTTGCAGAACACACTTATGAATAGCTTTACATTGTGCATAGTTGCATTCAATTAATAGGATTACTTGTGTACATAAGTAGTTGCAAGAATAGAACCTTAGTTTCAGGCAGAATTTCTAAACTTTCAGTGTTGAGCTTGAAAATCAAACTTCGGTTCTATAAAGTTTTCTTTTCCGACATGTGTTAGAGCAATGAGATAATTTTCTTGCAGTGATGCTTTAGCCAGCTGAAAAAAGCTTGTCTGAAACTGGAGAAATAACATTAGATTTCTTTCTCCCTTCAACGAGCTTAACTGAGTGATCATTGTGATGTTAAATTCACATGAGATTTTATTTTCTTATGACTAATTTAAAACAGGTGCATTAATCATTACTGTATTGCCAAACGTTTTAATTATTAAGGGGTTTTTAATAATAGTTTTAGAGACCCAGACTTTGATTTCCTCTTGCTTTGTTCCTCCTTTGCTGTGATAAAGCATGTTCAATGTTATCCTTACAGTGGTGTTGACCTTTTGTACTTCTAGAAGACAGACTTAATAAGATATGTAAATAACAAAGATACAATACTTGTCAGGCAATTGATGACCAAATATAAAATACACTAAATCAGAAAGTGGAGGGAATATCCAAAATAGAGAATTTTATAAAACTTGATGTCAGCATTCAACACTCTATATTATTTAGACTTCTAGACATCCACAGGCTAATCAAGCTGTAGAAGTGATGGTTTTTCTATTATTTTAGTTCAATACTTCATATAATTGCTCGGAGTTTGGTTTTGTTACAACTTTACCAAAATTGGTAGCATCCCTTGGTCTACCCAGGTATAGGAGGTTAGATCTGTACTCTGTAATTCTTTAATGTCTTTCTCTGACTTTCTGTTTGACATGAGTAAGAGCTATTTGAAGCTTGAAAGCTTGTCCCCGCCACTAACAGAAGTTGATCCAATAAAATATATCACCTCACTACCTTGTCTTTTTATTTTTATATCATTGCTATTTTTATTCTAGTATGCACATTGTTACAGATTTCCCCATTGTACCTTCTTTGCTTGAGTGTATATCTGAAATTACAGCTCTGTATTTTCTTTCCAACATTTGAACTGTTTTCTGTTGGTATGTGATGGAATTATTGTAATTATTAAAAGAATAAATCTTCCAAGACCAATAACAGTAATACTAGTTTGAGTGCCATATTTCTAATTTAATTCAGTTCATTTTAATTTAGCAATATAACCCTATATTATATATAGGGTGCACCTAAAGTGTGACCCCGATGCAAGGACTACCATCCTGAGGTTCTGCATGTGATCAACAATATAATATGTAGATTCTCCCATTCTCTAGGTTTATGTCAGGTTGTTTTATACTTTTCATAATAAAGTAATATTCTTGATAAGATAAACAAGGTGATATTAAGTAAAACTGATATGAATATCTAATATGTATGTTCTATATTCCTTATATATAGTTAGAATTCAGCTGGAAGTTTTAAAAACATTAATTTCCCTTGGCAGATGTGAATTGAAATAGTAAATTATGAAAAATCTGCAACACAGTTACATGAGGCAGACTAGAGAGAGGTTGACAAATAGATTTATCTTGTATTTTTACGCAAGCCACCCAATCTATCCATATAGCTAAACCCTGCAGTCAGTGAAAGTTTTGCTTGGGTAAAGACAGAAAGATTTGGCTCTGGGTTATGTCTTCCAGCACACAGAGGCCCTGATTCAGGAAAATACTTAATCATGTAGCAGATGTTAAGCACTTGCTTAAATACCCCTTCTTGACTAAGGATGCTTTCCTGTCTCAGGGCCAGAGTGTGTAAAGATATGCTGTATCTCAAAAGGTAGAGATAATATCAGTTGAGCCTCAGTTATTGGGGCATGTTTTTATTTTGTATTTCTGCTATTTAAGAACTCCTGTGTGTTTACATTAATAATTAACAAGGACAGTTATCTTTATCTTTTCAAGTGAAGTGCTGCCCTCGTAATATAATAATGTGGCAGTAGTTATTAATTACACAGATATTTGTAAAAGAAAGCAAGTTAATACATTCCTTTTACTATCAAGGCCAGACTTATCTGTGAATTTTGACGTAAGCAGTCCTGTGGAGTTCTTGTAATGGGTTTGTCAGTGGCTTGCTAGTGGTCAAAATGGCTTAACCATGTTGAAATTAGAATCTATTGAATTAATTTCTTTGAATTAGCTATTGTTAGTAGTTATCTGCACGGAAAAATCTTTGATAGGTTAGTACATGTGTTTTATTGGAAAACAAACAAAAAACACCCAGCACTACAAATATGAGCCCTCTGTCTTTTGGTAAACGTTAAAATTTAAAAATGTAGTGTCTAACCTTTTAAAATTACAGCTTGAAGCGTCAGTAATGAATCCATTAATTTCTGAAAATAGCTATTGAAATATTCTATTTTAGCTTCCATCAGCATTCACTTCTACTTTGCTGTGTCCAATCCTAAATCAAAGACTGTGTTAGCTCTACTGTTTCTAGACAATCTCTCTTGCTTTGACTTATAACCTCAAGCTTATAGAAAAAGCCCATCTGTATCATATGGCCCATTCACCTATATTGTGTCCTTGTGGCCCTCTGAAAATCATTATCACCATCTTCATTTCACATTCAGTCTTTGGGTGAAAGTCTGACTTCACAAATATCCCAGTGAGTTCTGTGGGGCCAGGATTTCATCTTTTGTGCCTGGGTTTGCTCTCTGTTACTCTCTGGAGTAAAGTATGAGCAACTCCTTTCAAGTCAACAGTTTACCCAGGTATACAATTAGTGTGAGTGAAATCAGAATCATAGTAAAGGGAAAATACTACATTGTATGTATAGCCAAAACCAGACACTTGTGCCATATGCCACATTGGCAGCTAATGCAGGGAGAAAAAAAAAAGATAGTACCTTATTCACTGAAGTAGTTTTACAAAACTTTGTGGTATCAATTTTGTATTGATTTGGGGTACATAACTGAAAGTTAAGCTCCTTTTTTCATTAAAACAACACTATCAGAGAGTTTCTATTGAATTATACAACCACTAATGACTTTCAGAACCTTTGGAATTATTGAAATTTGCAAATTAGCATATAAGGGAACAACCAGTAAAAAACAAGGCCAATGCATGGCGAAAGGTCCTTTTGTTCATCTGGCTTGTTAACAATCATTTAGTTTTAATTATGTGTGAAAATATTGCATAATACTTTAGAACCTGTTTTGTAGCATGTTATTGAAGTGTTGTTGTTTATGAAAAATATGATTGCTACCTATAGCATTTGCTATTAATTTTTTGCACAGAAGCAGAGTGAAATCAAGTATATATTGTGTGCAGATTTCAGAGTTTGCAATTTAATGAAGCGCAAATCAGCAAGGTTCTATGGTACAGGAATTGATGTATTGGAATATGTGAACTGTAAGGGTAGAATCCTGGCACACCTATATACATGGAGCTTCCATGGAAGTCAGTGAGTGTTTCATGCTCAGAGATTGCAGAGCTTAGAATCTGAATCAGATTCTGCCTGGTGCTTGTGTGGTAGCTCGGTATAAGGGAGAGTAAAGATAGAGTAACCATACATCTGTTTTTAACCAGACCTGCTCCCTTTTTAAGCCCTGTCTCAGACATCCTGACTTATTTGGCAAAAATGGGCATTTGTCCCTTTTGCCAAAAATGTAGGGGGAGTGGAGGAATGTTCCAAGGGGTGGGGGCAAGTGATGACGAGATGCACTGAGCAGTGGGGCTCAGGAGGTGTGGGGCTTGAGCAGTCAGCCCCAGCCCCAGGCGGAGTGGAGTAAGTGGTGAGGTCAGATGGCTCAGGCCAGTCTCATAGGGGGTGGAGGCCCTCGGGCCAGCCCCATGTAGTGTGCTGTTTTTACTTTGGAAAATATGGTCACTCTATGTAAAGACTAGACAGAATTGCATGAGAACCAGGCAGGGTTGCACCCCCTGTACTCTAGGAAGCACAAGTATTTTTCCCTTCCTACTTGCCTGAGTGTGGCCAGAGCCGTACAGAACATAGGCCCAGGGATCCATCCCCTTGCATACAGCAAGCAGAGCTGTCTGTCTGTATTGGGGAGGTAAGCTGCTCAGTAAAAAAGGATGCTGTAGCAGGGGTCCTCAAACTGGGGATCGGGACACCCAGGGGTCACAAGGTTATTACCTGGGGGGTCGTGAGCTGTCAACCTCCATCCCAAACCTCGCTTGCCTCCAGCATTTATAATGGTGCTAAATATATTAAAAAGTGTGTTTAATGTACTAGGGAGCTAGCACTCAAAGGCCTGCTGTGTGAAAGGGGTCGCCAGTAAAAAAGTTTGAGACCCACTGTGCTATAGGCATGCACTGCCTCACATTCTGGAGCTCCCGAAGTTGTCTTATGCCCCCTTGTGCTCTCGCTGCACCAGTGCAGCTTCACACTTCCCCTTACTGTGAGCTACTTACCCCAGTGCCACGTTCTAGCCCTTAATGAGTAAAACCTGGTAAACTTGCCACGTTATTAAAAGATAGACAAGCAAAATGGCCTTTGAAGTCTAATGTAATTGAGACAGCCTGAATACTGCAAATGCCAATTAAAGAGAGATAATTTAGAATAATAGTACTTAAACTATCATTTGACTAAATTACACAGCTATGTAAAAAGGTAGGGAGAGAAAATCAAGTGGTGCAAGGCCAGAATTTAACTAAGGGTGGAACCAATTTTGTTTCAAAATATCAGAGGTAGAGAAAAATTGATGTGCTGCTCTTCTGTTTGAAGCCTATGGAACTGAAATTGCTGAGAGGCATCTCTTCAGTTTCTGCAGTCTTTTGGTCTCCTAAAATATGGTTTTGTTGTTGGAAGGATAGGATACACAGCACAGTTAAATTAATGATCATATACTGAGTCAACTACAATGGTTAGTAAAATAATAAGAGAAAAAGAAGAGGGACAAATATATGCTTGTCAGCTCAAGGATACTGTAACAAGAAGCCTGGGCTTGGAGCATGAAATACCCATGAAAAGTCATTCACTACAGGTTTCCTGTAAAGTTGAATACATTTTGGTGGGCAGCCTAAATAATTTATGTTCATTAAAAGAATCGCATTCAAATCTACTTTCTGAGCAGTTTTGCACACGATTTGTAATAGATTACATTTTATTATTAAAGATTTGTAACTAGAGTGATTGTCTTTGTAACTAGTGGTGCATTGCATAATTAGTAAAGGTATGGTGCCTGCCTCAAAACACATACAATCTGAGTGGATCACCAGAAGAGAGAACTTTGGGGGAGATAACAGGCAAGGGGACTAGAGAGAGGCATAGGCAAACAAGTACACAGGGGCTTATTTTTTATATAATTACATTTGTAAATTATTTTTATTGTTTAAAGAGAATTAGATGGTAGTTGTTTGAGCGGTTATGGGGAAAGTTGGGTTTTGAGCAGGGATATGAAGAGTGAGAGGGAGTTTGTGTGTCATGCAGGATCAGAGAGGCCTTTCCAGATGGTAAGTGTCAGCTTAGGAGATGGGAACAAGGGATATGGCGAGTGATGCAGAAGTGTTGGAATACAGGGACTGAACAGGTGAATGGTGGGAGACCAGGAATCAGATGTAGGCAGGGCAGAGCTGTGCAGAGCCTTGGAAGCAAGGGCAAGGAGCTTGCAAGTGACCTAGAAGGAGATATGCTTGTAAGGGAAGTTGAAGGCCATAGTGATGAACGAGTCTAACCGACCTTGTAGCAATTGTTAAAACAAAAGCTTCTGAAGCTTTGATGATTTATTGTGGCAAGTCTAGGTTGTTAGCTCCTCCAGTGATATAAAGGAAGTGGGAGCAGCCTCCCTGGGAGAGAGAAGTATGGAGCTGGGATATGGGAGCTAATGGGGGGCAACTCTAGAGATGGCCAGCACATAGGAGGAGTTTTTTGATGTGCTGTTCTTTTTGAATTGCCAGTAAAGCCAATTAGATTGGAATTTATGAGGGTCAGGATGGCGTCCTGGGTATTTATGTAGCACTTAGCACAACGGGGACCTGAGGTTGATTCAGAACTGTGGGTTCTACCATAATATAAAAACAGCAATAAAATAATAAAAACTAGGAAAGGGGTGAGTTTGGATACTGACACAGGGTGTGTATGATCTGTTGCGAACAGAATGGGGACTCAGCCTTTTCGTAGCAAGGAAGATGAGTTTGTCAGTTACATTTTAAATAGACTGGAGGGAAGTTAGGTGGCTAGAGAGAAGGACGTTACAGTAGTCTGGGCTGGAGATAATTGGGGGATGGACCAAAGGGTTTGGCACTAAGGATAGAAAAGATGGGAAGGATTTTGGATTGGCTACAAAGGAAGAAAGAACAGGATTTAGCCACAGTTTGAATATGATCAGTAAAGGAGAGAGGAGTCAAAGATGGTACTTGACTTATTTATAACATTAACATTAGTGCCATCCTAATTGCAGAATACTATAGAAATATACTCTTGAAATATCTTGTATCTTCTGAATAGAGGGAGGGATAGCTCAGTGGTTTGAGCATTGGCCTGCTAAACCCAGGGTTGTGAGTTCAATCCTTGAGGGGGCCACTTAGGGATCTGGGGCAAAAATCAGTACTTGGTCCTTCTAGCGAAGGAAGGGGGCTAGACTCAATGACCTTTTAAGGTCCCTTCAAGTTCTAGGAGAAAGGATATCCCCCTTCTTTCTGAATAGTTCTTTGCTGAAAAGGGGAAAGTTTTTGATATCCTGCATGATTTGGCATACCTGGCAGACTGAATAGGCCTGAAGAAAACCTTTAATGACAATTAATATCAAGAATACTATTATGAGTGAATTTCTGGCTTTTCATATTATGACATATAGATGCTGAATCATTGGACTTGAAAATTCTCTATCAGTGACAATTTTTAAATCATTAGATTTTGGTTTTTTAAAGTATGCTCTAGGAATTATTTTGGGGGAATTCCATGGACTGTGTTATACAGGAGGTCAGACTAGATGGTCACCATGGTCTCTTTCGGGCTTGGAATCTATGAGTGTTAGCATATGTTTGTTCTTCTAAAATGCAGATGCAAACCAAAGCATCAGTCCCGATTTCCTGGGTGACCATGTTAAGTGGCAGAAGATATAATTAATCTAAAGTAAATATATACAATATAAAATGCAGATTTGTAAATTAAATATATTCAAGCATCTGTTTCAACATAATGTTCTCCTCAACAAACTTTGGGGTATTTATTTAAAAGGAATCCAATATACCCTGAGCATTGGACTCTAATCAGCCAATTAAGGTACCCAACAATTGCAAGACTAGGGTGAAAACTAATCAAAGGCTAACAAAACTATATCAATTTTAAAGCAGTTCATATATCACTCCCACAGGATAACTCTGCTTTTTACTTCTGCAGTACATTCACTGCTCTTGTTGTTGCTTTTTGCTCAGTGTGGAAGCAAAGCGTATTTAACAGTACGTTTTTAGTGGCTGGACTTGTCTTGAGACATCTGCCTTTCCTGTGTATGTTTCCCAGCATAGTTTATATGTAGCTTTTTTGTTATTCCAGGAGCTTCTGAAGCATATAATATTTAGTTCCCATGAGTCTGAACTATCTGCCTCAGCTCATGTTTGAGCAAGTTGTTTTGTCCTGCAGCTGGATCAGGATTTATCTGTCTTTGACAGAATGGGCAAACTGTCCACAGATTTTGCATGCCACTGCTTGTATATTTAAGAAACTCGGCTGTCAGTCAGAAATGTATTGATGAGCAAGGTTAAGTATCCCACAAGGGTCTAAATAACATCCTTTATTGTCTTGTGCTATAATTACACCATTATTTGATACAATTATTCTCTGACTCAGGGGCTAGGGAGTAATCCCCTTGCTAAAGATGGTGTGAGGGATCGAGCATAGTGTGTTTTTTACTCAGAATGCTTAATGTTTTTACAGTTGATATTAGGAGTGTTCATTCTTCTTTAGTTATTTTTTTTTTCAAATTTCTCATTCCTATTTACTACCTACAAAGAGGTAATTGCTTCCCCAGTATTTTAAGTATGGAGGGGTCCCCTTTGCATGGAACTGTCTTATCCTACATTGAGGCAGCAGTTCAGATACTTCTATAGGACCATCCCCACTTGCCACAATCCTGTTTTGAGGTTGGAGATCCAAAAATGCCATCACAGACTGGAAGAAAAAGCTGGCAGAAAGCAGATGCAATCTGATCCTGTATTAACTGTTCTGTGATCCCCTTCATGCCAGGAAGCATGGGGGTAAGTCGCAAAGGCAGGAGTGTCTAAAGGAAGTCCTGGTTATATATCTCCAATGGAGCCACGCTGTCACGGAGTCTCAGGGAAGGCAGAGAACCCTAAGTGGTTCTCAAACTTTTGTATTGGTGACCCCTTTGACACAGCAAGCCTATGAGTGTGACCCCACCTTATAAATTAAAAACACTTTTTAAATATTTAACACTATTATAAATACTGAAGGTGAAGCTGGGTTTGGGGTGGAGGCTGACGGCTCGTGATAACTTGCGATCCCCAGTTTGAGAACCCCTGCAATCTGTGTAAAGGAACAAAACCTCTGTACAGATTGTCCTGAACTTCTGTGAAACCCTTGGAATCTGTAGGCTCCTTGAGGAAAAGCCACAGCCCATTCGTCAGCATTCAGGTTGGGTAGACCCTGTTTCTAGCATCTGAAGTTTTTTTCCATAGGAGAGAGTGATATGTTACAGGTCAATTTTTTTTTCCTTCATTGGGATAAGTGCCAATTTTGTGGATCACTTGCATGCCTAGCAAATTGGCTCTAGAAACTAACATTAGCTTTACATTTTACCCAGCACTCTTTTGAGTGGTGTCCAAGCATTATTAAGGTAGACATAATTTCTCAGAGATATGCTTAAAAGGATGGAAAAAACTCAGAGTCAAGCTTTATTAATGCTCGAAGCCAAAACTTGACAGTTGGAGACCTCTTTGAAAGAGAAGTTTCAGAACATTTTTTTAAGGCATGGAAACTGTAAACTTTAATGTTTTAAATAAAAAAGTAAGTGTCTCATTAAAATGTGCATATCATGCGGTATGCTGTTTATGCCCTAAAATGAGAAGACTTCATACTTGCTTAATCAAAAGTAGCAATTTCCTAATTTCATCCCTGCAGTTCTGGACTGGGAAGGTGATTTATTCTGTAGATACTAAGTTTTTACTCTTCTCAGAAGTTTGATGCTAGTCAGCATCTTGATAACCTCCAACAGTGTGATTTATTTTTCACAGAATACTAAGATCTCAATTGTGCCTCAGGTCCTAAGTTGAATGAGCTGTTGGCCAGTCAAGAGTTTTTTCTGATGTCATAACTAATAAATCTAAGGCAGAGCCTATTGGCCATACAGATTTTTTTTCACATTTGTACAGACATATGGCTCCTTTGATGCTATCTGTCTGTCTTTCTAGCTGCAAAAGAACTCTGTATAGCTCAAAAGCTTTTCTCTTTTGCCAACAGAAGTTGGTCCAATAAGATATTCTCACCCACCTTGTCTCTGTAATATCTGTCTAATCCACAGCATATTTTATAGGTTGTATACACTTCTGATGTTATCACTGCTGATCTGAAAAAGAACAGTGATCTTTTTTTGCATGATGGACACTATATAAACCCACCCTTGAATTGGAATTACTGGTTAAAACCTTGTAGTTAATTAGAAAAAGTTCTGCTTACCTTTGTTTTTAGTGATCAAATTGTTGATTTGATCCAATGTGCGAACTTTCTTTATGGGCATTAAATCATAAATGGTCATAATTATTAAGCATTGTGCGCCAGATTTAAGAGATTATATATTCTTGGTGCTGAGAGGATTTTAGCAAATTAAAGGAGATTGCTGTTTAAGGTTTTAGTTGGATCTGGCCTCAGATGAACTTTTTCCGAATGAGTGCAGGTTTCATGCAGTAGATGCAAGTTTTATCATATTTCCCTCAAGGTTATGTATGACTTTAACTGAAAAACCGTAGATCCCAGTTTTCATGGGTCACAAAACAAGTATTCACTCTCCCTTATATTTTGCTCTGGCCATTAATATGATGTTGATACATTTACTTTGCCATGCAATGTAGGTAATAGAGGATGGAGTAATGCATGGGTCCATACATTTTCCTGTTGTCTAGGAAATGGCACATATTGTAATCAGTAATATGATAAATTACTTTGCCAGTATTATTTTGCTTTGTTAACTTTTTTTCAGACAGAAAAACATTTCTGTCCTGAAAAAAATATTATCTCTTGTGAGTGTTACCCATTGTTCAAACTTCTACATCTTTCTGGATAAATGCAAGGTTTGCGTTTAGATTCCAGTAAATACTTCTAAGAACAGGTATCAAAGGCAAACAAAATATCTCAGAATATACAGCAGCTCCCAAGAGCACTTAAAAATATAGAAGAGACAGCTCTTTATTTTTAAATTTCAATTTTCCAGGTGTCTTTATGCTATAATGTCAACAATTTCTTTAATACATATTTCACATTATTTTTCATTTGATGTGTCTATTTCTGCTACCGCTTTATATCTTGACTGGGAGAGTCAGGAAGACTAGAGGATTTCTCATTAATGACATGTGGTGACACTTTACTTTATTGTTCACTGATGACTTTCTGACAGAGACAAATGACATGCTTGGAGTTTCCAAGAAAATGTGATTCCACCATTGAATGGGGGAGCGTTGAAACAATTTTTATGATTTACAAACATGTTATGGACGTGCCAAATCTGGCAAACAGTGACATTTACTGTAAAATGTGGAGCACCGTCAATGGAGTCACTTGATTGTTATTATGCTGAAATCTGTTTTCTCAAGGTTACAGTTGGGCATATATTTTAGAGCCCCAAAAATATTAGTGCATGTTGTATAAGTTTTATTAACAGTACAGAGTTAAGGAATACTCACTGTTTGTATGTTTGATAGATTGACACAATATTAAATGCAAAAAATTAGTAAACATTTTGGTTAGTTTCACCTACAGTATTTCAAGTTTTTAAACAAAGCGAGGAATAATTTTATTGCATTGGGTTATGTGGACCTAGCATGACTGTGTAAATGAAAAGATAAATAGTAAAAATGTAGAGGAAGAGCCAGGTAGAATATCATAACTGATTCACAGAGCTTCTAGGCAAAAAGCTAGGAAATTTTAATTGTGAATAATTATTGTCAAGGTACCTTCTCCGCTCTGAACTTTAGGGTACAGATATGGGAGACCTTCATGAGAAGCTCTAAGCTCATTTACCAGCTTAGATCTGGTCTGGCTGCCACCATTCACAAGCACTCCCTTCCTTGGGTAGCCTTGAGAAACTTCACCAATTTCCTGGTGAACACAGATCCAAACCCCTTGGATTTTAAAACAAGGAGAAATTAACCATCCCCCTTCCTTTCTCCCACCAACTCCTGGTGGATCCAGATCCAACCCACTTGGATCTAAAAACAAGGAAAAAAAATCAATCAGGTATTAAAAGGCTGTTAATTAAAGAAAAGGAAGGTAAAAGAAAACCCTCTGGGAGAGATTAGCATACCAGCTACTCTCACAGACAACAGATTCAGAACACAGAGGATGTTCCCCTGGGCAAAAACTTAGTATACCAATGAAAATACCCAAATACCCAATTTGGTTCTACCTCTAATTGCACAAGACAGGTTACAAAGATGATAAACATAAACCTATTTTTCCGTTCTAAAACTTACTACTCTGATAAGAAGCTGGTTCCTTGATCTTTTTCACTCCGGCTGAAACTGAAAACTAGCAAAGAAAAAACCCTCCTTCCTTTTGAAACATATTGTTCCCTCATTGGTTCCTCTGGTCAGGTGTCAGCTAGGCTAGGTGAACTTCTTAACCCTTTACAGGTAAAAGAGGCATTAACCTTTAACTATCTGTTTATGACACATTTGTAAAACAGAGTCAAGTAAAAATAAAAAATAACATTCTTCCTGTTCCCACCTCTTTCCTGTTCCCATGGCATAGAAGGAACTTCCTTCATACTGGGCCAAAGTACTCAGCAACAACTGTCATTGGTGCGTGCTTCGGAAAACATATTTCCTCAGATCATAATATTCTTGTCACAAGCATAGACCCTCAGGACAATAAGCTCTCTGTTGCCTGTGGAACTTTAAATCCAGTTCAGGAATCCCAAATACAGTCCTCTGAGTGCCACTTAACCATTGAATTGCCGCTGGATATTCCAAGTATTTCCAGTAGGGCAGAAGACACCCACAGTGCTGCAGAATGTACCACGGATATGCTTACATTCCAGCATCAGGCAGAATTGAGCTTTAGGAAGGTGAATCAAAAAAATCTCATCCAAACCAAGAATACTAACGTTACACAATTTACCGGAAAAGAAAATTTGCTTTAAACTCAGACTTTAGCTTGCAGGAGACTGTTCTAAGTGTTCATAGATTCATAGACTGTACGGCCAGAAGGAACCGTTCTGATCAACTAGTTTGTCCTCTTACATAACACAAGCCACAGGATTTCACCCAGTAATTCTTTCATCAAGTCCATATTTTGTGCTTGAGTATGGGCACATTTTTTAGAAAGACATCTAATATTTTAAGATTCTTACTGAGCCTGTAAAATGGCCATTTTTCTTCTGTTTATTTTATCATTATTTTCTACTGTGTCTGTTTACTTTTATAAATCAAATTGCTTTTAAAAGCTCTGTCTAATCTGGGATCTGTAACCCCTGTCCTGGAAGATGTGTATATATAGGCTTAATTTTGAGCACATGAATAATCCCCAGTGGCTTCTATGAGACTATTCACATACTTAAAGATAAGCACTGTGTAAATGCTAGCAGGATTGAGACCAAGATGTAGCTATATATTCCAAAGATTGTATTATTGTAAATTGTCTCTCAAGAAGTCCTGGATGTCACTCCAGACTTCTTGCTGAGAGCCATAAATTGTATTTCCTAACTGTACACCTTCAAGAGTGGTGGTAGTCAATGGTCATAATTTTACCTGGCATTAAGAAGCCATAGCGGCAGAGGTGGGGGGGGAGGGGGAGGGGAGGCGATTCAGGATCTCACCTAAGGAAACTAATTATAACCTCTCCATCATTTCATCATAATGTTCTGCGTCAGCCCTGCAGGGGAACTAGAGATTAAAATCATATAATTTATTATACAATAAACAAACTAGAGATTAAAATAATACAATTTATACTACAATAAATAAACCATAAAAATAAAAACTAGAGCTGTGCCTCCATAAGTGTGTCTGACTCAATTGGCTGCCACTCCTTCAAATTGCATGCATTCAGTGGATCTGCAGCGTACACATTTTGAAAAGTCAGCAACAGCAATCTTTCCGCAAACCTAGAGGATAAAACACAGGTATCGCAGCAGCTAAAGCCTCTCTTCCTTGAGTTTCAATCTGAGGTGGACAACATGCTGTGCCACTCGATTTCACGTAAAACTGTCTTTCGCTCCAGTTAACAAGTTTCCTCATCTTTTTGAGTTCTAGTTCCATAGCTAAGGGTATGTCTACACTACGGGATTATTCCGATTTTACATAATACGGTTTTGTAAAACAGATTGTATAAAGTCGAGTGCACGCGACCACACTAAGCACATTAATTTGGTGGTGTGCGTCCATGTACCAAGGCTAGCATCGATTTCTGGAGTGTTGCACTGTGGGTAGCTATCCCGTAGCTATCCCATAGTTCCCACAGTCTCCCCCGCCCATTGGAATTCTGGATTGAGATCCCAATGCATGATGGTGCAAAAACAGTGTCGCGGGTGATTCTGGGTAAATATCGTCTCCATGTAAGCAACGGCAGACAATCATTTCGCTCCCTTTTTCCGCGTGGATTGGCCGGGCAGATGCCATAGCATGGCAACCATGGAGCACGTTTTGAGGGTTGGCAACTGTCACCATATGGTGTATTGAATACGCTGGAGAGAGGCGGTACTCGCAGCGCTACACATTGCAGCATTCATGATGCTTTAGCAAGGTAGCAGAGCGGTTATCAGTAGTTCTGTACCATCTGCCATGCCATTGTAAATTGGAAGATGAGATGAAATGGTTATCAGTCGTTCTTATACCGTCTGCTGCTCTCATGGGTGCTCCTGGCTGGCCCTTCGCTGAGGTTGGCCGGAGGGCGGAAAGACAAAAATGATGTATCTAAAAATAGAATTCTCAGTTCTGCCTAGAATATAAGGGGGCAAGTGTACTAGAGAACCAGTGGAACCAGAGATGCTTCAGCTGCTCCGTGTCGATTACCGCAGAAGATAGAGGAGCTGATGCGATTCTACGCTGGGTGCCCTGCAGAGAGTCCATCGTTGCACCTCTCCAACCGCTCCTGGCGCTACCGTTGCAGTGTCCCGCTCCATTTGTTATGCATGAAGTAATAAAGAATGCCAGGAATAAGAAACACTGACTTTCGTTAGTGAGATAAAGATGGAGGGGGAGGCAGCCTCCCCAGCTACTATGATAGTCCAGCAATGTTATTAAATGGTACGGGGGAGAGGAGCCCAGCAATTCCCGCTGCTATGATAAGTCAGGCAGTATATTATAGATCTTTGTCTTACAACATGAAAGGGGTGGACTGATGGAGCGCTCGCCCAGTTTGCTGATGAAGACAGTTGCCGAAGCATTCTGTTGCAATCTGCCGGCGAATGACCCGGGAGTATTCTTAATTTTTAACCCAGAGCGCCTCTGGCCGACCTCTACCTGAGGCACCAGGAGCTACTCACGAGGGAATGATGACGAGGATGGCGACCAGTCCTTCTGCAACTGTACGGTCTGCCACCAGGGAAGGGAGGGGAGAGGATGCTGCTGTTCAGTGCCGTAGGGTACATGTTACAGCATGTCATACCGTAGGCGATCTGTCTAGAAAGTAAGAGAATGAAAGGATAGGCCAGCCCCATCACATAATGTATGTAGTGCTAACTGGGAAAAGTTGCTTTGAAAAGCAGGAATGTTGTCTGCCCTAGGTCAGGAGAGGTATCTGGAATCGCAAGCGACCCACATGCAGTGGACTTAGATAATAGGGTCTGAGGACAGCTAAGAAGAGTTGGTATTTGGACGCAAGGAAGGTTCCACATCTGGCATTGAGGCAGCTACAAGGAATGCAAATACTTTTTGGGAGACTGCGGGGACTGTGGGATAGCTGGATTCTCAGTACCCGTCGCCTCCCTGCATGAGCGTTGCCATTTGATTCTTATGGCTTTCCGTTATGCTTGTCAAACAGCCACTGTGCTGTGGACTCTGTATCATAAGCCTGGTAGATTAATTTTTTCAAATGCTTTGGCATTTCGTTCATTCTGAACAGAGCTCGTGATAGAACAGATTGGACTCCCCATACAAGTGATCAGATCCAGTTCTCCTTTACGGTCCATGCTGGGATAGCTCTTGGGGGGATTTGGGATGCATCGCCATCCACTACTGTTGAAATCAACAGCCTGCAAAACCCAGGTTTTGAGTTCAATCCTGGAGCGCAGTGGAGCGTCCATTATGAATTCTTGTGGCTTTCCGTTATGCTTGTCCAGACCGCACTGAGTGCTGTGGACTCTGTACTGTATCATATCCTGGAGATTTTTTTCAAATGCTTTGGCATTTCGTCTTCTGTAACAGAGCTCTGATAGAACAGATTTGCCTCCCCATACAGTGATCAGATCCAGTATCTCCCTTACGGTCCATGCTGGAGCTCTTTTTGGATTTGGGACTGCATCGCCATCCCTCTGTGAAATCAACAGCCTGCAAAACCCAGGGTTTTGAGTTCAATCCTGGAGGGGGCCATTCTGTGTGACAGTTGTTTGTGTTTCTCCTTGATGCAAAGCCACTCCCTTTGTTGATTTTAATTCCCTGTAAGCCATGTCGTCAGTCGCCCCTCCCTCTGTCAGAGCAACAGCAGACAATTGTTTCGCGCCTTTTTTCAGCACAGACGCCATAGCACTGGGAATATGGAGCCTGCTCAGATCACTGTGGCAGTTATGAGCACTGTAAACACCACGTGCATTATCCTGCAGTATATGCAGAAAAAGAACCTGCAAAAGCGAAACCAGGCGAGGAGGCAACAGTAGTGCGGTGACGAGAGTGATGAGGACATAGACAAGGACATAGACTTCTCACAAAGTACAGGCTCTGGCAATGTGCACATCATGGTGTTAATGGGGTGGGTTCATGCCATGGAACACTGATTCTGGGCCCATGAAACAAGCACAGACTGGTGGAACTGCATAGTGTTGCAGGTCTGAGACAGTTCCCAGTGGCTGTGAAACTTTCGCATGTGTAAGGGCACTTTCATGGAACTTTGTGACTTGCTTTCCCCTGCCCTGAAACGCCAGAATACCAAGATGAGAGCAGCCCTCACAGTGGAGAAGCGAGTGGCAATAGCCCTCTGGAAGCTTGCAACGCCAGACATCTACCGGTCAGTCGAGCATCAATTTGGAGTGGGCAAATCTACTGTGGGGGCTGCTGTGATCCAAATAGCCAATGCAATCAAAGAGCTGCTGATATTAAGGGTAGCGACTCTGGGAAATGTGCAGGCCATAGGCTTTGCTGCAATGAGATTCCCTAACTGTGGTGAGGCGATAGATGGAACCCATATCCCTATCTTGGCACCGGAGCACCAAGCCAGCGAGTACATAATCCAAAAGGGGTACTTTTTCAATGGTGCTATAAGCACTGGTGAATCACAAGGGACGTTTCACCAACATCAACGTGGGATGGCCGGGAAAGGTACATCTTCAGGAACTCTGGTCTGTTTCAAAAGTTGCAGGAAGAGACTTACTTCCAAGACCAGAAAATAACCATTGGGGATGTTGAAATGCCTATAGTTATTCTTGGGGATCCAGCCTACCCCTTAATGCCATGGCTCGTGAAGCCATGTAGTCAGGAGCTGTTCAGCTATAGGCTAAGCAAGTGCAGAATTGTGGTAGAATGTGCATTTGGATGTGTAAAAGCATGCTGGCTCAGTTTACTGACTCGGATAGACCTCAGAGAAACCAATATTCCCATTGTTATTACTGCTTACTGTGCTGTCCACAATATCTGTGAGAGTAAGGGGGAGACGTTTATGGGAGGGTGGGAGGTTGAGGCAAATTGCCTGGCCACTGATTACACACAGCCAGACACCAGGGCGGTTAGAAGAGTACAGAAGGGTGCGCTGCACATCAGAGAAGATTTGAAAACTAGTTTCATGACTGGCCAGGCTACGGTGTGAAACTTTTGTTTCTTTCTCCTTGATGAACCCCCCCTCCCCTGGTTCACTCTACTTCCCTTTAAGCTAACCACCCTCCCCTCCCCCCTTTGATCACCACTTGCAGAGGCAATAAAGTCATTTTGCTTCACATTCATGCATTCTGTATTAATTCATCACACAAATAGAGGGATAACTGTGAAGATAGCCCAGGAGGGGTGGGAGAGGAGGGAAGCACAGGGTGGGGTGGGGGAGGAGGGAAGGACAAGGCCACACTGCACTTTAAAACTTAAAAACTTATTGAATGCCAGCCTCTTGTTGCTTGGGCAGTCGCCTTGGGTAGAGTGGCTGGGTGGCCGGAGGCCCCCCTACCGTGTTCTTGGGCATCTGAGTGAGGAGGCTATGGAACTTGGGGAGGAGAGCAGTTGATTACACAGGGGTTATAGCGGTGATTTGTGCTCCTGTTGCCTTTCCTGCAGCTCAGCCATACGCTGGAGCATATGAATTTGATGCTCCAGCAGCCTGAGCATTGGCTCCTGCCTTACTGTTCGCAAGCTGACCCACTATCACCTTCGCCCGGCCACTTACTCTCTTCAGCCACGCTCCATCTCACTCACATTCATTATGTGGCTTCCCTCACTCTGCACTGCTTGCCTCCACGCTTCTGGCTGTGCTACTGTCAGTGTGGGAGACCGGAGCTAAGAAACATTCATTCCGCAAGGCGTTTTTTTGGCTTCTGATCTTCGCTAGCATCTGGAGGAGAAACATATGCAGCTGGTGGAGAAAAAAGGGGATAGTAGTTAAAAGACCACTTTTATTAAATGATGGGTAGACTCTTTCAATGGTAATCCTTGCTGTTAAAATTCAAAATAGCAACATGTGCGTCGTGTACAGTGTCATACACGATAGCATTAAGCGGTTATGTTTCTTTTAACCTGTAAGGGTTCACACAGAGTGACCACACACTCTGACCAGTAGACCATCAGGAAACCTGGATTTTTCAAAAGTGCAAGGATGGGGCTTTGGTGTGTGTGTTTGTTCTTCTGTCTGCTTGTGTTTCTCTCATGGCTATGAGGGAGAGCTTTTCTTTTTTCTGTCCTAAGCTTCTTTCTACCTCCTTCTGTCCCAGTTGTGAGTACAAAAGGATAGCATAGTGGTTTAGTTGTATTTTGGTATTAATGTGGAGTGCTGGACATTTTAAATGAGTTCTTTTTGATAAGCTGTCAATATTTCTGATTCTTTAATGCAATAGCCTCGTGTTTATGTCACCTTGATTCGCACATATCATGGTCATGTGTTTTTTTTTCTTCTTTTATATAAGCTTTCCTTTTAAACTTGTGATTTTCTTTCCTGTTAACAGACGCAGGGATAGTTGATCTCCTCAGTGCATGTGAGTACTGTCTCTCTAGGCAGACGTGGTGAGGGGGAGAGAAGAGAGGGGGATAGGGTAATGTCTCCTCTGTTTTGGTGTTTCCGGACTGAAGCAGGTGAATCTCCTAGTATCGCTCAGGGTGGGAACATTGGGAGGAAGTAAAGCAAGGAGGGATCGTGAGGTTAATTTCTTTATGTTTGTTGCAGTCAGGCATCGATCTTGGCGGTCGCCCAGGGGAAATGGTTGGGGAGACAGGAGTTTATCAGGTACTCAGACTCCTATGATTTGGTGGCAGCGAGATAACATCCAGCCTGGTAATGTAAGGGCTTGAGTTCATACTAAGCCCGATTTGACTGCTAAGAGTCCAGATTTGGGAAGAGGACTTTTACAACATGTCGCCTTTAGTTATTGATGCTTCACTTCCTTCCCCACTCTGGTACCGCTGACATTTTGTTCAGCACAGGCCCACAGCCACCTAGCAGGACGGAGCACCTCTGAATGTCGCTAAAAACCCACCCTTTCAACCAGTGTGACCATGAATGATAGCTCTCCTGAGGAATAACACCGGAGCTAAAAGCGATTGTTGATGACCAACAAACACCGGGACCTATACGCCTGCCATAGCTTTTTCTGCAAGTATTCCCAACTGCTGACTACTGCGCCTTTTGGTGTGGCGAGTGTCTCCCATGGACATGCATCGGGTGCCCTCCCCCGAACCTTTTGCAAGCTTGGGCCGTACTTAGTAAGCTCTTATGGAGATGTCCCTGGAGGATTTCTACTCCATCCCCAGACACATTAACAGACTTTTCCAGTAGCTGTACTGGCCGTGAATGCCAGGGCAAATTAATCATTAAACACGCTTGCTTTTAAACCATGTCTAATATTTACAAAGGTACACTCACCAGAGTCCCTTCTCTGCCAAAAGGTTCCAGGAGCCCACCTTGGGTGGGTTTGGGGGTTACTGGCTCCAGGTGCAGAGTGAGAAACAGATCCTGGCTGTTGGGGAAACCAGTTTCTCCATTTCCTTGCTGTGAGCTATCTTCAGCCTCCTTCTCATCATCTTCCTTGTCCCCAAAACCTGCTTCCATGTTGCGTCCTACTCCATTGATGGAGTCAAAGCACAGGGTTGAGATAGTGGTGGCTGCACCCCCTAGAATGGCATGCAGCTCACCATAGAAGCAGCATGTTTGGGGCTGTTAACCAGAGCAGCCATTTGCCTCTCTGGTTTTTTGGTAGGCTTGCCTGAGCTCTTTAATTTTCACATGGCAGTGCTGCGAGTCCCTGTTATAGCCTCTGTCCTTCATGCCCTTGGAGACTTTTTCAAATGTTTTTGCATTTCATTTACTGGAAAAGAGTTCAGCTAGCATGGATTCATCTCCCCATACAGCAATCAGGCCCCGTACCTCCTGTTTGGTCCATGCTGGAGCTCTTTTGCGATTCTGGGACTCCGTGGTCATCTGTGCTGATGAGCTCTGCATGGTCACCTGTGCTGATCAGCTCGCAACGCTGGCCAAACAAGAAATGAAATTCAAAAGTTCGCGGGACTTTTCCTGTCTACCTGGCCAGTGCATCTGAGCTGAGAGCGCTGTCCAGAGTGGTCACAATGGAGCACTCTGGGATAGCTCCCGGAAGCCATACCGTCAAATTGCGTCCACGCTACCCCAAATTCGACCTGTCAAGGCCGATTTCAGTGCTAATCCCTTCGTCAGAGATGGAGTAAAGAAATTGATTTTAAGAGTCCTTTAAGTTGAAAAAAAGGGCTTTGTCGTGTGGATGGGTGCGGGGTTAAATCGAGGTAACTCTGCTAAATTCGACCTAAAATTGTAGTGTAGACCAGACCTGAGTTTCTTTTACAGATGCTACTGAAGTAGAATATACTATCACAATGAATAAAAGCAGAAAGGTTTAGATTTTTTGATTAGTGATATGTCAGTAGTGGAATGTGCATGTTTGTCAATTGCGTACACAAACCAAAAGAATACTTGACTCTCTGTTTTACAGCTGTTCTTCACAATTTAATTTCCTAGCTTCTTGCCTAAAAGCTCTGTGAATTGGTTATGATATTCCATATGTCTTTTCCTTTACATTTTCATTATTGTATCTTTTCATTTACACAGTCACGCTAGGTGAACAAAACCCACTGTAATAAATCAAGACATGATGGCAATTACTTAAGGGTATTTACCTTTTCAGCTTGGATAGTGGACTTCAGCATAAGTCTAAGGGTCAGCCATAACTCATTTATTGGAAAAAGAAAAATTGATTACAGGGGTTTAATAAGAGACCTAACCAAAACTAGATACATCCAACCAAGGTGCTCTGTGAAAGGCAGAATCTGAGCCATATTGTTAGCAATAAAAAGGCAGCCATTAATTATTGTTAAGCATCTTCTCTTACTCAGTGGGCGATCTTCTAGAAAGTAGAGAATGAAAGTATCTTGCCAGCCCCCTAATGTATTAGTAGGTAACTGGGGAAAAGTGCTTTGAAAAGCAGGAATGGCTGCCCTAGGTCAGGAGAGGTATGCCTGGGCATGCAAGCTGACCCACATGCATGGACTTGATAAATAGGGTCTGAGGACAGCTAAGAAGAGTTGGTATTTGGACAGCAAGGAAGGGTTCCAATCTGACCAGAGGCGTCAGAGAGGATATTGCTTTCACTTAAGTTGAGAATGCCTAATTTAGTTTAATTTATGGTAAAGCACAGATGCATTAAATACATTAAGCAACCTGTGTCTTTTGTTTTAATTTCATTCTTTCTATTTTTACTAAATTTTGTTTTATTAAAATTATGGCCGTCTTGGTTTCACACAGACATCACCAAAGGGAAGAGAGCTCTCTATAACCTTCAACAAGAGGTGCTGAAGGATAAGGAGCTCGTGAAACCTAAAATCCCATTCAGTCTCGGCCAAAGGGCCTGGACAGGGGTGTCCTCTCCCAGTGAATTGTGTTGCCGTCAGGCTGCAGAAGGCAAATGCCTGAGGAAGAGATAAGCATTGTAGGGAGTATAGGTTACAAGAAATGGAAGATAAAATGTTCAAGATCAAGACATTGCTAAATGTTGAGTGAGTTTTCTACACTTATAGCAAAACTGCATTGGGTCTAAATTATTGGGTCAGTTAGGTATCCATAATTATAAACCAAAATAGTCAGCCTCTATCATGCATCCTCCCATGTAAAACCACAGGAATAGATTTGTGTGGGCTTCTATGTCCTGACATGTATATTGCTGAAGAGAGTCAGTAACATTTAATTGAAAAATACTCTTGGCAACATTTTCTGGTCTGCCAATGTTGCTCTTCTCTTCTCTGGGGATAGAAAACAACCTTACCCCCCTTACCAAGCCAGTTTATATTTTTACTGGAGGATTTCCCATATATAGACAAAACTCTAATGACAAAGGGGACAACATAGCATCTCCTAGGTCACTTCCACTTCTGAACCCTGGCATACAGTTGGTTGTCATAGGGAAAGGGGATTCGCTGAGTATGCCTACAACGTGGTGATTCCAGGATGCCAAAACAATCTCTTGGAACTCTAGGAGTCTAGGCATACCCTAGTCGAGGCTACCCTACTTTATTCTGAGGAGTGGTCTGTGGCTGGCTGGCCTCAAGTCAGGGACACAAATTAGTTTTAAATGTGC
This sequence comes from Chelonoidis abingdonii, assembly GCF_003597395.2. Taxonomy (NCBI): domain Eukaryota; kingdom Metazoa; phylum Chordata; order Testudines; family Testudinidae; genus Chelonoidis; species Chelonoidis abingdonii. The sequence goes on along the minus strand of NC_133775.1, from coordinate 82,709,820 downwards.
CTTTGCCTCTCTTGATTTTTGTGGCACCAAAAATGTTATCCTTTACTAAATTTTGGAGTGCAAACCAAGAGAGTCAATAATAGGGGGCCTCTTCTCTGCCTAATTACGCCTGGGCAAAGTGTTAGCGGATGTTACACCCACTTTGCATAGATGCCAATGACTGTCCAAGGTTCAAGACACAGGGAAACCAGCCCTTTGAAGTACTAAAGCTGAAACCTATGACTCCTCTTATTGTAACCTGCCATTGAAGGGTGTTCAAATCAATCCATAATGAAATAATGCAATGAATACCACAAAATCTTGGCACAAAGTTGAGGATAATGTCCCAACAAAGTTCAGTGATTTCTATCATTGTCTTAATATTAATTAAGTGTGTAATTGCAGCAGTTTCTGCATTCTGCCTATTGATTCTTTGGTATCATATTATTAGATATACTCTTGGTGTTTAAGAAACCTATTTTGTCAATTAAGACATGTGATTTTGTTCTTAAGCTTTTCATTGGTTCACAGACAGGAAGCACACAAAAAGAACAGAGCGAATGTGTTTTCTTCCTTCAGATAATGACCATGAGTTGACTTAATGGGAAACAGTAACAACAAAAGTTTAGAAGTCCTATAATTGTTGCCTAATGGTACCTCAGTGGCAGTTCCAATACACCAGTTAACGTATGATGTTTCACCACAGGATGCCTGATCAAAACAGCTTTAAAAAAAACCTTAATCTCTTATAATTTGATGCAGACAAAATGAGGACTGGAGAAATGACGGGAAAAGCGATACAGGCATATTGAACTGACTGGTAGATTGGGTTCATGGGGCAGGAGGAAAAGCACTGTTCAGAAATAAAACATGTTGGATTCAGAACATTGTATCTAATGCAATAGTTAAAGCAGCTATTCAAAACAACACAAAGCCGAAAGAGGGAAAAATGAAAGAAGCTTTTTCATAGTGTTTGAAAATCATCCCATTAACTGAACACAATATGCAGCAGCAAACATATGGATCAGTCTCATTAAGAAGAAAGAAAATTGTTTGAAATAAACCTCAGAGGAAGAAAAGAGGTTGCTTTTTACTTTGGAAATGACTACACTCTTGTTATCAAGACAAAAGAGTAATGGAGTTAAATTAGAGCAACTATCAGCTTGATAGGTTTAAGCAGAGATAGAGCTACAACAGCCAAACTCTCTCTGGTGTGAAAAAAAGAAATTAGCAGGTCTGTTAAGTAGCCTGGATTTCAATAATGATCTGTTATCCCTGTTTTTCAATGATAGGAAACACTTTCCATTTCTGGTGTATGAGGTGGGAATCAGAGAAAAGTTGGAGTGATGCTGGTTTTGCAGCTACAAAACATAGTACAGAATTCTGAAAACAAGTTGTCCAAATAAGCTATAGTGTTATTTTTATTCAGAACATGAATGCCCTCAAAAACTGTAAATACATTTGTTACCTATCCCCTTGTCCATCCTTTGGCACTAATTCATCGGGGTATTTAAGCACATGAGTAGGCAGTGGGACTACCTGAATGCTTATTGTTGGGCATATGGTTAAGTACCTTGATACGTCACGGCCTTTGGCATGATCTTATTTTAAAAAAACGTTAGATGTTAGAAATGGGGGAAAGATTAATCCAGCTCATCCTCCTTCACCAATTGTTCTCTAAAATACATTTCTTAGTGCTTTGGGCCTTGGTCCAACAAAGCACTTAAAGCTGTGCTTAACTTTAAGCACACGAACAGTCCCACTGAAGCTCAGGAAAGAATCATACTGAATTTCTCCTCTTAAAAAACAAAACAAAACTCTGACAGCTAGAGTCTTCATAACAGAGAGTGACTTACTGGATTTATTCACCAGCAACCTGAGACAGACCTTGAAAGTGGCAATCATTCATATAAAATACAGTCTGCATTTTGGGATGGAAAAATGTAATAATTTTAAGCACATGGGCAATTTTCCGCCTTTGCTTCCTTTTTGAAGAAGTCAGCAGACATTTTTATATTTAGGGTAGATTTTGATATTTTATATGGTTTGCTCTGACTATTAATAGCACTGAATACTCTAGGTGTTCATTTTCAGGAAGCCCTAGAGGTAAAGGGCTTGTGCCACTCAGGTGCACTTTTTATCTCCCTCTGTGTGACACTGTGTAGGAAATGCAAGTGCTTATCTCCCTCTCTCTCTTTAAATAGCCTCTCTGACATAAGGCAGGAAACAGTCAACAGCCTTTTTACAAATTGGCATCTGAATTTCTCCTGATGCTAATGCTGTACTAATTGGTTACCTGGATGCTAGTGAGTAATTAAAATAAAATAGGAAAGGGAGCTGGTAAAATGAAAATAATATAACAAAAAGGGTTCTATTTCATTTAGTATGGAAAATTAACTGCTACAGAGCTGCTTCTTGCCCCAGCTACATTCATCTAAATGCTCCTACCTTGTTTTTGTACGGCTTCAGTAGGCAGGGCCCAGGGAATTCCACAGCAGTGGAGACAAGGAATGTGCCATTTATGCCAAAGGTCAGACCCTTCCTTTTCCCCCAGCTGCAGGAGTCCCTGGTTGTGGGGCAACTTTTGCTTATTCATTTTGCACTAGGCTACTGTTTTTTGTTCTCTAGCTGCCTGTCCCTTCCCCAGGAGGGTGAGTTGTACTGTGTTCTGTGGGTGTGCCCCATAGCAAGATAGTTTTGATGCCTGAGCCATAAGAAAAAGCTCCCCAAGCAGGTAAACTCTGTATTGCACAATGAGCCCTGAATCCTACAGTTTGACATACCCCACTCTATGAGGGTAAAAAGTGATCAGTCTGGATTTACTGAAAACTGTCTCTTCACCCTCCATAGCACTTGGGAACTGTCTGGTACTCTTACACGGGTGTGTTCTTTTCTGCCCTCATATCTTTCAGCAGTATTTACTGAAGTCAGCTGATGAACTTTTCTCCCTTGCATTTTTTTCAAAATTGTATTTTAATTTGTCTTAATTTCTATTGTCACATAGGAGGTACCAAATTTTTTAATAGGTTTTAATATGATCTCCCATTGTACCATGCTTATTCTAATTTAATTAGATATTTAAGAGTTTAAAGCATTAAAAATGACACTATGGTTCTTGCCTTGACAACTGTATCACAAAACTAAGGACGGCCTTTGAAAAATCCTTCAAGACTTTCAAATTTGTTGTTTTGTCTCCTTAGTTAATTCTAGATTGTTATAAGATGTGCATATGTTCTTAGAAAAAATACTGTTTGGTTAGAGATCATATTATTATTTTTTTCAGAGACGGAGACAAAAATAAACTGCCAACAAGCAAAAAGTCATGTTTAATCATCAGAAGTTTCTGGCCAAGATTTTCAAAAATTGCTAGTGTTTTTGGGTGCCTCCATTGTTAACCTGCTGAGCATCCATCCACTCTTGGAAAATCAAGACCCGTTAAGGTATCCCAAGTGGGACAGCGAAAAAGAAGGCAGGCAAAATCACAAGTCATTTTTGAAACTCGGGGTGTCTTTTAAATGGCTATGATGCCATAGTTGTGAAGTGATACGTTTCAAAAGTGCTAGAAAATTGGTCACAAACTTTGCAACATTGTACCAGCGGGTACCATAGTAATAATGTTGTACTCCAGTAGTACTGGAATATGCAAATTTGGTAAAATTGACTGTCTGCGCTTTAATTGATTTTTTCCAGTAGGACTCAACCATCAGTGTGCTATCCCCTACCTGATTTGAAATCAAACACTAAGAATTTGGAAAGATAAAGTCCATGTTTTCAAAGCACCAGAGATTATTAAAAACATTCAGCATGCAAGTGAAGCTAATCAAGATAAATGTTGTCAGAAACTAACCTACATTTCATGTGTATTTTGTTTATCTTGCTTTTCATCTGATCTATCCTCGTAACAGGTAGGTGAAAGTAAAATGCGTCTGCTTCAGGTACAAGGCATGAGACATTAATTTTGATATTAGGGGGTGTCTGCCTATAAGGAAAGGAAAGGAGAGAGTGTTGCTCTTAAGAGTCGATGGCCTGCATAGTCCTGACTCTTGTGCAGGTATCCAAGTAAAAGTGGGAGGGTGGGGGAGAGAAGGGTGTTAGGAGACCCTACTTGCCCTGTACGAATGCCAGGGACAATCACAGTCACTCTGGGACAGAGGGCCTGATGTCTGTCAATTATTGTATTTTGTGGGAAGGAAAAAATGCTAAGAGTGTTTTTTAAAAAGAGTAAATCCATAATCTCTCTGTGACCAGCTAAAGTAGAAGCAAGATACATCCACTATGAGGGCATAGTCTTAACACCTGTAGCCAAGAGCAACTGATAGGAAATCAAAGGTTAATCATATTGATTTGTCTGGGGAGGCGGAAATCAAAATGAGATGTGAAATGCTGCACTTGGAGATAGAAAAGTAGTGAAAGGAACCTCTTAGGGAAGACTTAACTCAGGTGATTGGCACCTGGGTTAGAACACCCAAGTTAGCTTAGTCCAGGTGTGATCGGCCACGTAGCAAAGTTGTATCTACATTGTTGTTTCTTAACTAAAGTAAGGGCTTCTGGGTTCACATCCCATAGTTCTTAGTGTTGCAATAAGATGAATTGCTCTATGGTTCTTTCCCAGTGAAATGTAAGAGAACTTGCCTATCTTTCTGGGAACACTTTAGGAATTGTAAGGAGGCATTTTAGGACTATCAGCACTTGAGTGTTTTAACCTAAGTCCTCACTGCAAAGTGGGTGTTAATTAACTGAGTGACAGCTGCACCTGATCTCTAACTTATAGCTCCATTTGGGCCAGGTAGCCCTGGGTTTAAAGCACCACCAAACTTGGGTGAGAAGGCTTTGGGTGTGGATGGAAGGGGCTGGGGCAACACCTGAGTAAGAACTAGCGCTAACTCTGCATACTCTAACCCCCACCCTTCTGCTGCAATGGTGGCTGCCTGGGAAAAAAATACTGTGACATTTGCATCACAACGGACTCCCAATCAAACACTCCTTTGTGGAAATTTTAATGTAACCTCACCCTGATATATCAATGACCACTAACACTTAGGACATTAGTAGGTCACATAAGGGATATATGGAGAGAGGCTGACTAGGAAATGGTGAGAGAGGGACTTAATTTCCAGAGGGAGAAAAAATTCTCAAAGTATTGAAGACTCGGCAAACACTAGTTAGAGATGTTATGAAAAGAAACATTTGATAATAGCAAAAAGTAATAGAATTTTTTTTAAAAAAATGTGTCGGAAGCAGAAAGCCTGCTAAACAACCAGTGGGGCCACTGAACAATTGAGATGCTAAAGGAGCACTCAAAGACGATAAGGCCATTGCGGATAAACTAAATTAATTCTTTGAATTGGTCTTCACTGTTGAAGATGTGAGGGAGATTCCCAAATCTGAGCCATTCTTTTCGAGTGACAGATCTGAGGAACTGTCCCAAATTGAGGTGCCATTAGAGGAGGTCTTGGAACAAATTGATAAACCAAACAGTAATAAGTCTCCAGGACCTGATGGTATTCACCCAAGAGTTCTGATGGAACTCAAATGTGAAATTGCAGGATTACTAACTGTCATCTGTAACCTATCATTTAAATCAGCTTCTGTACCAGCTTCTGCAACTACAGGCCAGTAAGCCTCACTTCAATACTGGGCAAATTGGTTGAAACTATTCATAGATTCATAAATTTTAGGGCTGGAAGGGACCTCAAGAGGTCATCGAGTCCAGTCCCCGCCCTCATGGCAGGACCAAATACTGTCTAGACCATCCCTATCATAAATAACAAAACTGTCAGACACATAGATGAACATAATTTGTTGGGAAATAGTCAAAATGGTTTTTGTAAAGGGAAATCTGACAAATCTACTAGAGTTCTTTGAGGGGGTCAACAAGCATGCAGACAAAGTGTATTTAGATTTTCAGAAAGCCTTTGACAAGGTCCCTCACCAAAGGCTCTTAAGCAAAATAAGCAGTCATGGGATTAGAAGGAAGGTTCTCTCATGGATTGGTAACTGGTTAAAAGATAGGAAACAAAGAATAGGAATAAATGGTCCGTTTTCAGAATGGAGAGAGGTAAGTAGTGGGGACCCCCAGGGATTTGTACTGGGCCCAGTCCTAGTTAACATATTCATAAATGATCTGAAAAAAGAGGTAAACAGTGAGGTGGCAAAATATGCAGATGATACAAAACTACTCAAGATAGTTAAGTCCCAGACAGACTGCAAAGGACTACTAAAGGATCTCACAAAACTGGGTGACTGGGCAACAAAATGGCAGATGAAATTTAATGTTGATAAATGCAAAGTAATGCACCTTGGAAAACATAATCCTAACTATACATATACAATGATGGGCTCTAAATTAGCTGTTACGACTCAAGAAAGAGATCTTCGAGTCATTGTAGGTAGTTCTCTGAAATCATCCACTCAGTGTGCCGCGGCAGTCAAAAAAGCAAACAGAATGTTGGGAATCATTAAGAAAGGGATAGATAATAAGATCGAAAATATCATATTGCCTTTGTATAAATCCATGGTACACCCACATCTTGAATACTGCATGCAGATGTGGTCGCCCCATCTCAAAAAAGATATATTGGAGTTGGAAAAGGTTCAGAAAAGGTCAACAGAAATGATTAGGGGTATGGAACGGCTTCTGTATGAGGAGAAGTTAATAAGACTGGGACTTTTCCACCTGGAAAAGAGGCAACTAAGGGGGGATATGATCGAGATCTATAAAATCATGAGTGGTATAGAGAAAGGAAATAAGGAAGTGTTATTTACTCCTTCTCATAATACAAAAACAAGGGGCCACCAAATTAAATTAATAGGTAGCAGGTTTAAACAAACGCAAGAAAGTATTTTTTCACACAACGCACTGTCAACCTCTGGAAATCCTTGCCAGAGGGTGTTGTGAAGGCCAATACTATAACGGGGTTCAAAAGGGAGCTAGATAGATTCATGGAAGATAGGTCCATCAATGGCTATTAGCCAGGATAGGCAGGAATGGTGTCCATAGCCTCTGTTTGCCAGAAGCTGGGATTGGGTGACAGAGTATGGATTACTTGGTGATAACCTGTTTGTTCATTCCTTTTGGGGCACCTGCCATTGACCACTGTCAGAGAACAGGATATTGGGCTTGATGGACCTTTGGTCTGATGCAGTATGGCCATTCTTATATGCAGGGCACATTTGACGAGGTTCAGTGGACAGTGCATGCTCTCCCCATGTATCCTTGACATTGTACCCCAAAGGGGATTGGGACAAGCTTGGGCCATGCCTTCAGCCTACCTCACCTATTGAGTAAACTAGGCATGTGCATAGGACAGTCAAAACCCCAAGATAATGGTAATTTCAGGATGTCCAAAATATTGAGTGAAGGGAGCAGCCTCATAACTGTCATCCAACCCTATGCCTCTGGAAACTTTTTTTTGTACTGTGCTCACTAACAAAGCAACCATTTTAAAATTTAGCAAGAGGTCATATGAGGCATTCCCTTTTAAAGAGTTACTTTAAATTGGTGATATTTGACATTTATGATTTTTGTGAAAGAAAAAGTCATTTTATCCAGTGATACAATCCTTTGGGAAGATTTAGAGCCCCTAGGAATATTTTTCTTAATGAGAGGTCATTGTAATGTATTGGACAGTATATAGCAGCTTTAAGGAATGTGACCAGTAAAACCAGACAAAAAATTATCAGCATAGAGCATGTGTTATGAATAACATAGCATTTTGCATATGCCACAGCATACTGTAAGATCTGAACTGGTAATTCACGTACAAATACATCACATGCTGCTTCCTATCATATGTGATATACAAGCAATCCTTCTAAAACTGCAGAGAAGGATCTCTGATGCTTCTAGATTAAACCATCTCTATCAATCAGAATGATGATGACTGGAAAGGAGAGCAAATGTTTTAGGGGGAGTTCTTTTTTGAAGAGGAAAGAAAGAAAGAAAGAAACATGAAGACACCAATGAAGATGATCAAGAATGCCTGAAAACTATCCTAGTATTCCTCTTCAACAATATGCTCCTTATTATCAGATTTTAGCAGGTTTCTTTAAAACTGCATTCACAAAATTTGAGTGCATTTATTTTGCTTATTCAGACTGATGACTTTTCCAATGCTGTAGATGCAGTTTGAACAGGCCTGCTGAAAATTTGCCATAACATGTCAGTCTCCTTAGCCATATATTCTACGTTTTTTTAAAAATTCAACCCTAGGGTATGAGTGAGGGAGTGATGGAGGGTGGAAATATATTGTTAGGAACTCAGCCAAGCAGGTGCTCCCCTCTCTATATGAGCAGCCTCAAAGGCTGTATGCCAAGGAAAATCATGGCTAGTCTAAGAAACATAGTTTCTATAGTGACCTTGTGTAGGCAGAACTCAAAGGCATATAATCTGTCCTATATTTTACATGGAAGACACAGATGTTCAGTGACTGAGTTGGAAGTGCCTCTCCCTTTTGGAACTCTACCTCTCAATGTAGTGCAATATATTACCAAGGAGCATTTGGTTATTCATTGGAAAAATCTCTCAAAAAGAACTTGTAGTAATTTATTTTTGTGAATCACATTCCTAATTCATAATTTTTAATTTACACGAGTAACCTATTATTCTCATTGTGGACACCATTAATATTGAGATGTACTGTATAGTTAATGAGAAATTTGATCTTTCAAATTCCTATTTGAAATATCTATAAATTAGATCTGTAAATCAATAAATATACATATGGGCACTAAATTATGTCTTACTGAGGGGCATAGCATAGAACTTTACCCTTCAGTGGGCCATTTTCAATACAATCTCTTTCCCACTTTTCCACCATGGCAGACCACATGCTCCTCATAATGTAGCTTTTCTGAGCTTAAATGGCTTTCCATTCTATCACTTTTTCAGAAATCTCATCCTAAGCAACAGTGTCTGGTCCCCACAAAGCAACTCCGAACAAAGAATTAATTCTAGAACAACAGAATAAAGTAGAGTTTGCAACAGATGCCCCTCCCATCCCAAAAAGAACCTAACTAACTAACTATAGTGCTTCATTTCTTCAATGACTGTACACTGTTCATACTCTAAGAAAAAAGCTTGTAAGATACCATGTAACAGTGTCATCTAGTGACTGCTGCTATAACAATCCTCAGGATACTAACCTGTTTGGATGGTCAATCTCAATAGCAATCCCATTTTCCCTAATATAATTCAGGTGTATGATACCCATCTCTTCTCCTTTCTGGCTATAAATGGACTCTGGACTCATCTGTCTTGGGCAGCTTTTGCTTCCATAACCCTTCCTGATCCTCACTGACTTGTAGCTCCAACCCAGCCTCTAGTTGCTAACCTGCTGGTCACCTGAACCACCTATAACCCCCTTCCCATATGTCAAACCCTCTCACACCCTTTGTGACCTCTGATCTGAACAGATTTCCCAGTTGCCAAAATTATTCTCTCCCTTCTTTCCCTTATGAAAATAATATGAAAGGTTTATCCAGTTTTCACTTCAAAGATCTGATCACCATAGGCCTTAGGAGTCATGGTAAGTTCTGGCTGGTGACGTCCCTTGTATAACTGAAAAGAAGGAGTGAAAGAAAATAACACTTTAATGCTTGGAAGTTTTGGTGAATTTCCTCAACTCACCAAGTGTGAGACAGACTATGAATGAAGAAGTATAGAGGGTTAAAATTTAACCAAGACAGACCAAGCTAAACATGTCCATCATACTCTGTTCTTTCAGCATTTAACAATTCTGTTGTGAAAAATATTTGAACATTTTGTAGCATCAGTCAACTGAAATGTACCAGTTGATTCCAAAATGAGTTCTCAGAAACCACTTATATCTACTTAAATAAAAACACAGGTGATTTCATAGGTAAAATAACTTTTTAAATTAAGCATTATAAAATGGAGATTTGAAAGCAGCAATAAAACACACACACACTTAAAGATATATACATATCTTTCTTTAAGCACTTGTCAAAAAATGTTAACCTGGTGAGATGTGGAAATGTCAGACACATTACATGTGCAGGACGTGCAGTTGGCATTTTGCTGTCAGCAGGGGAGTTCTTCTACAACTAATTTCTCAGGAACCACATGCTGAGTCTATCTGCAGGAAGGGAAAAGGGGGTGGGGGAATGGAAGCAGATATTGTTTATATGATGGGAGGAGGGTTTCTTCCCTGCTGCAGAAGACCTCAGTTGTGTCTGGCAAAGTGCCAATGATTTTCTAGAGTTAGAGATTGAGAGTGAGTGAATAAAATGCATGCTTTACTCCAGGAGTGAGACAAACTATGTTGCTCATTAGCATTGCAGGCACAATTGAGTGAATTCTACTCTCCTTCATGTAGAGGAGTTACAATTTTTTCTTCTCCTGCAAGTTGTAAAAATTTCTGTCTGTTGCTTTATAATGGCTGGTGTATTTGGATTTGGTGAGATTCTATTTTATTAGATTTTCTTTTCAAATACGGAAAAAGGAAAAAAAAAAACACCCTTGGTAGCCTGCTTTAACTTGTGTTTGCTTTCTCTTCTTTTGGTAAGGCTTTGTGCCAGGTTCTGGCAAATGAAGATTACATTGTTTGGTATAATGTTTGATTTTAAAAGGATCTTCTAACCTCTGGAATGTAACCTCTGGAATGTCCATCAGTTCTACTCACGCTCAGCATAATTATTAATTCTAGTCATGGATATGTAACTTAGCTGGCTGATATGCAGCTGGGAAAAGCAGTCCTGAGAAATAGAAGCAAAATAATACTATAAACCATAAATAATTTTTCCCCCTAGATAATTTCATGTAAAATCAATTCACTGACAAATGTGCAAACTCCATCTGTTATGTAGATATTATTTAAGGTTAGTCCATCCACCTCTATTTGTCTCATTGTTTCTGCTGAGACCACCTTATGGTGGATATGAATACACCATTAATGAGAATGACTTATGTGTTTTACCCTCTCTTAGGAGCTAATATTAAAGCATTTTAAGAAAAAAATGACATTGGAGTTGTGGGGGCTGGCAAGTGATTAATTCCATGAACCCGACTTTCTTTACAGTGCTGCTCTCTTATTATTCTTACTTTGTGATAGGATAAAATGCATTCTGCAGTGCAAGGCATTCAACAGTTCCATATTACTTTACAGTAATTCAGAATGGTCTGGTCCAATCCACTCCTTACCCCCCATTTCTAAACTTTGGGGGAATACACTGTTCTGCTCCTCCTTTTCTATTCAATGAGGTAACCAGGTTGGTATAAGTCAGGTAGTCTGGTGCATGCACTTTAAAGTATGCCCCCAGTTCTACCCTTTTGAACTCTCCCATGCTCTAGGTAGGGTTGTACAGACCCTCCAGAGTAAGAGTGGAAAAACCACACTATTTTTCCCAATTTTCTCTTGTGTCCATTCTTTAGTTATGCCCAGATAGAGCCAGGAGTTTGCGCTATTAATTGCAGTAGGAATTACGTGCAGCTTGTTGTTCTAACTCCATTCACGATGAAACAGAAATGGTAAAACATACATGTTCCTCCAAAAGGTAAGTATTTAGAATGTTTCCCTCTCATTGCTCCTTTATAAAAAGGTCACAAACTGGTTTCACAGTCCTTTGCAACAGAATCTCTATCCATAATCATATTTTTTCTAAATAGCAAAGAAATGTGGAATTTCTTTGTTTTTGTTTTTCAGTAACTAAAGCCCTGATCTTGCAAACCAAGATGTAAAATCAAGCTTGGGCTTTACTCATCTAAAATCACTGTCTTAAATTAGGCTTATTATGTTGCTCTTTTGACCAGAAGATCAACAGTCGATGTTGAGTTGCTGGTTAGTCATGGTTTTCCACTTAAGAGCATGGACTTTCATGAAGATTGTCATCTTCCCTCCCCTCTTGCAGTGTCTTAGAGCTTGAACTCCAGTCCGAGCCCAAAATGTTTACACTGCAATTTTATAGCCATGCAGCCTGAGCCCCAGGAGCTTGAGTCAGCTGACCTGGGCAGACTGCAGCCATGATGCGGTCTTTTGCTGCAGTATAGATATACCCAAAAAAACCAACAAGGAGTCCGGTGGCACCTTAAAGACTAACAGATTTATTTGGGCATAAACTTTCATGGGTAAAAAGCCCACTTCTGCCTGCATCTGTAAGTTTCACTCCATGCATCTGAAGAAGTGGATTTTTAACCAAGAAAGCTCATGCCAAAATAAATCTGTTAGTCTTTAAAGTGCCACCGGAATCCTTGTTGTTTTTGTGGATACAGACTAACACGGCTACCCTCTGATATAGATATACCCTCAGGCAATTTTGAAAATATTACCTTAAGCTTATCAGACATAGACTATTCCTTGAACCAAGTGATACTGCATCGCATAACATTTTACATGTATAAAGCCAATCAGTTTTAGGTTATGTGGTGCAGTGCACACGGGACCTGGCTCTGCCGCTGACCTGCTGTGAACCTTGCAAGTCATCTCACCTTTCTGTCGCCCCCATTTCTCTATCCGTAAAATGAAGATAATGCTATTGCTTCTTCAAGTCTTTGTCTATAGGGATCACACTTGTGCACATACAACTCATGAGTAGTGTGAAATTGGAATCTTGACCAGCAGCATCCACAAGTACTACCACATGTCCTCATGCTCCCTACCATACATAGGACACATAGGACAGAGCAGCCCCAACCACCTCTCAGTTCCCTCTTGCCACCTATGGCAGCAAGATGGAACTCAGTGTCATAGCACCAGTCATAGGATCAAACTGTGAAGTTGGTGATTTTTAGTCTAGTTACTTTAGCATAGGACAGCCTTGTGTCCTGTTGGTACAACTTCTTAAATAACCATTGCTTCAGGCCACTACTTGGCATGGTGGTAAGGTACTTTCCCACCTAACAACCAAACCTAAACCCTCTGGCTTTAAACCAGGCATGTCATCTGACAATCATTCTACTAACTGATGGGCACGTCAGTGCCTTTTCTGTACAGGCAAGAGCCACATTCCTGGCCATTGTTAGTCCTTCTCCTCCAGAGATATTTGGTTAAAACTCTACCTACTGGAACAATCCGTGAGGGTAGGGTGAAATTCAGAAAGACATTCCCCTAACTCCAGAAAGTGAGTCTCCTCCCAGAGATTCCACTCCTTCAGTGCCCCAGTAAGCAGGGGACTCGACTCCAAAGGCTCCCATCACCAGTACTCAGAAAAGGTCTGCTGTCCCTTCAGCTAATGTCTTGATCCTCAAAATCAAGTTTGGCACCGCCTAGGTGGATGACGCTAAACCTGGCAACACCTTCACAATGTTAAGGTAGGGCAGATCTGAGCTCCACTCAAAGGGTGATTTACAGAACCAATCCTTTTCATTGGCCCTTCCTCTACCACGTCCTTCCTTTACCAGGAACAAACAATTATCTGACACATTACCTAAGCAAACAGTATTTAGCCAGCCATGAGTGGTCACTGAAGGGTGCTGTTCTCAAGACTATATCCCACAAATGGGCTCCCCTGTGATACATATGTTTGCCACCAGCAAATGCCTTCTCTTCTTCCCCAGAGTAGGGTACCAGCCTGGGGTCCTTCCAGGATGCTTTCATCATCCGCTGGTCTCAAGATCTACATATCTACTGCATCTGTAAACACAGCTACTGATCCCTCTCCCCAGTCTCTAGGCTTACTCTCCCAGAATTGAAGGCAAACTCTCCACCCAAGCGTCTTATTGCTACACCTGAATCCTTGATGTTGGCTGAATGAACACAGCACAAAGGGTTTGTTTCAAAGAAGCCCAAGAGATTCATGATGCAGAGCAAGAAACCCTCTACAAAATCAGTTTCCAGATTAAAGTGAAAGAGATTTTCCATCTGGGCTTCACCACAGGGTCTGGACTGATTGCAGGCTTCAGTTCCCAGGATTCTGCATTACATCTTGCAGCTCAAATTATCGGGCCTCACCATCAGTTTTATCACGGTTCATTTAGCTGTCATTTCAGTGTGCCTCTGTCCTGTGCAAACAAGTACAGTGTCCTCTCATCACACTCTCAAAATTGCTAAAAGGACTAATTCATGCTGATCTCCCCATTTGGGAACTTCCACTGTCCTGGGACTTAATGTCATTCTTATGGTCCTTATTGAACACCTGCCCCCCTTCTGCTGTGCTCTCTTACTACCTCACACTCAGCACTTCATTCCTGGCAGCTTTCACCTCAGCAGGAGAGTTAGGAAGATTCAAGCACGAATGACAGACTTGCCCTTACACTGTCTTTCACAGGGTAGGGTGTGCTGAGACCCCACCCTGAGCTCCTCACCAACATGATGTATGATTTTCATGTAAACCAAAGCATCACCCTTCCCATTTTCATCCCTAAACCTGAAACTCAGGAAAAACCTAGCTTCATACTTCAGATGTTTCCAGAGCTGTTCTTTATTATTTAGATAGGACAAAGTCATTCAGGAAAGCATCCTGCTTATTTGTGGCATTAGGGAGGACTGTGAACGTACAGGTCATCTCTTCCTAGGGGTTATTCAAGTAGATCACTCAGTACATTATAATTGGCTACAAGCTTGCAGAGGTGCCTCTGTCTTTCAGAATTAGGGCCCACTGAACTAGATCCAGGCAACATCTTCAACATTGCTAGGAAATATTCCTTTATCAGAAATCTGCAGAACCACCACATGGAGCTCAGACTATACCTTTACCAACTGGATTTGACAACTGGATCAGATGCCAAATTTAGCAGAGCAGTTCTACAATACTTATTTAGCTAGCTATAGCTCAGATTCCTTAGACCCTTCTCCTATTGATTTATGAAGCGCTAAGGAGTCAACATAGGTGGCTTCCACATGACCAAAATTGAAAGAAAGAAAGGAGGAAAAAATACTAACCTTACAGTAACTCTAGTTCTTTGAGATTTTTTTCTGTGGATTCCAACAACCAGCTCGCCTCCCCACATTTTGTTTCACAGTTCATCCCTGCTGGGATTCTGATCTTGCAAGGGAACTGAGAGGTGTCTAAGGCTACTTTGCCCAGTGGCTGGGAGGGAGGGGGAATATGAGGGGACACAGAGTGTAGTTGTGGCCCCAAAAGACAGTGCTGGACAAAGATTCTGATTTTTTCCACAAGGAGGCAAATGTGCACCACAACTGAGATCCTACAGGTCAGAAGCCCTATAAAATAGCTAAGGATTATTAGTATTATTGAGTGAGTGATTCTGGCAGATCTCACATAGTGACAGACAAAAATGAGATTATGAGAAGGACAGACATTCACACAGGATTGGTCAAGTCTTTGCGGCTTGTGATCCTGTATTGTGATCAGTGCTGGCAGACTGCTGTGTCCAGAAAGATCCCCACTGAGGGTGGACTACAGTACCTATGCAGTTCCCAGTGCAGGATTGTAGCCTAAATTCGGTCTCAGAAGAGTTTATCATGATTTCTGTTTCACTGAGGAAGATGTTAATTGAATCGCTGATTGGTATGCATGGAACAGGAAAATGTCTAGATGGCCTCTCCGTAGTACTGGTTTGATTACTATTTTGTTAAGATATGCATCAGCAGTTTACCACTTGAACTTCCTGGGTAATGAAATAATATATAGGTTTTTTTATAAACATTTATGGTGTCTGCATAAAATGATACCTCTTCAGACTTGTGAAGCAAAAAATCAAGTTGCAATGGGCTAAATCGATTAAGGGAATGGCATACTGTGACATTTCACTTTGTCAGGGAAAAGTGGCATTTCTCCTTTCCTTATAAAAGGTAATGAATATGTCTGGTGAGCATTTCTCCATTTCAGTATTCTATAACATATGTCAGTTTGTAATATTAGCTACATAAGAGCCAGATTTCCTACAAACAGAAATTCAGTAGTTATCAGTAGGCCTTGTCACTGAAGTTCAAAGGTAGAAGAAAGAGGTGGGAGTACTCTAGGTTTATTCAGATTTAAAAATGGAAAATGTTAATTGCCAATAAATTGTTCTTAATGAATCTGGCCAATTTTGTCATGTAACATTTAAATATTTTACTTTTTCTTTAAGATTTAAAATGTCATGTTAGTGATTCTTGTGTTGTTTATTACTTATTTTATTATGTGATAAAGTGATGTTACCTGACATAGTATTGTATTATGCAGTGACTTTTTTTAATGTGGATAGATGCCATGTTGATTGAATAAAATACTTATGTTGACCAATTAGTAGATGTCACCATGCCTCAGTGGATCTCAGCTGAGAGTGCCAAATTCAGGACAAACTGTTCCATGTCTTCTTTGATGTGACAACCAGCAAGAATACCACTTATTACTAACTACTGGGATTGGATTTTGTGAATGTAGCAACTCGTGCTAGAAACTTAATTGAGACCACCAACATACTTCTCAGTGGCATCTGATCAACAATCAGATGTTAACTATTTTTGTCTTGCCGTGTTTTATATAGCTAACAATTCTGAGTATAAATCCTTGTTTCCATTATACCTGAATTTTAGAGGTCAGAAAATCATATCCAAGAGGGTGTGGGGTGTTAGATATATTAACTAGAATTTATTTCTAAGATCAGTGTTAAGCATTAGCATTTGTTTACTTTTTTGTTTTTTGTTTTTTTTTAAAAGAAGTGAAATCACCTTTCTGTAATTTTATTTTGTGTTCTATTTTTCGTCAATAAACTGCGAGTACTACATTAACCAGTGTGCATATTGGGGGGAAAAAATTAACAACTGTAGTGCCTCAACATGCTTGGGGCTAGCCTGAGGATCTTATTGTTTTTCAGAACTGTAGTTTGATTCCCACTATGACGTTGCACTCTATAGGATTTTATGAAAGTATGCTGATGAGTGTGAATATAATGTAACTAAAATATGCTTCTTGCAAAAGTTCTCTTGTAAGGTATCATTACAAAGCTTCAGAGGGTAGCCGTGTTAGTCTGGATCTGTAAAAGCAGCAAAGAGTCCTGTGGCACCTTATAGACTAACAGAAGTTTTGGAGCATGAACTTTCATGAATGAATACCCCTTCGTCGGATGCAACAAAGCTTGCAAAGCTTATAATCTACTGAGTGTGACCATCCTATTGATGTAAATGTATCACTCTTGTATCTGAAACTAGAAATATGAAATATAACTCTGAGGGCCTATCGTAATTATTCAAAGTGTGGGCCATTAATGGTGGTTTGGAATCTTAATGGCTCCCATTAACCAGAACAATTGACTGTAGATGGTTCTGTTTTACTTATAAGTCTTCCTGTATATGTGTGTGCTGGCAAGTGCTTTATACAGGGTAAAATGGATTTAATTGTGGTTTAGACCCCATTGGGAGTTGGGCATCTGAGTGTTAAAGGCAGGAACACTTCTGTAAGCTGCTTTCAGTTAAGTCTCCAGCTTTGGGGCACATGGTTCAGACCCTGGGTCATGTTGGTGCAGACTGGCATGTCTGGCTCAACAAGACAGGGTGCTGGAATCCCAGGCTGGCAGGGAAAGCAGGGGCAGAAGTACTCTTGGCACAGCAGGTGGCAGTTCCCAAGGTGGTTTCTGTGATTCAACCCGTCACATCCACATTGCCTGTTGGGTTGGGAAATAAAGTCACTGTGACCATCTAATTTCTGAATTCAAGAGAAAAAAAACATTATTCTTTGGCGTCCTAGAGGGAGGTAGAAAAACTGTTGGACTTAAGCTTCTGTGGCCAATTGCAAGAAGCTCACTAGGTCCCTTTAATTTTTTTTTCTTTTTTTCATGTTGAACATGTCCACTGTAGAAAGCTTACTAGTTGTGTTATCACACAAGGATGCTCAGAGGTTTTGTTGGGTAGGGAAGACAGAATAAGTGGGAATGTATGTTATTAATATATACACAGTGACCACTTTGTGGCTGGATTTTACTGCACTGAACAGCAGTGTCATGTTTTTAACAGCTGACATTCCACTGGTATGCAGGGAAGAGGTGGAGGATACCATCTTTTGGACAGGGTGGTACATTTTGCACCAGACACTCAGTGTAGTAGGTAACAACAAAGAAAACACGTGCACAGATGTATTCTGTATTGATCTCCATTCATCGGTAAGATTCTGACATGCTGGGGACAGTTCTTTTGTTGTGGTGCTTTTCCTGGATGTGCTGTTGCAAGTTATTCAGTCTATTATAAGGTAGTATCTGCATTCAGTTTTCATTTTGACCCAGTTTTAAAGCATCCAACTAAAGACACTTCATTAAGTTTACATTGAGGTTGCAAGGCAATCAAAATTCCACTACAGTTTTAGCCAAAATATTTACTACTCCTAATTCAAACCATTTTAAAGCTACTGCCATTCTGTTTAAAGAACTACTGCCATGCCCAGGCAAACTTTATAAAGTCAGGTATTTCATTAACACTCAATTGAACTGTCATGCAAGTTTTCCTTTATTTCTTTTCCATTGTAGCTAATTATCAAGGTGTTTTGTTTGTAAAGAGAAGTTGTCTCCTTTCTTCTCAGTCTCCTGCCTAGTCTTTTCCATAACACTACAGTCCAGAGTTTGTGGTATCACTTAATGAACCAGGTCTGGAGCAGAGGGCTTATTAGAAATAATAAGGATGCCCCCATTACCCTCTACGACTCCTATACATACAAACATACAAAACCAGTGAAATGTAGCCACAGGTGGAGAGTAGCAATTAACACTGCATGTTGCACAATGGAGAGAGGGAAAATATTACTAGGGACATTGATGTAAACCCCTTCTCATATCAAGAAGTGTCATGGGTCATTTCATGTCTGCACAATGCCTCATCTGAAACACCTTCATGGAGCTCACCTGCTTCAGAAGGATGAAGGGCTGAGTCAACCTTATTGGGTTTTTAGAAGTATTCTAATTATTTTAATCCTGATTTTTGGACCTCAATCCACTCCACTAATGACACTGGATTGGAGTGAATTCACTGAATCAGTGTGGTAGGAAGAGAAGCTTTATTAGGAAAGAGAGAACATCCATGTTTATACTCATACTCTGGTGGTCAGTTAATAATAATATAATATATGGAGATATGCCTATCTCATAGAACTCAAAGGGACCCCAAAAGGTCATCGAGTCCAGCCCCCTGCCTTCACTAGCAGGACCTAGTACTGATTTTGCCCCAGATCCCTAAGTGGCCCCCTCAAGGATTGAACTCACAACCCTGAATTTAGCTGGCCAGTGCTCAAACCACTGAGCTATCCCTCTCCATAATTATAATTGGAAGGTGAAAAAAGTAACCATTTTTGAGGTTAAAATACTTGTTTGTAACATTTGCCCCTGTGTGGCACTTGAACGATGATCACTTACTTCTTGATTCTTCTGTGTTCAGTTGTCTTCAGCTGTTGATCACAGAGTTGCATCCGGGCTAGCAAGCCCCACTACATTGACAATATTACTGCTTCTTTATTTCCTCATTAGCTTTGTGCTTCTGAAACCACAAATTGCACCACTGAACCCACCAGATGATCAGTAAATGTCAAGTACCACCAAGTGCTGTTGCCAGCACAGCTACTGAAATGTTGCAATCTGAATGTGATTTTTTTTTAATTAGGTGTTGTGAGGTTGGAATATATGGGGGAAAGTTCATGAGCTATGACCTGAACATCAGAATCAGGACAAGAATTTCAGCCCTCACTTTTGCATGTACAAAATATTTCATGTATGTAATTGTACTTTACCTTGGTTAGGTGCAAATATCTGCATTTGCTAGCACTTACATGAGCTCTTTCACACTTGCAAGTCCATTGCAACCAGCTGGTGATTGGGAAGGAAGCTGCGTGAAAATCTAGCCTAAATGAAGAATGGGTAGTGATGTGACAGTATATCACTTTTAAAAGCTTGATTTTGGTTACATGGCAGACAGACAGGGACAAGAAGAGGAGTGTGGTATTTCCTGTCCTTAATATAGCCCATCCCATGAATTAATGATAAATGACTTCCGGTTTTCCTAGACCTACTATTTTTCAGGACCTACTATTTTTTTCCCTTGCTGCCCTAATATTACCTTTCTTTTTTAATTTTTTTTCTATTTACTTTAATTAAGCTTTCCCCAGGCTCACAAACTTGTTGATCTTGGAAAGCTTTAATTTAAAAAGAGGAGGTTTTTCTCCAGTTCTCACACCTCTGCTTTGTACACTATCTGATGAGTAACTGGCAAACAACATATTGTTAATCCCAGTTTTCTTACTAGAAAGGTGGTCCAATCAATTGAGGTCAGATGCAGTCAGAATGCAGCTCTCACAATATTCCACTGTGCTTCTTGCAACTCTGATTTATCAGAATAGGTACACTTTGACATGGACTGTCAGAGAGAGAGAATACAATTCTAAAATCAGGAATGCTCATGTGTAAAATTATTTTAGAATATTTTCTAATTACAGAGGCATATTCCATGTGATTACTTATACATTAACATTGCCAGTTTTCAGTAGCATTGATATGTATGTTGTATACTTTTAAGTAGTAAGTTGCTTCCAATGTTTTTCTTGGCTATGTATTTTCAGCTGCACAAGAAACAATGTTTCCAAATGTACTACATTTGCCTGATCCTTTACATCTAAATGGAGTAATTTTGTAGTTGTAAAAGGACATTTGGAAACTGGGGGCCTGTGAGGGTTGAGTTTTACTAGTTTTAGCCATATTCAGTCTATTACCCACACACTGGGATAAAAATTGCCAAAATGCATATTTATGATTTCCAGATAAATGTTCGTTCTCTGTGTGTCAGTGGGGAGCTCAGCCAAGCCTACTGTGTGTGGCACTTCTTTTTCTATGACTGATAGATATGCACATGCAAATAGGTATGCAGATGAACTCTTCAGTGAATGTTTCCAGTGAGGTCTATCTGGTGCAGACATAGAATGATATCACTTTGGGAGATAAATTAATTGAAAGCCTGAGGTGACCATCTTGGCACTTTCATACTAAGTCATGTTGGATGGCTCAACATCTAAAGAAGATGAAAGGAGTTGGTTTTATATTTGCTCTTTCAGCAGCACAGCCTCTGCATATAACTTAGTGAGCAGTTGGAATGTTTCTTCAGTCCCACGGGGAAGTTATTGAAGTGGATCCATTGTGGCTTGGATGCAACTGTGTTTTTTAGTAACTGCCCTGTCATAGAGCGTCTGCC
The DNA here is from genome assembly GCF_003597395.2 of Chelonoidis abingdonii. NCBI lineage: Eukaryota > Metazoa > Chordata > Testudines > Testudinidae > Chelonoidis > Chelonoidis abingdonii. The sequence continues at coordinate 82,688,782 of NC_133775.1, read as the reverse complement.
CCACACTGGCATGTAAGGGATTAATAGAGCCTATAGGAGAGAGGCTTCAAGGAGCATCCAGTCTGGGCCCAACAGGCCCATATAAGAAGAGCATTGGGCAGAGCAGGGTCAGTGGCTTCTGGGAGGTCGAGGAGAGAAGACTGCATCTCCAGTAGGCTGCAACTCTGTAGCACCTTGGATAGAGCAGTGGACACAGGGACCTGAGGATGGGCTCCTGGGACTGAGTAGGGTGCTGTGGCTCAAGGAAATAATGCAGTAGTTGAGGGAAAGGAAGACAGTAAGTAACTGTTATTCAGAGGGTCCTTGGGCCAGGACCTGGAGTAGTGGGTGGGTCTGGGTCCCCCCTCACTTGCCACTGGGGAAGAGGCTAGACAGCTGGACTACAATACTAAGCCCCAGAAGAGGGGAGTACATATGGTGACATGGTTGGATGGCTGTGTCATGAAGACGGCGACACGGGTCAGAGAGCAGATGTGATGGTGGGCAAGGCACCTCAGGGAGAATGTACCAACCTGCGGAGATAATCCACAAGACAGCCAGCAGGAGGTGCTAGCCCACGTGTTGAGTGAGCCCAGTCACAAGCCCAAAATGGGAAGTGTCATTTCAAGGAAAAAACATAGTATCTTAAAATAGGCAAAGAACTTGCTGACTTTCACTGTCAGTAGGAATATTTCTGAGAGAAAACTCACATTTTGTAAATGATTGGAACTTGTTTCATTGCATAAAAATCAGTGAATATGCAGTGCTGGTGTATTATCGAGACAACTCTGAGGCTTCTGTCTTTCTTTATATCAATAAACATTATAGGCCTAAAAAAGGAAGGGAATTTCAGGTCTAATGCTGCCACCACCAATGTCAAAAATTGTAAGTTACACCCTAAAATCATTTTAAAAAATGTCTGTGATTTGTTTTTGTCTGCCCTTTTTGCTTTTGAGCCTTGACAGTACACTTGGGTTACGTTTTTAGGCTTATCCCTGCAATCGTGAGGACTTAAGTAATCAGATGTGTCCCCAAGAACTAGGGCTTTAAGATATCTAATACTGTACTGTGAAACTCTCGATAAAATCACCATTGCTGGCTACACTGATATTACAAAGGTCTCATAAAATGACCTTGTATACTGTGGGCCAAATTCCACAATAACATAAATCAGACTGAGTGTAATATATAACATAAATCAGACTGAATATACGTTGAGTATAAATTAGGATATGTCTACACGGTAGAAAAGATGTATTTTTAACTCAGGTCAGCTAACCCAGGTTAGCTCATTTGGATTAAAATAGCAATGAAGACACAGCAATTCAGCTTTTAACTAAGGTTAGCAGCTCAAGTAATAGTCTGGAGAGGAGCCTGGTGTTGAACTCGATCTACAAACCTGAGATAAAAGCCAGGTATCCCTCTACCTTTACTGTGGTACGTAGTTTTCACTGAGCATTTCATGTCTCCTGCATATGTGCATACGTGTGCATGAACATACCCCTTTATTTTTAAAGATTGTATAAGTCATAAAATGAGTGACAGCTGGTTATTTAGATACACGTATGATGGGCACAGTTAAAAAGATCTTCTGCCTTTTTTCTTCAGGTAAGATTTTTTTCTACTTCTAATGGTCAATCCTCCTAAAATCATATCTACCACTAAGTGTTTTTTAGTCTGCTTCCACCATCTTTATGTTTGTGACTGTGTTTAGACTCAGTTTGAGAATGCCATGCTGAATGAATTCTGGGTACAACAGTCTGTTCATGTGCCTGCATGCCCACATCTGAAATTTTTTCAAGTGCAAAAACATGTCTATTACAAATCTGTTGTTACTGGACCAGGTTTACTAACATTACCCATGCAATGCAAACTTTTTACTGAAAGTCCAATCTTATAGTGTATTTTCCATTAATATATAGCAGAGAAGGCTCATACTTAATGGATATTATGGAGAGTAGTTTCTGCACATACAGCACTGGATACTTACATTAAAATACAGTAAGTTAGCTGTTTAAAAATGCATGCATGTGGGTGTATGTATGTATATACACATGCACTTCTAAGCAGCCAACTTTCTGGATTTACATCTGGGTGTATAATAGCAATATACAAAATAATTTAATATTTAAAAAGTTGATGTTGCATTTGGTCACATTCTATCCTCAATTTCAAAGGTGAAAATGAAGTCACAAGAGTTGTTTCAATGTAACTGAGATCAGAATCTGGCCCATGGTACCTAACCTTAGAAAGTTCTGGGTGACAAAAGAGTTTTAGTAGTGTGCTATTTTTGAAAGCAGTGAAAGTGTGCACGGATGTATAGGGGCCCAGATGATTTGCAGCCCGGTATTTTATACACTCACCTAATTGAGAGAAATACTTACTTCCATGGTCCTGCAATGGGATCTTCAGGCATATGCCGTACCCAATATGGAGTTCCATGGAAATCATCATAACTCTGCTCGAGGATAAGGACCTTCTGTAGCCCTTAGCAAGACTTAGGCATTAAGTAGCTAGCCATGCAATTTGTTCACTCTTTTAGAGTCAATGTACACGTGATTGCTAGCAGAGTTGGATTTGGGGCTCAAAAATTAATTGATATGGAGGGCAAGGATGGGGAAAACGAAAAACAAACAATCCCACTTGTCCTCCAAGTATTGAAAAACTAGCACTTTGATGCTATATTCTCTCTTGGTTTTGGAATATGACCATTGTAGCAGCCCTGACATTTGAAATTGTAATTTATTTCAATGAGACAGTTTATTTTTGTGCATATTTGAACTGAGGGGAAGGAACTGCACCAGATATTCATATAGCCAGAAAGGCTCAGGTCACAGAGTAGGTCATTTTTGCTCATACCCCTATAGCTCTATTACGTTAGTTTGCCACTTTTGTAAAATCAAGCCCTAAGCACGTACAAGTATGTGGAGGGGCACGTGTGTGTGTTTGCATAACTATCTGTCATTCCAAGTCTCTATTTTCAGTCATATTTTGTTCTAGAATTACACAAAATATAAATCACATTTTAGGTACAGTTTTATATATAACTCAAAAGTTCCCTAACCAATTTGAGCCATAATTTAAAAAAATAAATAAAATATAATTATCATGTCATTTTGTCTGAGAATATGTATACCAGCTGTCAACCTGCTGCCAATTAAAGTGTCCCCAGAACCATGAAAACCCTCAATACCAGAGTTTATGTCAGAAACACTGACAGCACCGCAAGCAGCTGCTCTGAAGCTTTTTGGAATTGTAAAGTTATATGACTGTGTGTCAAGTTCTGAAAGTCCAAAGAAGCAGTTTAAAAATGAAATTGTATTATATTCAAAAATTGTTTCAGTATGTTTAAAAGTTGAAAATAATCCTCTCTAGTTCAATAAAAAAAGAAATATCACTGCTTTATAAACCCACTTCAGTCATTCTCTCTTTATCTTAACTTTCCCTTTGAAGCTAAACACTTGATGGATTAGCCCAGTGCTAAAGAAAATGCCCTCTTTTATGTGTGAAAGCTTGGTAATTGCTGCAGAAAGATGCTTAGTGGCTCATAATATACATATAATCAGATTAGTTTTGAATCCTACCTCAGCTGAGAATGTAGGAGTAATCTAATTCTTGGCTGTTTACCTTGGCTTTTTCTGATGATTTTACCCTTTCTGCTTGCCTCAAAGGGTGCCAGGAACAAGGCCACATCAGCATCTTAGTAAACAGAGCAGGTAACTGTTTAGTAGTGAAGTAAAGGAGTAGGTTTAAGCCTCTAAGGAGGACTTTTTTGAAACTATTAAGACTAATCATGTTGTTTTCTGGATATGCCACTTAACAACTGTAAGGCCTGGTTGTGCAGTTAAACTCTCAAGTCAGATACAACTGCATAGTGACAAATCCTCTCCCAGAGCTTTGAGCACATGCCTGTCTCTGATCCTTTAATTGATTCCACCATGTAGGACTTTTAACACCTCTCTTCAAGGGGGCAAATATCATGCAGTTAAGTTGTGCAAAATTGGAATAAATTAAACTCAGATTAAACTGGCAAAGTTTCAAAACAGTCTGTATGTTATCTGGAAGCTTTGGGAAAGACCAAACACATGGGCCCTTGAGGTCTTTGATTAAAGCCATTTTCTTCTTCTTTGACCTTTAATAGAACTTATTCCTTTATGGTAATAGCTAATTATGAGATGGGAGGCAGCTGAAATGTCAGTCAAAAAGTTTAAAAAGTGCACTACTTTATTCAAGGCAGTTGAACATTCTTTCCCTTCTAGTCACTCATTCTCTCCTCTTGTCCATGCAAGACTTTTTTCAGGAAATTTCTCATTACTGCACAACTGCCATTGAAGTTCTACCTTTTATAGTAAGACAGGGAGGGTTAGTATATTCAGATTGCCTGTGTTTTTACCATTGTATCACCTAACCTTGTTCAGAGTGGGTCTAAGGCAGGGGCGGGCAAACTTTTTGACCTGATGGCTGCATTGGGTTTTCGTAAATTGTGTGGAGGGCTGGTTAGGGGAGGGGGTTGTGGCCTGGCCCCCACCTCCTATCTGCCCCTGCCCCCCTGGAACCCCTGCCACATCCAACCACCCTTTCTCCCTGTCCCTGACTGCCCCCTTCTGCCACATCCAAACCCGCCCCCTTCCTGACTGCCTCCCGCAAGACCCTGCACCCATTCAACCCCCTATTTCCCCCCCAACCACCCTGATCCTTATCCACATCCCCCCCCAACCACCACCCCAAACTCCCCTGTCCTCTTTCCAACCCCCCCTGCTCCGCCTTACCGCGCTGCCTGGAGCACCGGTGTCTGGTGGCACTACAGCCACGCTGCCCAGGTGGAGCTGGGCCATGCCACCACCACACAGCACAGAGACCATGTCAGGCCAGGCTCTGCAACTGCATTGCCCCAGGAGCTCACAGCCCCGCCGCCCAGAGCATTGTGCTGGCGACGGAGTGAGCAAGCTAAATGAGGCTGTGGGGGAGGAGGGACAGCAGGGGTGGGGCTGGGGGCTAGCCTCCCAGGCCAGGAGCTCGGGGGCTGGGCTGGATGTGGCCCGTGGGCCGCAGTTTGGTCTAAGGGGTAGGCAGAAATTGGCTCTTAACATTTTAGCTTATTGTTTTAATTCAGATTCAGGATTACACCTAAAGGCATTCCAATTTTTAAGTATGCTTATTAACACGGATTTCTTTTAAAATTCATTGCCTTTATTGTCAGGAAAATTTACTACACAACTGCCAACTAGTTTTATTAACTATGCATCAGCACTCAAGTTTATAACGAATGGATATTCCCTCTGAGTATCCCAAGGGTTATAATTCAAATCGTAGTTGCTCCTCTTGTTTAGTGGTGATGCTTGGAAGTTGAACGTTCTTCAGTTACCTGCCGTCGTTGGCATTTCTTTGGATGAAACACTAAGAATCAGACCAACTGTCTGCAGTTCCTAATACATAAAAGTGTACTTTAATAATGGCTTTGATATAGTTTGCCACTGTATTAGACCAATACAGATATGCACGATAGCATGGCTTGCAATGGATGGCCTATTAACAAGATAAATGAACAGAAGCATTTTCCTTGTTCCATATGTTACAACTCTTTTTAAAGTGCTGACTGGTCTTTTATTTTGAAATTATATTTAACTGTAAAGGATTGTAATATTTCCCTCCCAAAGATAAGAACTAAATTATTTTTAACTGTTGCCAGGTATTTGGAAGTGCAGAAACTGTAATACAAACCCTGGAATTAAAATGACTTGGTAAAAATGTGCTGCGTTATTTTAATGTTCATCAGGAGATGACTATAAGGATAAAGGGTTCATCATTTCAATATATACACTATGGTGGCAAATAGAAGTTAAAAGATACTTAAAATGATCTTCACAATGCATTGTGATTTTTATTTTTTGTGTATTTTGTGACTGAGAATTCTGCTGTTGAAATGTGGTTAGCCTTTTTTTGACAATTTTTAACTGTCTTAAATTAAATTTTTACAAGTGTAGAAATTGATGTTCTGACTACTTGGAATATATCTTAAAGATACTAGCACTTCAAAGAAAAATACTGAAAGTAAATCAGATGCAAACATATTCTGTGTCCAATGTGGCAAAATTTGTTCAAGGTTTCCTGGGGTAATGTTAAATTAGAATGGTGTTTTGGTGTCAGTCCAGGAGAAGTGCTGTTAATCTCATTTCTTTTGTCAGAGTGGAAATGAGGATGTGAGGGCATTTTCTCACACCCAGGAAGACATAGTATATTGTATCAACTCAGTAGATGTTTGGTTAGGATACTTAATGCAGAATCCCTCCTCCCTACAGTCAGGAAGACTTGTGTCAGTTTTTAGTCTGCTGGAATTTACTATGTCTGACAGATTTTTTTTAAGTAGTCAAATATCTTTTTCTTTTCTTACTGCAGGGTAAATTAGGTCTCAGAAACAGTGATGTGTATTATAGTCTATACCAGCTCCAGAAGCTGAAAGCATTTTTTTTAATGAAGCCGGAGAGATGGAGTGATCTGCTTGATAATAAAGCTCAGCTTTAATGCCAGCTCCATGCTGTTACAGCATATTACTAAACAGCAAGAAATGTGGCACAGATGTTGTGGCAGCCATATTTTACACCCTCCAAAAGGTCATGTCGCTTGTTATTACATTCAGAATCAATATTAAGTGAGTGTTCCAAATTTCAACTGTCAGTTGAATTTATTGCTGCAAACTGAGGCTGAAGGGTTTTCGACTGTGATTCGAGGAAGCTAACAAATTACTAATATAGGGGCATGCTTAGTAGAAAGAGGTGACCCACATATCAGAAGAAAAGGGCAATTTCAAATATCTGCAAGAAAATGTTGTAATGGTCACTAATAGGAAAGATGCACAAATAGACGAAATAGTTCTTAAATGGAAGCAAGATTTTCCTTTAAAAAAAAAAGGCAAGTATCTATGAAGTTTTCAGCTTCTGTCTTTTTTGAACAAATAGTCCAATCTCCATTTGACGCATGCAGAAATTGTTTTCAAATTCAGATTTTTAACCTATGTATGAAAGTCCTGCTTTCTGGTAATAGATTTCTATAACTAGAGTGGTAACACAAGAGAGTTTGATGATTCCAAGAAAGGAAATACTCAAACTCACCAATTGTGTTGGGGTGGTGTTATGATTAATGTTCTGAATGTTGTGTTAGCTTTGTATTGACTTTTGTAAATTCCAAGAGCAAAGATAAATTACAATATGAAAATAGCCAGTTTCCTTTTAAACTGAAACGATGTGTGCTGAAAACGAATGCCATTGTATGCAGAATCACTTGGATCAGTTTTCTCCAAATCATATTGTTTATCTCAGTGTTTTAGCCTTTACTACAACTACAGTATAGGTCACAATTGAAAACTTTCCAGTTTTGCCCGAGATAACCTGATCTCTGTACTTTTGGTATTTCCTAGCTATTTAAGAATGTCATTTTTTTAACAATTCAGGGAAAAAAAAAAGCAAAAGAAGGAGTTTGGTTGGAGATATTTGTTGTTGTTTTTTGCTTTTGGTGGGTACCAAGGTAACTTAATTTAGGCAACTGACATGTTTTTCAGTGTAGCCAATGTACTTCATATTTTGTCCTTCCTTGCCCCACTACCTTGCTCTTTCCCCCTCACTTTTGTGACTATTTGCTTTTGCTAACGGCTCCTTCTTCATAATTAAAATGCCTTGTTAGCAACTAGATTCTTAAAATTGTATTTTTTAAAGAAATGCTGGGGTTTGGGGGGTGGGTGGGGCTGATAAGTGTTCAACTATTTTAAGGGCTGTCATAAAGAGGACAGTGATCAGTTGTTCTCCATGTCCACTGAAGTAGAACAATAAGTAATGGGCATAATCTGCAGCAAGGGAGATTTAGGTTAGATATTAAGGAAAACTTTCTAACTCTAAGGGTAGCTAGGCTCTGGAATAGTTTTCCAAGGGAGATTTTTAAAAACAGGTTGGATGAACAACTGTCCGGGATGGTCTAGGTTTACTTGGTCCTGCCTCAGCACGAGGGGCTGGATTTCATGACCTCCCAAAGTTCCTTCCAGCCCTACATTTCTGTGGTTCTATGAATCCCTCCTGTAGTTGTCAAAGAATTCCATCCTCTTTCAGATGAGTGGAGGGAGATTATTTCAGCCAAGCTGCTCATTTATATAATTTCTTCATGTTGTTTAAGTCCCAACATTCTTCATCCTGTTTCACATAAGTGCCACATACCACAATTTATGACACTTGAAGCTAAAGATGTAATAACAAAACTAAAGTACTAGGGAGCAGTAAAATAGCTTTTTTGGATGCTTTTTGAGTGCTTTTTTTTTTTTGTCTTTTCACCAAGGAATTAGTAACTTTCAGTTTCCTACATCTCACTTTAGAGCAGGGATCTCAAACTCAAATCACCAGGAGGGCCACATGAGGACTAGTACATTGTCCCGAGGGCCACGTCACTGACACCTTTTCATATAAAGGTACAACCACCACCCCCCACTCCCCCAGCCCTACCCCCACTCCACCCCTTCCATGAGGCCCTGCCCCTGTCACTCATCTTCCTACCGGTTCTCTAAAGTCCCCACCTCAACTCCACCCCCTCCCTGCTACTATTCCAACCCCTTCCCCAAATCTCCACCCCTGCCCCACGTCTTCTCTGCCTCCTGCCCTGAGCACACGGCTCCCCGCTCTCCCCCCCCCCCCCGGAAAGCGCTAAGTGCCTGGAGATAGGCAGAGGAGCAGGGATGTGGCGTGCTGGGTGGGGAAGAGGATGGGGGGTACTCAGTGTCCTGGCAGCCTATAGTCTTTTCTTTGTTTCCGTTGTTTTGTAAACACTGTAGCTGTTTCAGTTTTCGGTGTTCCTCTAAGATTACAAATCAACAAGAGATCAAACACTTTTATACAACTTCAGTCCTGGGGGGGGTGGGGCGGCATTTTCAAGGACAGCGTAAAAATGAGCATACATTGAAATTATATTTTTTGCACTAAAAATACAAGAATAAAGAAATGCAAGTATCATAATAGAAAAGAACATGACAATGTTATCCTTCAATGGATCAGTGCTCTGTGTTGGAAAATCTTAACTGAGCACTTCAGTTTATGGAATTAGACTTCATGATAAATTGACCATGAGTTCCACTTAACTTAAATCTAGCCAAGTAAATCTATAGGGGAAATTTTCATTTTGATGAAACAGAATGAGCAAGTACTGATCATATACGTCTCTCCTTCATCTGCTATACTGCACTATGAGCTGATGTCAGTTGAAGCAGCATCTGTCAAGTTTCCAGAGCTCCAGGAGTAGCAAGATGAATATGTTGTCCTTCCCTCCCCCCTTCTGCTGCTCCAGTTATGTTTTATGGTTCTGCCTTTGGTTGCATGGCAGCCAGAAGTTGGCACATTAAAATTTAGAAATGGAAAAAGCCTATCCTTTTCTCTGCCAATGTTGGACTGAGATAGTGCAGGCAGATTTCAATCCATCAACCTCAAGGAAGTGGGGCCAGCATTCTTCTCTGACCACTCTGTCCCCAAAGTCAATGGGGCTTCTGATATGAGGAAGGAGAGCAGGATTTGGACCGGAAAGATGAAGTGGTAATAGTAAAAATAATATCTAATGTAGAAATGGTATCTTTGGAACAGATTCTGCTCTTAAGTATACCTCCTTGAATTCAGTAGAGTGTGTATGATAGGGCAGAAGTTGTCACATTGTCTTTTGGAAAGATCAGTAATAACTGTTTATAAATCAATTCAAATGTCAGAATCTGATAAATTCGGTTTAAAAGACCATTAAATTAAAAAAATCAAACCTCTCTAATCCCAATAAGCAAGCAAATTTGGAGTAAGCACTAGAAATATTTCTATCATTTGTGTGTGTGTACTGCAAAAAAATTGATATACAGTAAACCTATCCATGTCTGGAGACTGCTACAATGTCTTTTTGTACAGGAAGGCTCAGTGGGGTGAATTACACTCTTTAAACAGAAATTCTTTTGCTTGATGTGAAACCTTAAGTATTATTGATAATAAAAACAGAGAAAAAAAGTCTTCTGTAGAAATACAGGAAAGTGAGCACAATAGGCCATATATGGCTCCAAAGGAGTATTTGTACAACTTTTAACCATGTATTATTTACCTGATTGACCATAATGGATCCTTAGGACCCATAAAAGTTGTTGTGTAAATCTTTTTTTCTTTTTTTCGAAAGGGCTAATTTTTCACTCAGCTAAACATAATGGTTCCTCAAAGCCTTTACAGTCTGGGTTTGTGTAATGGTTTCTGTTTTCTATAAAGCAGATTTGTATGTGATGCTGAGGGGGTGTTGATCTCATGTAGAGCAGTGGTTCTTTTACTATAAGAACTAGCATGCCACACTGAAAACTCAGAGCTATTTGGCCTATCACCTATGTAATTTTAATCAATGCAATTGTGATGCATTCTTACTCTGAGACTATACTTTTTTTTACCAACCTGCATACTGCCTGACTGCAGTTAATTAGTATCACTAGTACATGTACCACAATTTGAGAACCACTGTTGTTGATATATCTCTCTGTCTTAGGTACTTATATGTGTTGGTATCCTGGTCTTGCTGTCCATCCATGTAAGAATATTCATATAGGTATCTTCACTGAAAGACTTACGAAAATAAGTTGCTATTTGTGTGCAGTTAACCAGTTCTTAATCATTTGTACTAATTTGCTGCTTTGAGAGGCTCAGGACCAGATTTTCACAACCACATTGCGTCATTCAGGTGGTATAAAGGTATTAATCCACTTGCAAATGTCCAAACATGAATTCTCTTGGCATAGGGAAACTCCCTGCTGCTGCATTTGTGCCTCTTCCCGGACCCTGTGCCTCTGCCCAGCCTGTCCTGGTATAAGGGGGCATGTCAGAGGCAAGAGAAGGGGGTTGGAGGAGCTCCGCTCTGCTACTCTATTGCCCAGTGATGGAGAAAGGAACCTATGTCAGTGGCACAATTTATATCTACCTACCAGCAACTCTGAGTTGTGTTGGGGTTGGGGGCTGCTCCTCAGAATTAGGGAACCAGAACTGGGTTCTGGATTCTACATCATTCTTTCCTAAGTGGAGCAGAGCATGGGTGCAGGAGACAATCTGGCTATTTTTCTGTCCCTATGAACTATACCTGATCTTTTATTTCAAAACAGAATTAAGTAAAAAGATGGTTTGGGTTGGTTTTAAATGCCCTTAAACTGAGATGCTGTATGCCAATTTCCTGCCCACAGAAAATGTTCTGAAAATGATTTATTCAGTGATTATTCTTATCTCTTGTGCAAACGAGTTTCCAAATCTAAGCTGGGCTCGTTTGCAAGTTCTGTCTCAAGAGGCCATAAGACATCTTTTGTCAACAATTTGACTGTTCTGGTAGATTATGATAGTTTTGCAGGGAGAAGTGACCTGTCATGTACCTGGGGCCAATCCCATAGACAATTTTGAATGATCAGGGCTGAGATATTGAACTGGAATTGTATTCATTGTGGAGCCAAGACAGAGAGCACAGCCAAGGGGAGATGTGCCCACAGCAACCTGCATTGCTAAGCTGTTTTTGTAACACTTACAGCTTTTTCCAGAGCATGTAGCTTTATTCATAGATCAGTTATCTTCCCGTTTTTTCCTCTCATTTTTTTTTCTGGATTAAAAAAATATTTTCTGGGCTTTTGTTTTCCCCCTTTTAAGCACCTTCTGGCCCAGAAAAAAAAAACTCCTCTTTTTGCTGTACTGTGCTATGCTCCAAGTTAATGCTCACCTTTGTGTTAGAACAGGTGATTGTAGACAGCAGCCCAGACTCAGTCAGTAGCTGCCTGCACGTGGTGGCAGTATAGCTGAGTTGCAAGGAGGTTCAGTCCTCAGCCTATCCAGAGGCAGAGCGAGACTGCAGGTGGATCTGTGCCCACATGCCTAGGAAAGGCCAATCGGAGTTAGTGCCTAGAGAGGGCATTCCACTAGGAGGGTTTATTGGGAGCAGGAAAGAAGGAATGGGAGGTAGTAAGTGTAGAGAGCATTTCTTTGAAAGTTATAAATGCTCAGCCAGCCTGTTGCTAATTTCATTAGGTCAGATGTTCTTTGGCTCCTTCAGATGGCCAAGTTCTTGATTTGTATATAAAAATCTGGGAGCAAAAAAAAAATCTGTTTTGTAAAGCCAATTAATAATTTGAGGCAGGCAAGTACTGCCCCAGCTTGTGGGGATATATGGTCACTCTAGGCAGGTTTTGTTTAGCAAACTATTTCCATGTTTCTGCTTTGTCCCTCTCTAAAGCTCCCCTATCCAATGTATTTCAGTAGACTTTGAAGATGTGTCCCTGTGTTTTTTTTCCTCTCCAAATGTCACTAATTAGAGCATTCAAGTGTTGACAGACCTGCCTGTCCTGTAGATAAACAGAGGAGTCCAGAGCTGTCCATTTGGCACTTTCCCCAGCACTAAATTCAAATATTCATTTCAAAGTAAAAAATATTGTAGTGTTAAAGTCTCAAAAACACTGAGTTTGCAATGGAAGTGTTGACAGACACACACTTCTGTTCCTAAATGTTAATTAAGGCATATGTATCTATTTAATTTTTATTCACATATGTAATTGTCCTTTTTGTGAAAGTATGGTTGGTGCTGGAAGGGTTGTCCTAGTAACACACATCAATAGGAAACCTCTTTGGAAGACAGAGTCACACTAATATACTCTGATGAGCATATGGTTACCTAGGGAGAAACAAACGGTGTAGCTATCAAACAGAAAAGTATAACTACATTGGCCAATCCGCTGCCCCTGCTAGCAGTTATGCCGTTATATTCAATATGGGCACTGACCAGTGGATGCAGTTAGACAGGGAAATCTAGCAGTGTGACAGTACAAAGAATTTTCTAAGATGGGGGACATGGAGAAAACTGCTAGTCTCCTGGATTCCTGGAGGGGTGGGAAAAAAAAAAAGCCTTAGCATATGCCTGCCTACACCCAAGAAGGAGTTTATTTCCCCAAGTAATGTTACTATGCAAGTACAGTCCAAAGTTCTTTCCACCCCCCAGATTACATTGTATTTAGGGACTTGTAGACATGCTTACAATATTTTCCAAGTTAGAAGTAATGTGAGCATTCACTTACTCATTATACAATAGCTGTAAGCAGGGAGATAGGCCATAAATCTTAACAGCCCTGAAATCATTGGGAGTATCTTGGTGCTGTTGCAGAGAGGGAGGGGCCTTTTTTCAGTACATATGCATCATTGTAGCTGAAATATTTGTATTTCAGGTTACCCAGTATATTTCAGATTCAGCATCAGAAGATTCTGTTTTCTTTGAAGATGCTAATTAACTCTTATGTTACCTCAAAATTATTGCCTCTTGGCCTTGTTCTATTGAATTAGGACTGATGCCACATATCAAATCTGACTGCTTCTTAAAGGAGGATGGGGGGAAGTTGTGACAAGCTGAGAGCAGGGATGATAAAACATAGCCATCATCCCAGTTGGGTAAAAAGTGACTGTATCCAGTGTAACTTATTTTATTACTTTAAATGAGTTGAGAGCTCTTTAATGGTGCCATTCTTTCTTAATGATTTAGGTTAATATTGTCACTGATGTACAGTAGGCCTTCAACTGCTGACAAAGCTAAAAAAAAGAGAAGGAAAAAGATATTCTATTGAGAAATGAGACAAGGGAAAAAAGGAACCAAACAAAACAAAATTCTCTCATACTCACCTTTAACTGTCTGTAGAGTTATGCTGGCTCTCCTAATTACACTGACTGTCAAGGACACACTCATCTCCATTATCAGCGAGTATCATTTTATCTATTTAACTGTACAGTCAACTGTACTGTCACATCTAAATTATTCTTTGCATTACTTTTAAAAGTTGGGAGGGTCCAAAACTCTCTTTCCAGAATGAACGTCTCCAATGCCCTGCTCAGCAGAGCATTTAAGCATGTTTAAATCCATCTCTGTTGAGCAAATCATTTAAGCACATTAAATCAATGATATTTGAACACATTCACAAAGTTGCATACATCCTTAAGTACTTTGCTGAATTGGGCCTAAAAGTTCATTTGTTTGTTCATTATTTATTTAATGAACCAAAATGGTTCTTCAGGTGCTACAGTATTCAGTCGTGATATTTTTAAGCTGCTTTCTGATCAAATTTGAACCAAAACTACTTTTTGGTCTGTTCTCTATGCAAAAATGTGAAATCTCTAAAAGTTTAGGAGTTTCTGCTTTGGGTCTAAAGAAGGTGAACTAAGATAAAGACCTGGTAGCACACTAATGATTATTTTTAATAGTTAAAACCTTGTTTTAAACAGACTTGCATCTCATGTACTGGAAAGGATGGTTTGGTGCACTGGTTATGGCACTAACATAAGACTTCGAAGATTCAATTCCCTGCTCAACCACTGGCTCCTTATGTGACCTTGGAAAATCACTTAGTCTCTGTGTGCCTCAGATTCCCAACTGCAAAATAAGGATAATAACACTACCCTAGCTCACAGTGATGTTGTGAGGATACATACGTTAAAGATTTTGAGGCACTCGGTTACTATGAAAATGGGGCCATATAAGTACCTAAAATAAATAGATTAAAAGCTTGGCAGTTTTGCATTTGATAAATAGAATGGTTATTTCTGTATTTGCTGTATTGCCTAAACTTCTCTTTGTTTACCATAGGCAACACTTAAAACTACTGGGAACACAATGGCAAAGAATACTGAGATCAAGTTATTTAGCTTTTAAAGCAGATTCTCAAATGTGATCATGTACTACTCAGTCCTCCAAAATGACTAGTAATTTAAGGAAAATGTTATTATATGATTTCACATCACTCAGTTGTTGTTCTGTACCTATTAACTTTGTCTATATAACCAGCTTTGTTAGGGCTGTTTGTTTTGCAGTTTATCTTGCGTTCTCTGTCAAATTAGATTTTTCCTAACTAGCATTATTCTCTCACACCCAGAGCCTTTTGCACATACTCCCAATAGTTAACAAGCAGATATTTCAGCCATTATGTACTCATTAGGGCAGAAGTTAGCATTGAAATTTTAAACTCAGATAATCTGGTATTTAATTTCAGTTGGATTCCAATTCAATTTGTCATTGGTACAGTACCACTAGCTGCACAGTAGGTTTTGCACAAGGCTACTGTCTGGTGTTTGTTTTTCAAGGTTGCTAGTACATAGGGATAAGTGTTTTCTCCTTTCAAGTTGCTGTCTTTCTATAATTATTGTATTACCTCCAATTTAAAACATCCATATCCTAAACTCTCTAACTAATGAGATCCCTTATAACCAGTTTACATGTAATGGATACCTGAAACTGAGAGATTAAGTGTTCTGAATGTGAAAAAACACTTTGAAGAAAAAAGCCACTCATCACTTTGTTGCCTCTTGAATGTGTAAGGTAGATATTAATGGATCTTAGTCAACCTTTGTTTTAGACCCAGACAATTAGTTTGTTGTGAGTAGGTAAAATAAAATAATCTGAGTCAAGTGCAGATCACAATATTATTGGTTTATTGGGGGGGAAATGACTTTATTAGGAAGTTATTCATTTTTATACAAGCTTGGGAAATGTTACAGGGATTCTGAACAAACACTACATCAATCTATTGCAATTAATGGATTGTAAAACCAGAAGGGACTACTATAGTCACCTAGTCTGAGCTCCTCCAAACTGTGCCACAAAAACTCCCTCAGTAAATTCTGCTTCAGACACTTAGTATGATGATTATTGCATAGATACCAGTTACCTATTGAAGACGTATTTGTGGAGATGTAATAACTTCAGGACTAATGCTAGCATGTCATAGCCAGGATTGGGCCTGATATGTATTTGAAACAAAATATTGTGGTTCCCAGAATTCAAACCACAGGAGACTGCAATCATGCCATGGCACTGTAGGGAAGAAAAAAATCTTTGCAGCAGCCTGAGATATGGGGAGACAGATGAACAGAATGGGTTAGAAGGATATTGAAACTGAATATGGTCTGTGGCGCCAAAGTAAATATGGATCAAGTGGCCAGAAAAACTATAGATCCCAATGTACAGAAGCATATCCTTTGCTCCATATCATTAATTGCAGTGCCAGACTTTGGGAGGACTTTGTTTGGCCACAAGTGGGTTCTGGGTAAAGGGAACGCTCTGTACCGTGGTCTGTATGGTTTTACAGTGCTGCAGATTTTGTTTTTCACCACCATATGCCTGTTTTTTGTCCAGCAGTATGATTAACTATTACAGTCCATGGTGGTTAGTTTTCTATAATTATTTTTTTAATTATAAACTGCTTGTCTTTTTTTTTTTTTTTGGTGATGTGCTACATTTGAGTAACCTTTATGTAACCTATCTTACAGTGGCATATGGAAACAGACTATAGTCAGCATTGAGGATACAACCGAGGATCTTTAACACCTATAGTAGAACCTCAGAGGTACAAACACCTCGGGACTGGAGGTTGTTCGTAACTCTGAAATGTTCGTAATTGAACAAAACATGATCAATGTGCTTTCAAAAGTTTACAACTGAGCATTGACTTAATAGAGCTTTGAAACCTTACTATGAAGAAGTAAAATGCTGTTTTCCATTAATTTTTTTAGTAGTTTATGTTGAACACATTACTATACTGTATTTGCTTTATTGTTTTATTTATTTGGTCTCTGCTGCTGCCTGATTGTGTAGTTCCGGCTCCAAATGAGTTGTGTGGTTGACTGGTCAGTTCGTAACTCTGTTGTTTATAACTCTGAGGTTCTACTGTATCATTTTGCTCTCCTGATAGGAATTTGCACTTTTTGTGCACAAGGTCTCCAGATTCAATCCCTTAAGAGTAGCATCTGTGCACATACATATATATAGCTATGGATTTGCTAAAACAGCACAGCTCATGTTGGTTTGACCTGATCGGAGGCTCCACTTATCTCACTTGGAAGTGCTGCTGCCTGCAGCTCACATGGGTCTCAGTTTGGTTCAATGATGTGTTTTATATACACACTCTGCATCTCCACCAGCCAAAGATGTAGAAGAGAGAGTAGGGGAAGGACAAACTCTGCCCTGAGTATTTGATGACTGGCTTGCATTTAAGAATACAATAGGTGTATTGCTATACATTCAACTGGGTTCATATTTGAAAGCCACTGTTTTGCATTATACAGGTTTTCACTACGGGAAGGATTTCAACCCAGCCTTAAATGATAGAATCGTAGGACTGGAAGGGACCTTGAGAGGTCTTCTAGTCCGGTCCCCTGCACTCAAGGCAGGATTAAGTATTATTTAGACCACCCCTGACAGGAATTTGTCTAACCTGCTCTGAAAAATCTCCAGTGACTGAGATTGTACAATCTCCCTAGACAGTTTATTTCCGTTTAGTGTGAATAAGTGTAGTTGCTTTGTGGTGCAATTAATGATGTTCAGTCTGGGCCAGTCCTGTATAAAGAACAGTGCCTGGTTGAAAGGACTTGACAGTGAGGAAAATGCGCTAAAGTCTGGGGAGAGGCAGGGTTGAGGAAATTGATTCTCAGTCCCAACATGTGCTTCAAGGCCTTCTAATTCATTCGTCTACAGCCTAGCCACAGCCAGCTGCTGTAGGATCTGGGGAGTGAGAGTAAAGGATAAAGCTTGCTGCTCCCCCAAACAGGCTTAATTCCCAGAGATATGCACTGTGTACAAACCTACTGGCCACAGACTGTTCGTATCTACTTGGCATCTACTTAGCAGTGTGGGGATGCACTGTTCTCTCTGCTCACTCTGCCATGTGCAAGAGGGTGTGGATTTTCTGCTACCTGGTCAACTGCTGCAGTGGCAGTGCAGCATTTCCACTGCCTTATCTGAGTGATCAATCCTATTTTAACTTTGACTCATTGTACCAGAGTGCGCCCATACTATGAGATAAACTCTCTATCTTCATTCACTTATTCTGTCAGTAATCTAGATGCAAAGGAGAGTGTTTCCACTGCAAACTGTTTGTGGAATGTTACAGAAAATTATCATTTTTATTTATTTTTAGCAGTGAATTAATTCAGTTACGAAGCAAACTCTTGACGTAATGAAAATGTTTCCTTCTTGCTTTGGTCAGTTCAGAATTGCACTGACATTGGAGGAGAAACCTTTCTAATAGCTAGAGGTGATTAAACCCATTTGCCTTTATGGAAATCTCTAATGGAATGCTTTTCTGCTGCATCTCTGGATTGGTCAGGCACGCTCTTCGAGATTTTCTACAAAGATGATGAAGCATTAGTGTTAGTTTGAATAAGTGTAGGTGCTTTGTAATGCAATTAATGATGTTTGAACAAGACTCCTGACAACTTTTATTCTCCAACAATGAGTATGACAGTTATTTTCCCATGAAATACCTAATACTAGCTTTCAAATGACTTATAAATGAAAGACTTGCAGCTTTGTAAGCTTGAGGAAAAATTAAGAGATGCCTGAAATTGAAGGAAATGATGAACACTCATGGATAATGTTTGATGAGTTGGTACAAGGTGTCTTGGAATCATCTGAAGTCTATGGATTCTTTTGTGCCCCTGTGTGATAATTTCCCCCCTAGTGATGTGATTTTTCACCACTATAAAGTTGGAAGCTGGAGAGTATTAATGGCAGACTCCTACTCTGCTTGTTAAAACATGTATTATGTCACCCCTCTGCTGAGATAATATAAAAGATACCAAATTCCAGAGCTACCTTAAGAACTTGATTTCCACAGCTTGCAAAGACCGAAGTGAACCCTAGATGTGACTTGTTCAGTTGCAGTGTGTAAACTGAAGGTGTTCTGCTCTTGTGATACCCCTTACTTGCTGATCCAATAAAGTGTGTTTGATAGCAGCTGTGGAGTCAGCATCCACCCGGGCATTTGCGGACGGAAATATGCTGTTAGAGTATAGACATTTGTGGGGAGGAGGAGGAAGCTGAAAAAAGGATGTCAGTGAATGTAGCCCAGAAAGAGGGAGATGAGTCATAGTCCCACTCAGATTCCTGAGACACAGCAGCTAAAGAATAGAAATTAGTATGACTATTTCATTTCTTTACATCTTTAAACTATTACTCCTAAAAGGTGACAAGACTGAAATAGCTGCCAGCTTCAAATACCATTTCTTATCAATTCCTTCACCTTAAAAGGAACTGAGTGCCAAGCTTCAGTCATACCAGCCCTCTTGTTTTCACCTCTTTTCCCTTGAGTTGTATTATTTTATTTATTCATTATGTATACAGTTCATAGGAGTGCATACTGCTTTATAGACAATTAAATCACTGGCCAGTCCCAGTCCTGAGGCTTTTGCAAACTAAGCCACAACAAAGAAAGTGATAAGAGACAAAGGGTAGGGGAAGGGTGAGGGTTATAACAATGGAAGACCATGAGCTTCTAACACATGCATATTGTATGTATCTGTTTTTAATCTAATGAAGAAATATTTGAGGATAGTGCTTGGAAAGAAGGTGTAATGGAGCTTGACAATGGAGGCGAAGCACAGAAAGTATGGGATGTGAAGGAGAATGATGTTGCATGACACAGGTAGGACCAGATTATCCCTGGCTCTTGTGTGTAGGAAGGAGAATGCAGGAAATTTCCCCTTCTGTGTAGTTGCAGTTTTTGTGCAAAGAGCACAGAGATTGCTACTTCAGGAGGATTACTGGCACGTGAAACCTTAAATTAGAATGAATAAATGAAGATTCGGCACACCACTTCGGAAAGGTTGCCGACCCCTGAACTAGACTATAATCAAGGAGGATCCTCCAAGCCTAGGGAGTGGCATGAGAAAAATTATGATGATGTTTGTGGGAGTAGGAGACCAGAGAAGCAGGGAGGCAAACTGAACTGTCAATGCATGCAGCATAAGTGGTGCAGTAACATTTGGAAAGCATATTCATGTTTGCAAATGCTTGAGGTCCATAGGAGGAATTAGTGCTCCATTCTAGGCATGTGTTTGTGCATCTATTGAGTGCAGTAGCTGCTTTACAAATTATTGTCCCAAACTGATGGTTCATAAGGAGGAACAATTTCTGTTGAATTTATTGGGACTGCACATTCTTGAGTCTGTAAGATTGGGGCCCTATGTGGCTTTACTCATGCGTATCTGAGATCAGAGGAGAATTCATGTTAGTGACCTTTTTATTTTGTTGGCTATTTGGAAAGTTCAGTCCAAACATTGTTGATGGGATAAATGTATTTTCAGATATTGTGTTTTCATTTTATGAAAGATAATTTCCACTGATTGCTTTCATAGTCTCAGAAAATGTTCCTCTTTTATTACCAGTGATCCTAAATGTGTCACATAAAAATGTGTCTGAGTATCAGAAGTGGAGAAACGGAAAGAGGAAGATGTTAAGAATGTCTTTGGAAATATGAGTAGAATTTATTTCTCTACAGTGATCAATAACAGAATTAATCATTCTTAATCAAAGAATGATAATATCAAGAGTTCCGTGCCATGGTCCAAAAATATTCCACAGAAATATTAAAATGGTTGATAGTCACTGCTCTTTATTCTAATATTGAGCTTGTGGAGCTCGAAACATACCAAAGATGTTGCAATGATTCATGTTTCAGGGCTTAGTGAGAAGAGCCAAATGTATAACTTTTCATTTACCAATAACAGTAAGTTCCAGTAGAATTTCCTCAGTACTGAACTGAAAAACCACCCCAAACATTTCAGACATAGCTCCAGCCCCGATTCAACAAATACTGTCGGAAATAAATACTGTTTTCAGTGGAGTAAGACAGCGAAATAAAACTTTGGGTGTTCTTATTTTTGCTTTTGGTAATGAAACACTCACAATTTTTAGAGCACGTTGTTTGTTGTAACTCTACAAGTCTGATAGTTGTCTTTTACAAGTCTAGAAATAAAACAACCTGTGGTGGTTTTCTTCCTTTGGCAAATAATGCCTACGCATAGTTCCACTGACTTCAGAAGGATCAACATGCAAGGTCTGAGTCTTTTCTTACTAATCAGCATTCTCATGAATGACATGAGCACAATTTAACACTTCCACATTTGCCACCTTGTCTTGTCATCTTATTTGAAAAAATTTACTCAAGCATCTGATATGAAAACGGTTTAGTATTTTGGTATGTTTGGCATAAGTCGTCCATGTTTCTGAGTCATATAGGAGAGTGGATAAAATTTATGCCTCATAAATGCAGATTTTCACTTTAGTTGACAATTTGTTATTGTTCCAGGCTCTGTCTTGCAAAAATCTAAAGCATTTAGAACTTATTTAACAAGTCTGCAGATGATGCATGAGGAAAAATAGAACCCACTACACTCTGTCATGGCTACATTGGCTTTGCAGAGCTAACAGGAGAGGAGGAAATAGTAAAAACTTTTTTTGTGGGGGTCAGTAAAGTAAGTAGCTGCAACTGAGCCTCCCACAAGGAGCAGGTCTTTTGAGTAAAGGAATGTTTTACATGCTAATTTCTGACCATAACTATACTTCAGTATGGAAATAGG
Source organism: Chelonoidis abingdonii (assembly GCF_003597395.2). Lineage (NCBI taxonomy): Eukaryota > Metazoa > Chordata > Testudines > Testudinidae > Chelonoidis > Chelonoidis abingdonii. Next base: position 82,667,405 of record NC_133775.1, on the reverse strand, counting down.
TAAATCTGTTTAGTTCCTTCCTTGTTATTCTTCTTAAGTATGGCTCTGTAGAATGTAGAGTTTGCACGTCTGTGGTGAAAATAGGACTTGTCAAACAGCTAATAGCGTAAAGGTTGAACTTTGCTGGATAACACCATCTAATCCAAATGAAAACATGTTTCTCAGCTTTTCTTTGCATAATAGGAGAGGTGGGGAGACTTCTGCTCTTTGTGTGTGTGTGACACTAATGGTACTTGAACATTATGACAGCTTCTACAGTATACACTGAAATCATTGCCTTAAAAGGGACTTTCTTATTGGGGAATACTTTCCTATATAAATCCATTTACCTTTCACGTTTCTAATAATTTTCCTTGCCTTTTATGCTAATTGTTGAATAGACTTATTATTCAAGACAGGATATTCTCTGTCACAGCTTATCTACTTCTACTTAAAATAGAAAGATGTGCTGTTATATTTCTAAAAAGCTGCTGCAACAAAACTGCATCACATAGAAATAAATCCATCTTCTCAAAATCAAGTTCACTGTGTCTGAGCTGTACTGTCTTCTAGATTATGCTTGGTGCTGGGACCATGTATGTCTCTGTTTTTACAGCATGGGCCACAATAGTGCTTAATATAGAATAATCCTGCATGCAAGTCTACTGCCGCATTTGAGACATCATGGGGAAAAGACAATGTTTGCACTGCGTAATCAAGCCAGAGATTATAGCTATGGGGAAACCGAGGTTATAGGCATCTTATAAATACCTAAGGTAGATGGACAAAGAGAGATCTGCAATAATACGAAGGGAAAACACATTTCTTTTGGGATTAATGTTATTTCCCTTATTTTTTCTAATGAAAAAGTGCTTTCCTTTTAAAGCAAATAAAATTATATGGCAGAAGACGATGATAGGGAAAAAGGGTGAGTCTGATGCCTGATTAGAGCAGAAGACTAGGAAGTCAGGACTTGTCAGGTTCTGTTGTTCACTGTGCAACTGAGTTGCTCTGGGACTTTGGGCAAATCGCTTAACCTCTCTGTTTTCCCAGCTACAAAATTAAGTTGATAAAACATATCTATCCCAAAAATCAAAAAGATACTAGCATTTGAAAATGTTTAATAAGGGGCACTTTGGAAGGAGAAATACGATGGAGTAGATGAACGTTTTACCTGAACAGAAGAAAAATATTTGTCCCCCTTTAAAAAGGATGGGGAAGGTGCAGTTATTCTTCCTAGAGACAGCTGGCAAATTGGGAGACTTAATCAATATTGTTAAGCACTTTGAATTCCTCAAATAGTAATTCTAAATTAGAATATTTTTAAAAAATTGTGTTCATAAACCCTCGTACACATTTAATTCATGTATATGTTTTAAATATATATGTAATATGGGTCAAATTCTGGATTTACGCCATTGTTTTCAAAAGCATAACCCCAAGGATAAGTATCAGAGAGGTAGCCATGTTAGTTTGTATCCACAAAAACAATGAGGAGTCCGATGACACCTTAAAGACTAACAGATTTATTTGGGCATAAGCTTTTGTAGGCATGAAGAAGTGGGTTTTTTACCCACGAAAGCTTGTGCCCAAATAAATCTGTTAGTCTTCCCATGCATAAATATGGCCTGCCCATGTAGCAACTTAGTATAATATAAACTGTGTGTGTGTATTGACTAGGTATAATATAAATTATTGTGTGTTTGCGTGCAGTATTTATTTTTAATTTGTTAAAATTCCTTAAAAAAACCCATTTAATCCAGTACTACTGAGCACACTTTAGTTTCTATCCAAAGATCAGGATCATCAGCTCTGAATGCTGGAATTGCAAACTAAATATAGTTAGCCAGATAACATGGATGCTTCAAACAAGATAGATACTTTCTAGTTGGCTTACTAAAGCATTCATTAGCTTCCACCTGCTTGCTTCAAATCACAAATCTTATAATGTAAGACTTCAAAATTGGTAGGTGTTTTTAGGTCAAGGAGAATCTGGTTCTTTTCCCTGTGCGGTACTTCTGTGTGACAGTTTGGTGACAAGACGAAGGATACCAGGGGGAAAAAAAGGATGATAATGCAATGTGACAGCAAGTGAGGATGATATGTACCAAAAAGAACAACATAAAGGTTTTTAGGATAACGCACTGTCTGGAAAAGAACTGCTGATTTATTTTACAAAAAAGATCTATTCTACTGAAAGTTATTGTACTAGGGTAGACATGCTGCAGCAAAAAAAAAGAGGGAAAAAAAGGGCAGTAATGTGTCCCACAAGACATCTTACAGCCGTGTCTTAAAGGATTGTCTTTAACTATTTCATTAGAGGTTCTCCCTTTTCCTGTGTTCCTTACAATTTTGTGTCCCAGGCAGCAGATATTCTATCATGTTCTTGGCCTGTGTTTGGTAGCATTTCTGTTGCTGTGCCTTAGGCTAGCAGGCTACAGTGTCTTTGCTGTGTGACCCTTTCTGTGTGACCCTGCTATATGCAGTCCTTTCCTTTGGATAGCTGCCTCAGTCCAGTCCCTTCTACTTCAGGCTGTGTTTTGAAAGCACTATCCTATCAGAATTCTTTTCTAATTTGAACCTCGTTGGCCCATAGGACTCTCCCACACAACACTCCAGTCAATACGCCTCTCAGTTTTCCCTCCCCCTTTTTGTTTTTCTTAGTTATGCCATGGCTTGGTTTGTACATTGCATGTACTATGTTTGTTTTTTTATTACTGCTGTCTGACTGAGCAGAACCATGGGGTCCTTGGCAGAGAGTGAGTGCTATATAAATAATATATGTATCTGTGTATAACCCAATTCAAAATTTTTAGCTGCTTCACTTTGATTCCACTTAGTGTGACTGAATGTACGCATCTGTTCACACCTTACACACTATTGTAATAATTTTGTATAAGGCATGTCTTGTAAGTTATTCATTGAAAACTCATAATTTGCTGGTCAGTATCGTCCTGATAAAATGTGCGCACCAAAATGACCTATAATGTTTAAGATTTCTTTGTGTAGTGTTGTTAATACATGTTCCAAACACCACAGCCGTGCATAAACAGGTCTGTCCTAGACAAAGGAATGTGTGATCTGGTTAATTTGCATTTAAGCAGCAAACAGGGTCATCAAGTAGGAAAGGAAACAAACAGAGTGAGGTCAATAATTACTGAAAGCACGTAGTGAGAAATTTTGTTTGAATCTAATATAGTTTGTTAGGCATTAGTAAGTGTTTTCTTTATTTTTCTTTTAACCATTTCTGACTTTTATGCCTTATTACTTGTGCTCACTTAAAACTATCTCCTTGTAGCTAATAAACTTGTTTTATTGTTTTATCTAATCCGGCATATTTAAATTGAAGTGTTTGGATAACTCCTTTAGGGTGATAAGTTGTGTGCATACTGTTCTCTTAAAGGAATAACTGACTTTTATGGTCCAGGAGAGGGCTGGGCAGCATAGGATATACGTTTCTGGGGGGAAATCTAAGACAAGGGATGTGTTGGGGTTACCCTGCAGTATAACCAAGGCTAGTGAGAGCCAGAGTAAAACCCAAGTGTGGCTGGAGTTACGCCCGATGTTCAGCGTGTGGCTTCCATACTGGAAGGCTTTGTGAGTGGCCCCTATGGGAGCTGCTTCAGCAAGGCATTGCTAAGCACCCAAGGTTGCAGGGCATGAGTGACACCACTGTTTATTAGTCTGGATTGTACCCTGATATGTCACACCTGGCCAACTAGATTCTGTAACAGGGCAATGAGTCTGTTAGTCTACTGGTTTCTGATCTTCCAATAGAAATCAAAGGAGTGTGATACAAGCCCTCAAAGACCAGTTAAAGAGTTCTAAGGGATGAATTATACCTTTCCTGAAAGTGAGGGATTAATATCAGTGACTAGAGCCATGTTATCTTGTATGATTGGGTTGTACAAAATTTGCACATATGTCTCAATCCACATCTGCAGCAATCTCTGCAGATCCAGTTCCAAGACTTTCCTTAGCAGGAACTGCTGCAATAAGATCAAAGAGTGGAAGAGTTTGTAATGCAAGCAAAGAGTTGTCAGAGGCATGATTTTATCAGCAGCTTAAAAATGAGTTTTGTTTGTTTTTCTTTATCCCATTTCTTTCTGGAGATATAATGTAACATCTCCAGTAGGAAATGAGATAAAGAAAAACAAACTATCTATAGACATATATAAAATAAAATATGGGCGCTATTACATTTTGTCCATAAATATCCTGATAGTTTATTTATGACCATTGTGAAAAGTATCAAAACAAAATGCATTCTGGCCTTGTGTTATTCATGAACTCCCTCTTTTTAACATGAAAGTGGATAATTCACTATTGCATATTGCATGCACTTGACCCAAAAAGGAGATCCTTTCTTTCCTTATCCATATTTTACTTTTGAATTGCCAGACAATTCATCATTCATATATTACCATGCAAACGTGTGACCTACAAATCTTCCTTTCTGAATTATGCACTCCTGATGCTTTCTGACTCATGAAAAAGAAAGTAGTTTAGTGAGGAAATGGTAAAGTATTCATGCAGTTCTTGGGATTTTTTTCACTGAAGAGGCAAAAAAGAAGGAAATGAATGTATGAATAAAGTTCTCTCATGCTGGTGCAGTAGCAGTGTACTACCTGAGGGGGCAGAATTAGGAATCAGCCAAGCGATTAAGTTTAAGGAAATAGTATAGCCTGAGTATATTGCAAAGTTAATACACTTGGCCTCCTGGGATAAGTGCTGCTTCTGCTCTCAGACAATTATACCAACTAGTTATGCCTCAAGAAATAAGCTGACCATGAAAGGGTCAGAAAGATATTTTTCATTGTTTACAGAATTGCACAGCTGGCTTGGTGTCTTTTTTGTGTGTGCCTTCAACGAAGGGCAAAAATTGGTCATTGATTACTCTACTAGTAGGCTTGGAAAGATGATATTTTTATTGATAAATGTCTGTATATTTCGATTTCACTCAACACACAAACTGATGGAAAAAATATTTCCATCTATCATAATTATAATTTACATATAAGCAAAGTAAAAATAAACTTTGATGCTATCTGCTGAAATTATAAAAAAATAAAAATTGAATTCTCCCATTTCTATCTATTGGTCACTGTTAGAATTAGGTAGAGGTACTTTCCTTCAGATGAGTTTTATAGTGGGAGGAAGGACTACCAGAATGTATAGGATTTCACAGAAACATCACAAATTATGACAGTCCTTGGCAATAGATGTTCCTCTGAAACACATGTATATGACCAGCATCTCTAAAAATCTCCTTGCATGTACAGTGTGCTGCCATATATATGTGCTGTGGTTGATTTTATAAAATATGCTGCAGTGCATGTGGTGTGTTTGGAGGCCAGGATTGGACAGTAAGGAGTAATTTGATCCCTCTTCCCCCTAGTTAGGTGCAGTTCTGCTGCCCAAGTAGAGAGGATTGATGCTGGGGAGTCACAGAATGGATATGTCCCCAAACTTTTTACCTTACCCCCCCCACCCCATCTGTGCCCCTGCCTCCTGGAGCTGGGGGAACAGTTCTGGGAGGAGGGGGACACAGACAGGAGTAAGGGGGCCAAGGCTGGGGCCATAGCTGGGGGCAGAGGTGGGAGTGGAGTCTCGGCTGGCAGCCGGCAGCCAGTGCCTTGGACATGGGACCAGCGGCTGCGACCAGGAGTGGAGCCACGGACATGGGACCAGGATGCTGGGCAGGGATCAGGACCAAAGCTGGGTGGCATTCCCTTGCCGCCTCCTGTGGGGGCTGGCCTGGACCCTGGCTGTACCCCCCTACATATTCCTCCAAGTCCCCTATGGGGGCATGCCCCACAGATTGGGGACCTCTGCCCTAGGGGCATGGAGAGCTGTCTACTTTGTGGTATTATGCAGAGTGGGAGGAGGAAGGGCTGGAGAATCTGTTGCTGACTTCATCCTCCTGTCTTCCCTACCCTTCCCTTGGTGGGGCAAATGGCCTCTCAGGGCTCCTCCCACCATGTGTCTTCCTCTTCCCCTCCCATGTTGGCATGACTATGCAAGACTAGATGCTGGGGAAAAGATATGCTGACTGAAGTAAATCTGATTACCATAATTTTGTTTTGTTTTGTTTAAAACATTTCACTGGGGCAATCCATTCACAAATATCAACTTTTGTGTTAAGTGTGCGTGTGTGTGTGTGTGTGTGTGTTTGTTTAAACACAGCCCTCATATATTAACAATATCAATAGTGAAAATATCCCTGCTTTTACTCTTTAGCTTTCTTCTGGGGAAAACAAAAAATACAGAGGATGAAATCTAACTGACAGAACTACACAGAGGGCATCATTTATCAAAAGTGAGAAGAAAAGCTTCAGATTTGTTAATTTTGTGCACAATTTAGGTGAAAAATGTGAAAAGTGATAATGAATTAGAATAACAAATAGCATTCAGCATTAAAAAGTGACTAATCATCGTTTGGGCAGCAAGTAAAACAGAATTATGTTGCAACTTGATTTCACTGAATATTTTACAATAGTTCATTTTTCTTTTTTCCTCTGGAAGAATGTTTGGTGGATGATGTCAAAGTCTCTGTTTTGACTTGGTGTGAAACAGATAGATATCCTGAAGCAGTGTTTTCCCTTTTTATAAGCTAAGTGTTGGGATGTTAGGGATGAGTGTGCAGATTCTGCTGTTTGTGTTTCTGCCTCAAATATTTGCAGTTATTTGGGGTATTTGTTGTGGTTCTGATTTTCAGAAGTGCTGAAAGTCCATAACTATGATAGAAGTCAGTGGCGCATACTGTATAGGTTTTCAGCATTTCTGGAAATCGGGATCCTAGTCTTCTCATGGTTTGTCAATGTTGGATGTTGGAAGTACTATGAGAAGACTAGATCTCATGTTATATCAGTCCTACTAATGGCTGCCTAATGTAAAAAGAATCCCATGAAAAACACCACTATTCAGAGATTCAAATTTATACAGACTTACTCAAATACAGAGGGACACAATTTATTAGTGCTCTTGAAGAACCCACGTGCTCAGATGGAAGTTCTAGTGTCTTGACTTAAAGGGAATTGTTCCTAGATAGTTTAATATTTCTGAGGAGAAAAGTGCCTGGATTCTTTTTCTGTTGAAAGTTGGCTTTACTAAAATACCCCAGTAGTGTGAAATTCCACAATTAGAAAATGAAAGCTTGATTGTATTATTGTAAGCAATTGGCCTCTTGGAAGCTGTCCATGTAGAAGATGACTATGATTTTGTATTGAATATAGTTGTCATTGAAGATGAAATATATAAAAAACAACACAAACCTCCCGACAAAAACAAAAAAGTACATTCTTGTTCAAGGCATTAGCAGACTATTAAGTCTCTTTGTTGTCTTCAGGGGGAAAAATGCTACTTTTAAAATTAGGCATAGTTTATGTTCTGGATCTTAGCAAACTGCATACTGGAAGGAAATTTTGAGATGAGAATTATAACTTCAGTCAAGACATTGACCTATATTTAGACTTGGAAGGATTAGATTTTTTATCAGTAAATATTGGTAAACATTAATTCCACTATACACACACAAACTGACAAAAATATTTCCATCAATAATAATTGAAATTTACAGATAAGCAAAGTAGGAAAAATGCTTCCTGAGAATTTATTAGAGTTCGATTTAAGGATTTTTACTTTGTATATTTTGATGTGATAATATTAACAGTTATAAAGCTTTAATCTTTTGAATCTCAACAATTACTGTCATTAAATAATTGTCTGCTCCCCATTGACTGACCCTTCCCATAATTTTCCACAACTGTAAAATGGATAAAAAAATTTTAAAAGGTTAAGACTGATATTTTTGTGCAACTGTGACAATTTAGATGGATAAAATTGAGAAAAAAAATCTTCAAATAAACATTGATATTCATCAAAATTATGAAAAATAAAAATGGAATGCGGCCAAGCCTACTTCTGTTAGTCTGCAGAATGGGGTCACTGTATCTAAGCTCTGCCATACTTTCTAAAAGACTATGCAGATCCCCGTGTGGAAGGGCCAGAAAACTCAGAATTGAAACTCCTAGAGTTTCCTTAAAATCATTTGGTCAGGGAGACAGGATTTGTTCCCCACAGAAGAGGCAGTTGGCAAAATCAAGAGACTCTCCTGTTGATTTTAAAGTATTTGTCCGTCTGATATTCCCCAAGCCACTGCATCTCACACCCAACTCACTCAGTGTCAGCATAGCTTCCTCTTAAGTCATGAAGTCATGACCATCTGATCACTGCTAATCCAAAAACCCTATCTCTTGTGAGGAAGTTCATTTTGCGGAGTGAGAAAAGCAGAAGATAATGTTTAGAGAGTCACAATTAGCTTCCACAAGGGCTGAAGGGAAATAATGTGATGCAGAGCCCACACTATGACTTCTATCAGTGTATAGAATCTTGACCTCCTCAGGGATGATAGCTTTCCATAGGATTAGGGACTGTGCCATAGAATTATGGCCCATAGCTGGTTTTATCTTTCACTTTTATCCCTCTTGAATAATATGTATGCACCTTAACATTAAGGTCATAAAAGTCCACCAAGGATAGGACAAGAAGTAATCAGCTTAGTTTGCAGCAAGAGAGATTTAGATTAGATATTAGGGGAAACTTTCTAGCTATAGGAATAGTTAAGCACTAGAAACAGTTACTTAGAGAGGCTGAGGGATCCCTGTTGTTGGAGGGTTTTAAGAACAGGTTAGACAACCACTTGTCAGGCATGGTAGGATATACTTGGTCCAACTCTTCATTTCTGTGATTCTATATTTAACACTGTTCTCCCAAGATTGCTAGCCATGATTATCAGCAGACTCAAGATGTTTGAAAAGTTTCAATTAGTAGCACAAGCACAGGCTCCAAACCTTTTGAGATTTGGTCATCATTAATAACAACTAGAGACAGATATGAACTGAAATATCAGATCTAGAGAAACCTGAACCTGGTGTGATTTTTGGCTGCCGATTATCTCTCTAATAACCCAAACCAACATCCACAAACTTGATTCCCTGAACTTTGGATAAGTACCAGTCCAAATCTGAACTTTACAGCTTAAGCTTTTCTATAATAATAGCCATTTGCAAGCTTAAAAATTATATAATCTTCCTTACTACATTACTTCCTTCTACAGCATGTGCACACTAGTTTATTATTGTAGAATTCCACATGAGTGCTTGGCTGTTGACATTGATTTATTTAAAACAAAAATGCACTGAAGCATTTGTTCAAAAAATGAAAACACAAAGAGAATTATGTGGACTTCAGAGACTTAAGGAGCAAAAGGATATGGTCATACTTTTGGTTTACTAACCTGCGTAATGTACTGTAACTATTTAAACCAGTGGGAACGTCTACAAAGGAAGAGAATCATGATGATGCCTATGTCCTTAGGAACCTTGAATTAATAAGACAATATTAAGTATTCTGGTAAAGAAGTATCCACTTTGACTACATCTGGCTGGACTAGAGGTCTGTATAAACCAGGGGTTCTCAAACTGAGGGTTGGGACCCTCAGGGAGTCGTGAGGTTATTACATGAGGAGTCATGAGCTGTCAGCCTCCACCCCAAACTCTGCTTTGCCTTCAGCATTTATAATGTTGTTAAATATATTAAAAAGTGTTTTTAATGTATAAGAGGAGTCGCACAGAGGCTTGCTGTGTGAAAGGGGTCACCAGTACAAAAATGTGAGTACCCCTGATGTAAACTGATTTAACATTCCTAAAAGCCTATTTCAGAATGTTCTAGGTCAGACATAAAACACAGCATGGATTCTATGGTGGTGGATTCTTTCTGAAAGCCTGTTGGGGAACTAAAAGGGGGCTTTCTTAATCATCATAGTGTATTACTTTCCATCTTTAATATTTGGAAAGGCCAGAGTGTTTTTGAGAGTTGCTTTTTCATATAAAAACAAACTGGGTCTTAACAATTCCTTATAGAAAAGTCCCATAGAATTTAATAGGGATTAAACCAATAGGGCTTATATAGAAATGTAGTATTGTTTTATGGAAGTCATTACAAAAGCCTATGTTATTAATAGAGAATGATGCAGTTTCTAATGGATTTCTGCACAGAACTATAGCAGGGATATTTTTATCTATTAAGTATTATAGAATAGTTCAAACATTCTGTAGAAAGGGTCATAATTTTCCTTTAAATGTTGTAGGACTTCTCCATAATGGATGCTTTACTGCTACATCACCTTCAACATGCCGCAACTCTATCAAAGCTGAGTTCACTCAGTACCCTGCAGGAGATGTCTCAGCATTTCACATGATCGGTCCCTATGTCATATTTTGGGCTTATATGATGCAGCCTATTTCATCAGATATTTGATCTGATGCAATGTGTCAGGCTCTGTATATTATACATGAACATATCACAAAGGGAATGCAACACAACTTAAAAGGCTGGCTACTTTTAAATGAGATTTTATCTAAATAGTTTGCTTCTAAAAATAATTGCTGCTCCTCTACATCTGTGTCTTTGAAAAATCTTTACTGGAGAACTATGTATGTCATTCACTCCCGAAATTTTATCACTAATTTTTAAAGGAAACAGTACCCAAATTGGGCTGCATCAGTAGAGAATTAGGCCCCAGGCCTTGTGGTAGCCAACGTTTGATGACATTACACATCCCCTCTGAATTTTGATTAGCCCATTAGAATGCTTTCCTTGTCAGACCCAACTTTCCTGCCTCATATTTCTCCACTAAACATTTTTCACTGCATAACAATACTCAAAAATGGAGGGAAAGTAAGGATTCACAAAATTTGGCAGATGTTTTGAGAGGGACATGGAACTATCAACTAGGATAAGCAGGTGACTGATTGGCAGGCACTTGATGGGTTAGTAATTATACCACAGGGAGGGGCACTACATTCCCCTCCCCCAGAGCCTGGCTCTCACATACCTGGCATTGAATTGCTTCCAGTGTAGGTTTACAGGGCCTTGACCATGAATCAAACATGGACTTAATTCAACTGTGAAACCTCTCACCCCCATACCCATAAGGGGGGGTGGAGTGACAGAGGCCATAAGACCGGGTGGAGGGAACCTCAGTCTGAAAGGCTTTAAACTCCCTCCTCCCATGAGCTCAACTGCACAGTCCCAGGTCTTATTTAACTGTGGGAGCTGGCCCTTGTAGTCTTTACTTGATGCTGGCCACTGTGGGCACCAGCAGTTAGCATGGACACACCCCAAACACCCACCAGGCCTGGCATCCATCTCCTGCCTGACCCAGTCCCTAATATCACAAAACCAAATGTCAGCCCCAGCATCAGACAGATATACCCTGTCCTCCCTAAAAAGCTCAGGGCCATTGTATCAGATATAGCTATATGTTATCACTGCTGGCTTCCCCTTGCACTCCCAGAGCTCAAAAAATATTATCCTGGCTTACCACATGGTTCACATTTTTTCTTGCCATTTCAATGCGGACTGGCTCTGTGGCCTCCTGCCAAACTCATCTGATAAGCATTTCCATCTAAACCAATTGAGTATAAGGCCATAATTGCATAAACCCACTATATCTTAATCTTTAAATTTAATCCAATACAATCTGTAAAATCATTTTCGCCAAGGTGAATAATCAGAACATCAGGTAGCTGTAGCTTAGCCATCAAAGGGTATCCCAGCTGCCATACCATCAAAGGCAAATGGTTTCAGCCTTGATGCTTCTTACGTGCTGACCTGGCCAATGTCCAGCCACAATTGCTTAATTAACCCATCATCCCGTCTGAATTCTATCCCTTGTGCAGGCCCTGAGATCATTTTAAGTGATCTTAGGTGGGTGCTTGTTGTTCATCAATGAATGCAGACAAGGCATGAGCTGATCCTGTGGTATGCCTCTGTTGCTGAAACACTGAATATGTATCGCTTCACCTTTGAAGCCCACGTGCAATCCACCTGCCAACTTGGCTGCCTTCTTGAGGGCCCCAATGCGCTGTAGAGCATAGGCACCGACTCCGTGGGTGCTCTGGGGCTGGAGTACCCACAGGGAAAAATTAGTGGGTGCTCTGCACCCACCGGCAGCTAATCCCCTTGCCCCGTCTCACCTCACCTCCGCCACCACCTCACCCCCGAGCGTGCCACATCCCTCCTCCTCCTCCTAGCTCCCAGCGCTTGCCACTGTCAAACAAGTGTAGCAAGCTCCTGGAGGGAGGAGTGGGAACATGGTGCGCTCAGGGGAGGAGGTGGGGATTTGGGGAAGGGGTTGGAATGGGGGCAGGAGAGGGCGTAGTTGGGGCGGGGACTTTGGGGAAGCGGCTGGAATGGGGGCAGGAGGGGGCAGGGCATGGCAGGGATAGAGTCGGGATGGGGCCAGGGACAGAGTGGGGGTTGAACACTCACCAGCGCCAGTTGAAGTTGGCGCCTATGCTGTAGAGTGCCTGCAAATCCAAATATCAGCTATGCTTTGGATATCCCCTGAAATCAGAAACATACAGGGTTAGTTACACTTATTACCAGTCCCAGCAACCTTTCCCCTGGGATGGACGTGTCCTGTAGTAATTCAGTTTCTAGTGCCCTCTAGCTTGAACATTCTGAGAGTCAAAATTTTCTGATGCTGCCAGTGTGGCCACCCCAATCCTGAAACACTGTGTAATCGAGTTAGCCAGACTGATACTGCAGTAGGCCAAAGCATTTTTCATTACTACAGTGAACTGGTGTTTTATCAGGAATCTGCCATCCAGTGTATAAAGACTGGGTCCATCTCTTGGTTATCTGTGACTAGGAAAGCTCTGACTGCCCTTAAGGGACAGAGGTGTTCATTCATACAATCCTGTAACACCATGGAGACCTCATTCCCATTCTGGTCTGTTTTAGAGCACCTTAAGTGCAGTGACACTGCTCTGGATAATATCCATAGGTCCGATAAGTCAAATGCCCACCTGGACCTTGCTGCAACTGCCTGATGTACCAGTTCGCTTAACCTGAAAATGCCAAAGGCGGCCACAATGAATGTTGCTTTAGATAAAATGACCTCCCCATCCCACAACTGTGTCTCCTAGTTAGAGCATAGACTCATAGACTTTAAGATCAGAAAGGACCATTGTGATTCATCTAGTCTGACCTCCTGCACCCACTCCTGAAATAAAGCCCTAACCTCTGGCTGAGTTACTGAAATCCTCAAATCATGGTTTAAAGACTTCAAGTTATAGCGAATTCACCATTTACACTAGTTTAAACTTGCAAGTGTCCCGTGCCCCATGCTGCAGAGGAAGGCAAAAAAACAAACAAACCAAAAAACAACCCAAGACCAATCTCATCGAGGGGAAAATTCCTTCCCAATTCCAAATATGATGATCAGTTAGACTCTGTGCATGTGGGCAAGATCTGCCAGGCAGATACCTGACAAAGAATTCTCTGTAGTAATCAGAGCCCTCCCCATGTCTCCAACAGTCGGAGATTTTTGCTACTGGCAGTCGCCGATGCGCCACATGCGACTGTAGGCAGTCCCATCATACCATCCCCTCCATAAACTTATCAAGCTCAGTCTTGAAGCCAGTTAGGTTTTTTGACTCTACTGCTCCCCTTGGAAGGCTGTTCCAGAATTGCACTCCTCTTTTGGTTAGAAACCTTCAATTTAGTAATCCTGTAAGAACTTCTGTCATTATGGGGTGTTTGTTGTCCCTGCCTGTTGCCTTTGGACCATCAGTTCAAGAGCTTCAGTACTATGAATCCTCTCCATGGATCTGGGAAGCCTGCTAGGTTGCATCAAAAGAACAGACTAGCGAGTAGACCCAATACAGTGGAGGGAACCAACACATGGTGCACCAGTGACACTGCTTACCTGGTGCCTAAGGCTGGGCCACAGAAGTTGGAACTGTTCCCAACCTCTATATTCCATGAACTACATAAAGCTCTGAACATCCTTTAGCAACGGCATTCTTGACTGGTTCTATGGCTGTCAGAAGCCAAAGCTCCACAGTTGTTGGGGCATCACCTGTGGATCTCTGTTGAGAAACAGGACAAGCTCCAGGAATCTGTTGTCCTTAAATCAAGACAGAGCGTCAGCAATGCCTGTGTCTACTCTTGAAAATGCACTACACTAAGAAGAATGTTAAACAAGAGGCAGTTCAATACAAAAGCTCTCACTAGCCTCATTACCCGAGCGGACTTAATTAACTATCTATTTGCTATATGAACCATGGCCTGGTTGTCACACCAGAAATCTTTTTGTTTCTGAATTATCCTTGCCAAATAGTAACTGCCACTGATATCAGGAAAAAATCAAGATAGGTAATGTCTTTTGCAATACCTTGAACCACACAGTCCTCTGGCCACCTCTGAATATACCAGTCCCCTTGATACTACACCCCCAAAACCTATTCCTCTTGAGGGGTTACATTACACTTGAAACTCTGTCCTCGGTATCCAGGCTAAATTCGCACTTCAAACCCTGTTAAACTGCTTAAGAAATTTCTCCCATATCTCTACATCTTCCTTCATTCTCCTGTCACTCTGACAGAATTGTGAGGTTTGTGCAACTTCAGTGTGGCAGCCACCGGACAGGCACACAGTACCTTTTCCAGGGTCACTACCTGACATGCAAAGTTTAAGTGCCCCATAATTCCCCATAGCTGTTTCAGTGTACTGTTTTAGTATCTTTGATTGCTGTAATCATGCCCTAACAGTATCTAATTTTCCCGTGAGTAGCTGAGAAACATCCTGAAATACATCCAGTTTGATTCCCAAGTACATTAGCCTATTTGCAGACCTTCTGTTTTTTCCAGTGGTGAGGGGGAAAATTGGTAGCCCTTGTGATAACCACTTTATTGCTAATTTGAGTGGGATGGACCTTTTAAGTGCATTTGAATGAGAGAGAGAGAGAGAGAGAGAGAAAATAAATAAATGGGAAGGTCTAATCTGTGCACATGAGGTTGATAGGATGTTGGTGGATGCATTCCAAAGCTCAAATCTGATATAAACAATATCCTATAGTTTGTGTAAGCTTGCTGTGGCATGTTGATTTAGAAAAAGACAAACTTCCAAGTGAAACTGAAACGACCTACGCAGGTTTTTAAACGTGTCTATCAAGTGGTTCCTTTAAAATTACATTACAGGGCTTTCAACATGTTCTATTTTGTATATAAGAGAAAATAGGGAAATAGCTTAAACAGGCCCACCTTGTTTGGCTAGTTCAGATTTCCAACAAGACTGTAGGAATGAAGTTCACATAACCTGGATGGCTTTGGGGAGGAATGAGTTAATTTATTCCTGTGTGCGTGTCCGTAAGGAAGAGGGCTGATTTGTCAAGGCCATAAAAGCCTGGGTAAGCATGTAGATGTTACTAACAAGATATGACTAACCTCTTCGCAACAAAGATAAAAGCTTCTCTCTGGCCTTTTAGAGATTCCTGCCTTAATGGTGCTAGCAGAATGTGCTTTATTGTGCAGCAACTCCCCAAATTATATCCTCTAGGAGAAGCTTGTTTAAAGGATCATCTGAAATAGCCAGGAGGAGGGCCAGAAGTGACACAATTCACTCCTGGACAAAGTAGCAAAGGGATCTATTGTCTTAGTGTCATGCCACCCCAGTGATATAATTTAACTGTGAATAGCATGTGCAAGATCACAGATTACACATTTAATAAAGCACAGCTACAGAAAGATTCAAGGATTGTACAATTTTTTTCTTGAAGAGTGGGCTCCAGGCATTCCTTAAGAGACATAGCAATTATTATGCTTATACTCCAGTGATTTATAGAAGCACCTGGAGGAACACTTAATTCTTGTTTTGATTAAGTTTCATAAGGAATTTTGGGCCTAGAAAAGGAGATTAAAGTGAGATCTTTTAAATTTACTTTAATCTGCCTCTCAGACATGGAATGGCAACATGGTAAGTCTAAGCGAGTCATGTTAACTAAGTGTAGAAGGGGTGAAAATGTATCTACTGTTGTACATTATTTAAAATGGTAATTAACAAATCAACATTTTACTGATACTGTACTAACAAACTTTACAAAATAACAAGATCATCTATGTGGACTAAGGGCCTGGTTCTTATCTCGCACCACCTGTGTAGTGATGTAACTCCACTGACTTCATTGGATGTACTCCTGATTTACAATGGTGTTCCGCAATCAAAACTGAGCCTCATGAGTTCAAAGTGGAGATTTATGAGTTTAGGTTTGTTGGACAGAGATCAGAATTTGGGGCTTTGTCGGTCTTCAGATCTATGTTTTCTCAGTTACCGGATAATGTTCAGTGACTGTCTGCAGACATAAACTTAAAGTATATGCACCCTTTTTATGCATTTTTGAGAGAGAGAGAGAGAGAGAGACTCTATTATGTGAACTACAAGGGAAATCTGACATGCACGAGGTAACAGCAAGAATAGTAAAGAGAATATTTCAAGATGTTTTAATCAGCATGATCGGCATATTTATTGCATGTGCACTCTCTTTGTACAGTTCTACAGCTAGAAAATATTACCACGTATTAAGAAGAAATTTAAAAAAAAATGTTGCTCCCGAAGATAATAAATGTCAAAATATTTCTGGAGGTATGCGGAGACTTTTATAAAATGATGCATCTGCTGAGTTATTTTGAGTCCATATTTCACATAACTTATCATCAACTGATTGTCGCATTTACACCATTTACTTTTAAAAAGACAATTTTATCTAAGATGTTTGGAATCGCTTGTGTTTAATAATACTTTATCTTCCCTGGTGAAATGCTTTGAGATCCTCAGCTTATAGGAGCTATAGAAGTGAAAAGTGCTGGTAGTGTATGTTTTAGCTTATAGGAAATAATTTCCCTCAGTTTGTTTATGTACAATATTCTGAAAGCACATGGCATCATTTTGATAGCAACAAAAGAGCATGATGCTCTGACTGTCTGGAAATAAGTTTTCCTAACAAAAGACGTGACCTGGAGAAATTTGAAGAGGTGATAGAAGGACGTAGTTGTTGGCTGGCAAAGTCACAGCTTCATGTTTAATTTAACAAAACATTAAACATTTCATGTTTAATTTAATGAAACAGTAGAACATTAGGATTTATAACCTTAATGACATCATGTCAGTAATATAAACTATTAGCTGCATGCAAGATGTGTACAAGATGTGGATATGTGGAAATTATCACCAAAAATGCCTTTATTTCTGTCATTGCAGAAAAAAACAGAGAGCAACTAAAGCAACAACAAGAACAACACATTAGGCATGCACTACTAGTCTAGCTAATTTTAGGGGTGCTATTAGCAGGCATTTAGGCAAATCTATTAACATTTAGCATCAACACAAATGCAATTGCATTCCTACTTTTCATGTTTCTGATAAAATAAGCATGGCTATTCAAGGGAAAAAAAGATGTTGGGACTACTTGTTAGGTGTTAAAATAGAAATAGGAAAAAAGTTTAGAGCAACTCAAATCAAGAAAGAAGCTCTATTCCAAAATTTCTTTTAATAAGGTAACTAAATCCTTTGAAGAATGTTATTGATCAAGTGAGATGCTGACAGTTTCAGTGTGTAATCATATCTTATTTTAATCCTCAAATCATGTTGGGTTGATGGGTATTTCTTTGCCTTTGGCACAGTATGAAAAATGGTCTTTTTTTAAAATGCTGATAAATAAACATTTTAGGTTTTGTGTGTGCATTTGATGCTTTCAGCACTAGCTTCCTTCTCTTCAAATTACAACTTTAAAATGTAATGAATAACATTAGCAAATAACTGAATCACCATAAGTTGTTTGTTTGTTTGTTTTAAATGGCAATACTTTTTATTTTAGGAGGATCTTTATAAAATGATCACCTCATTTTTGAGAATACTGTGTTACTTCATGACTTGAAATAATAAATATTGTGAAATAATAATTCTATTTTTCCTTTTTCCATGTAACATATAGGATTTTCCATAGCAGGGGAGACCAACGGGCAAGCTATAATTAATTATCCTGTCACCGACAGCGTCAATTCCAAAATCTTCCGTCATAAAATATACATAATGAACCCAGGTGGGGGTACTGTGTCATAAGTGGGAAAATTCTTCCTGGACATTATTATGCTTTTTTGTGGTCTGATCCCAAACCTACTGGAATCAATGGAAAGACCCACATCAGCTGCAGAGTAGAAAAAAAGAATTTTTTTTTAAGTGAAAAAATTAATCTTATTTTCAAAAATTTAGAAAACATTTTGACCAAAACTACTTCATGAGCTTTGGCAAGACCCCTGAAGCAGGAGCCTGGATAGTTCTTTTAATGTTATCATAACTAATATAACTTCAAATGCTTCCCAATATTTTTTTTAAATTACTAAGCAATATTTCTAATACTCGTCCTTTGACAGTGAATTGCACAGATTAATATGTGCTTAAAAAGGTTTTTCCTTAGATTCATTTGAAATGCTCTTTATTTTCAGTGAGCACTCTTTCTTGCAGGGAAGAGCAAATGGGATGCCTATTTAACCTTCTATCTGTCAATCATTATTATACCTATCTCTTACCTCTTCTTACTCTCTTCCCCTTCCCGCCCCAACTAAATAACCCTAATCTTGTTAAACTCTCCTCATTTGGAAGCCCCTGTCTTCCCACTGTAACTAATAATGTTTATTGTCTTTTCTGAACCTGTTTCAGCTGATCTATCCATTTCCTTCTGGAGTGTCACCTTTGAGGTGTCCAAAACAGAACACTGTATTTGTACTGATGACATAGCACCAGCAGCATTAAAATATAATTTCATTGCTTAGATATCAATGTGACAGGCACCTCATAAATACCTCTGATAGGTAAAATAGAGTGTAATATTTCCCATCACATTTAATAGGATTAATATACCATATATTATTCTTCATACTCGTATCATATATAGAGATTAAAATCTTGTTAATCAAATTTGATAGCCTAATATTGTCTTCATATTTTTATCACGCTGAACATTAAGCCAGAAAACCTCCATTTAGCTATCTACAATGAGAGGTTTTCTGAGAATTCACAACTAATGCCTAACTAATAAGGGTGCTTGGCTTAAATATTTCTTCAAGGTATTTTACCTTTTTTGCATGTATATGATAGATTTCTATCTGCCACCATGCTGGCTGATTACTTTAGTTTTGCTGCATCCTTTTGGAATTCCTCACAATCCCCTCTAGCGTGGCAGGGGGAGAAATGTTCAGCATTTCTGCCTGCCTCCTTAACCACCCTCTCTTTCTGTACTGAGCAGCACTGGTCCTAGGACTGATTGCTGGAAAAGCCCACTAGTGATCTCTTTCTATGTTGAGAGGGGGCCACTTTTTCCCACTGCTTATTTTTTATGTCTTAATCTGTGTTTAATTAATGAAGAAGCTATAGGTTTGATTCTGGTCTGTTATCTTGGTGTAATTCAGGAATAACTCAGTTGAAGTCAATGGTGTTATATCAGCATAAATCCTGAATGAGTGAATTTAGAAACCCTTTATTGCTCACTCCATTTTACCAAATTTCTTTAGTAGACATTTTTGTGGTAAACCTTTGGAAAGTCTAAATTTATTATTGTAGAAAGCCAGTAACTCAGAGAGATTGTTGTGGCTAATGATGGGGACTTCCTGGCATGGAGATAAGAAGCATCTCCATGCCAGAGATATGTGCATCCCAGGAGAGAGAGAGAGGCAAGGATTTACTGCTGTGAGGACAGTTGTTGTCCTTCAAGTAGTAGATCTCAAATTGATTGAGTCAGCCATGTGATGCAGTTGCAAAAAAGGCTGTTATCATTGTGCATTAACAAGAGTGGCACATGTAAGACCCAGGAAATAATTGTCCTGCTCTACTTGGCACTCGGGAGTACTGTGTCCAGTTCTAGATGCCATGCTTTAAGAAAGATGTGGAGCAATTGGAGAGAGTACAGAGAACAGCAACAAAAGTGATAAAAGGTTTAGAAAACCTGAGCAATGCGGAAAGGTTAAAATAATGGGCATGTTTAATCCTGAGAAGACTGAGGGTGGAGGCTGAAAACAGTCTTCAAATATGCTACGTGCTGTTACAAGGAGGACTGTGATCAGTTGTTCTCAATGACCGCTGAAGGTAGAACAAGAAGTAATGGGCTTAATCTGCAGCAAGTGAGATTTAGGTTAGATAGTATGCAAAACTTGTAAATTGTAAGGATCGTTAAACAATGGAATAGACTTCCAAGGGAGGATGTGGAATCCCCTTCATTAGAAGTTTTAAACAACAGTGTCAGGGTACAAACCCCCACTCTGAACCTTAGCGTCCAAAAGATGGGGTACCAGCATGAATTCCTCTAAGCTTAATTACCAGCTTAGAACCTGTAGCGCTGCCACCAACCAGGAATTCCAGTGCCTGGTACACTCTGGTCCCCCCAAAACCTTTAGCGGCTGCCACCAACCAGGAATTCCAGTGCTGGTACACTTCTTGTCCCCCCCAAAACCTTGCCCAGGAAACCCCAAGGACCTCATACCCTCTGGATCTGTAACACAAGGACGTAGAAACCCTTTCCCCCACGCATTGCCTTCTCCCAGAGTTTCCCCTGCCTGTGTTTACCCTGGGAAGATCCACTGTGTTCAAATCTCTTGAATCACCAAACAGAGAGGGACAATTTTCACCTTTCCTTCCCATCCTCATTCTACTTTTCCCCCTCCCAAGACTCCTCCCTGGACAGAGAAAGTAATTTCCTGACACTGGAGAAAAAATTCAGCCTTTGTCTTCGCCAAATCCTCCCATATCTTTCTTCCATCAATTTTCTCCGTGGTGAAATCCAGACCCAGTCCCCTAGGAGTCTTCATCAGAATAAAAAAAACAATTCAGGTTTCTTTAAACAAGAACAAGCTTTTAATTAAGAGAATAAGATATGTAATTAATTATCTTGTAAATTTTTAAAATGGATTATAGGTACAGGGTTTTTCAGCTGTAAGACACTAGGGAATTTTACCCTACCCAGCTCTAAGTTATTTCACATAGTACTTAAATTAAAATCCATTTCAGCAAAAATACAAATTTGAAACTTCTTTCAGCCAAATACACATGCAATTAAATTCCTTCCAACCAAATGCACGTTTGCCCAAATAAAGAAAACAAACAATATCACCTCTAACTCGCGTTTAAAAATCTATTCTAGTACTCAGCTATTTTGAACTCTATAAGAACCTGGTCATTCAGGAGATTTGGAGAGGAAACCTGGTTGGCAACGTCTGGTCCCTCTGAGCCCCCCAGAGGGATGAACAACCACCAAAACATAACAGTTCACAACACAGAAACTTCTCTCTCCTCGATTTGCAGTATCCAAACTTCCCTCCCTCAAGATTTGAAAGTATCCTGTCCCCTGATTGGTTCTCTGGTCAGGTGACAGCCAGGCTCACTGAACTTGTTAACCATTTATAGTCAAAGAGATATAAAGTACTTCTGTGCTATTAACTTTTCTTATCTGTTTATGACAAACAGGTTAGACAAACACCTGTCAGGATGTTTTAGGTATACTTGGTCTTGCCTCAGCACAGGGAGCTGAAATAGATGACCTCTTGAGGTCCCTTCCAGCCCTACAATTCTATGATTGTATTAATTTGGTGGGAATTAGAGAAGCAAGGAGGGTCTCTCTGAGCAGCTTCGAGGAAGAAGTGGAAAGAAAAAGATGGGCTGGTTGAGGGTGACGGAAAGTGAAAAATTGAAGGAGATTGACTTTTCTTTGCTTCCTTTCTCTCATCTGAGAATGCTACAGATATGTTACTTGTGTCTGTGTTTCTAAGCTTTAATCAAGTTTTAAAACTTTCTCTTACTATACAGCTCACAGATCTAAGATTCCCATAATCATCTCCGGCACAATTGTGGTTTACTGCAGTTTAAAATCTCAAGTTATTTCATCAGCTTGTTCATATGTATTTGTTTCTGATGGTGTTTTTTCTTTACAATACAAAAGAACAGCCTCTAGTAGAGGGAAGGCTAAAGGGGTTCTGTGGATTTGGCACTTAAAATAGCAACTTTACATTACACTAGTGCATGTTTTGTATTTAACATTTATAGATTTAAACAATTCCTTAAGACAAAGTATTTTGAAATATTTTCTTCTTTCACTTGCCTGCTGAGACTTGAGTTCAGGATTCTGAATTTCGCCTCTAGCAGCAACTGATGACTTAAGTAGCGCTGTTAATTAGGGAGTGCACATTTTTCCTTTGCTTAAGCATTAGAGTTGTCATTGACTGTGGCAGGGGAAATACAGAAACCTGAAATCAGCCCTAGCAATTAAGTGAAGGAGGAAACAATCTTGAAATATTTTACTTTCTACGTTTAATCTTTATCTCTGCATCTATGTTTTGTTATGGTTTTTCAACATTATGCAGTCTTATTTTTGTTTTAAAATTTTCTGCTCACCTTTAACAAATCGCATGCAGGAGTTTACATACCGAATGACAGATTGCAAATGAAATTGAAAGCTCTACTGCTTCATCGGCATAATCCTCTTTATGGTGAACACTCTCAACTCCCATTGAAATCAGCAGGACTTGGAAGTGCTCAGTACTTTGCAGAATTATGGGTTATGTACTGAATGACCAAATTAGTTGTTATAATGGAAGTACTGAATGCATTATGACCTTGAAAATCACCATATATTCAGGGTCCAAAGAAATTTTCCAGTCTAGAGCTGACTTGCTTCCAGTACATTGTAATGCCTAGTATGGACCACACTGGTAACGTCAGAGCTACCACAAAAGCTGGAAAACATGTCAAAGCATAGTGTTTAGGCAATTGATAGGGTTTTTTTAAGTCCCTGAGGGAATACTTATTTTAAAAGCCTTTGAAAAATACCCTTTATAATAATAACTCTTGACACGTGTCCAGATTCCCTTATTTCACTGAGACATTACAGCCTATAGAATAGTTGCATGCAAATTAGCTGTAGAGGTAGGGCAGTGTTTGGCTGAGTTACATTTGAGGTCACAATGGCCCTGCTTACGTTATTTTGAGCTGTTGACCTAAGCCTGTATAATCAGAAGAATTAGATACAATAATCATTAATAATTTAGCTTCATTACAATCTGATTTCTTCAAATAAAGCCTGCATAAGATTTCAGTTAATTTTAACAGTCTGAAAAGCGTGAAGTGTCTGCATAACTCTGTTTAGACCATTTGGGACCAAGAGAAAATGGATACTTTAAAGACCCGGTTTTTAATTAATTGTAGGTCATAAACCAATTAGCAGATGTACTTGTAAATTTTCAGAGAATGCATTCCATACTCAGTAAGTTTGGGGAGCTAGCCCTGTATTCTTCATGTGCCACAATTTAAGTGCAAAATCCAATTCAATCTTAACTAAGCAGTGGTGTCCAGTCCCTCCATAATAATACTTACTAATAAAAACACTTCTTCCCTGGCATGCTGATCAAGTCCATACTAGAGCCAAGTTTTATAGTTCCTGTAATGTAATCAGCACATCACATGGAGTGGGGCCAGGACCATGGTAGGCTTAGATATGTGTCCTGAAAGAGAAAAGGTAGATTTTTAGGTAGCAATATGTTGAAAGCTCCTCTTAGCTTGACTAATAGGGTCATTCAGCACACACTGCTGAAGTGGATGGAATTTTCATAATTTCATTTGCAATTCACCTTTAAGATGATGAGCAAAGCAATCAAATAGCAACATATTAACTTAAATTCACTCCAGACAGGTATCATTGTCATTGGTAGCAGATCATTTTGAGTGTTATAAACCTCTAAGTGTGATTGCACTGGTACGTAATGTACAGTTGAGTGGTTGATCAGTGACCTTTTAATTTGAGATGGGCCAAACAGTGCTGGAATACTTCAGTTGCTCCCAACACTACAATTGGGAGAATAGCAGCTATTGCAAACTTTCTGAACATTATTGTAGTGACCGTATTTGTTACTCTCTGGTTGTACCACCTTCTGAAATGTTATTTCAAGGTTAGCAGCAGTCTTAGGAATAAGTGCATTAAGCAGATTTGTTGGGCTCTGTGTTTAAGGGTTGCTGCCAGGAGCGGAAATCCAACTCATAGGAGGTTATCTTATATGTACAGGTACACACATGTTCACATTCTTGCTGGGCAGACAGGGACTACATATTTCAGATACATGCCAGAATCCTAAGCAATTTGGCACCTGGTAGGAACCATAGGTGTGGCTTTGACAAAATATTTCAGGGTGCATCCATGAATGATGCTATATAGAGTGCACAGAATCAACACAAATAAGGGACTTAACTGACTAGAAAAGACCAAACAGAAAATAGATGACTAGTGCAGGAACCGTTGTCCTTATTCATCTCTGGGATTCCAGAGCAATTGCAGCGTCTCCCTGGTGCCAACTCTCACATCCTGATTTTGTTTTTGAGCTTAACAACTCTATTTGGCTTTGGGTCAAGATTGTGAATTTTCCCCATATTAAAAAGATGCTGTGTTTTAAGGAATACTGCTGCATTTTCTCCAGATGAATTTTGAAGGAATAAAACAAATCTAGAATTGACTCTCTTTGTACATTCATAAATGTATATTGCTTTCTTCTTAATCTAAAAACTGATTTGTGTTCTTTCCTCAGTCAGGTACTCTTTAACATTTAAATATAACATCATGTTAATAATGAGGAACACTTTTCTGCTAACTGATCTCTGACCTAGCTGCTGTATTAAGCAGATAAAAGTGATAAAACATAAATATGCACAAATAACTTATTAATACCAATTTTTCTGAGGCAGAGATTGTTATGGGTAATATAAGCATTTGGAATTGTCTTAATAATCTCTGTAGAAAGAATCCAGCAGTTCTAGCAGTTGGTGATAAGTTTTAGTTTTTAGACTGCTCTCAAGGGAAATTGTTATTCTAACAAAATTTTAATCAACTGTTTCAGTGGCAATATTGAATTTAAAAAGTTAGTAGTTACTAGTTACAGCTTGACTTCGTTAGTATACAGGAAAATCAGTCATTCTGTGGTGATTAACATCTATTCAGAGCTCAGAATGCATTATGGGTTTGAAATTATCATAGGAATTAATGCAATCTTTTTAAAGGGCTTAAAATATGGTAATAGATACAGCATACTAGCACCTGCAGCTCAAGGTACCAAAGTTATTAAAGATGGATATAATTATATTTATTATTGCAGGGATCTAGATGAAGAAAAAAAACAAAATGTAATGAGCATGAATAAGATAGGGACTCTTTATTTAAAGCCTATTAGTTAAAGAAACCTTTTCTTATATATGAGAAATATACTTTAGTTCCTGATATATTTTAATATTCTGTATGATCTGTTGCATACACAGCACCTCCAAAGACCCTGGGGGAAATGACTCACATCTTGAATGACCATGCAGCTCTACTGAATAGTCTTTAAACAAAGAGGACCTGATACTGATCTTTCTTACACTGATGTAACTCAGCTGCTACTCCTTATTTACACGTGTGTAATTGAGAGCAGAGTGCAGGGGCTTTACTTTGTAGTTGTTAAGCGTAGTTTTTGGTTAACTGCTCTGTTTTCTTGCGTTTTTAAAGGATTAGTCACCTGCAGTTTAATTTGCTAATAATCCAAGATTTTGGAAGTATTAGAAGCGCTATTTACCAGTTGTTTGCTGTCCTATGACAACCCATGGCAACTACTAGGGGTGCTGAACCCTGTTGTATGAAAAGAGATACAAGACAAAAGAGGTAGGAGAGTTTAAATAGTTCTCAATATGTAAGATGTGGCCACAGAAATTAATATGAAACCCTGTTTGAGTACTTTGCTGAATCAGGACCTGTATGTACACATAATATGCTTTGGAGGTAGAATGGAGCTAATACCCACAAATCTTCTGTATGAAACAAAAGTGAACATATTGGAGGAGCAGACCAATATGGTGGAGGTTGGTGACATCAGAAAGTGACAAGATGAAACTGACGTATGACTGACTCATCTTAGAACTTTGCTGGATCAGGGCTATGGTGCAGGACAGATAAGTAACTGCTCTGCTGTAGGCACCAATTCAGCAAGGCAATTAATCCCTGTCTAACTTTAAGATCCTGAGTAGACTCATTGACCTCAGTATGACTACTCACATACTTAATCCTTGGGCATGTGCATAAATACCTTGCTGAACAGATAGCTGTACTGCTGGCAAAGAATCCAGTTTGGAGATGGCAGAAGGTAAGAGAAAGTGCTTGTGTTATATTTGTACAGAAAAATCTGAGTGTCAAATGATGGCCGATTGAATGTTTGCCATCATTACAGCATTAATGGTCACATTCTGCCCCCAGTTATGTGTGCTCAGCACTCATGAAGTCAATGTGAGTTGTGTGGCCTTAATTTTCCATTTTTGTAAGCAAAACAGTGACTGTTGCCGATTGTGCAGGAAAATATGAAGTAACGTCAAAAATGATAGCTAGTTCATGCATTAATGAATTCTTTTGTCCACCCAGTATAGAAAGTAAGAGCCTTGTGAACTAAAAGATCATCATTTGTCCATCCTTTTGCTTCAATTTACTGAACAGTTCTTTCAGCACTAAATGCTTTTAAACATCTGTCAGTATCATATAATAGTCTTAATGGAATAGAAAAACAAGTTTTTACTGCATAGGAACAAGTTTAGCAGCTATACTAAGCAGTTAAAACTACTATTTAGTCCATATGTAGGTTTCCTCATGCAGCTGTAAAAGCTGGGATTGCTTCAGCCTTAACCTCAAGAATAAGAATCATTTTAAAAGAAAGGGAAAATAGAGTGAGAGAGGGCAAGAGAAATGGAGTGGGGGTTGAGGAACAGCCAAGAAGCAAGTCAATAAACAATATAATTACTAATTCATTCAGGAACAAAAATAATGGCTTTCTAAAATGAAACGACCAAATCCAATAACTAACAGTTTGTCAGGGCAATAATAATGGTATTTGTATCTCTTTTAATTGGCTTTAACCTTTCCCTTCATGTGCAAACTATTAAAAAATTAAAGAGGAAAGTATTTAGATAGACTGACTTACGTCAGTGCTTGGCTCACTCTCTTTTAACGAGGTCAAGGTAATAAAGAGTCTGAGCAGATCCAGCAGCCTGGTTGATGAATGGCTGTCTTCCACTGCAGGTACATAATATTGTACTTGAGTTTTTGCTGCTGTTGACTGTGTGTGAAAACTTTTGAGTCTTGTGTGTGCATGCACACACAAACATGGATGGGTTCCAGTTTCAAGGCACATAAAGGCTTTAAGCCATTAAGGAAAATAACATCTCTTTAAGATGTAATTGGTAAAATCATGTGTGGAAAGTACAATACTGTATTTGACAGACTGACTCAATCACACACAGCGGTGCTATGATCAGAATTTATCTGCTGATATGACATTCGCCTATTAAAGTGCCAGACATCCTAGATAAAAAAGTGGCAACTTTATTTAAATCATTAATACCGAAGGTCAGGTGGAAGGCAGTCCTTGCCAATTTTTCTTTCCCAAGTGACTCAGTGCATTGGACACCTAACGGTGTCCTGACTCTCTGGCCTGGTTGAAAGCATTGTTATGCCTCCCATCTCCTTTGGACACAATGTGCAGGGTCAGTTAGGGTTTCCAACATTGCATTTAGAAAATAAGGAACCATTTTCTTAGCACACCCACCCCTCTCCTCCTGATACTAATTATTGTTGTTTTTATTATTTTAATAGTAATAAATAAGCAGTGCTCACCTATATTCATCAGAGATATTTCTTGCTGCTTTTTGTAGCACTCATCAACTCATGATCTTGTTGTACAGAGATGAAGAAATAAGGGACTGTTAGCAACCGTAGGGTCAATGCAGCTCACCCCAGCTGCTAACGTAGGAGAGGCATGATCTCCCTGTTGAGCCATGCCAGTCACCACCTACCTTGCTTCTGCTTGGGCTAGTGATCACTGAGCAGAACATGGTCTGCCTCATACATTGTGTTGGCTCTAAAGTTGGCTCTAAAGCTCTAAAGTTGCTGCCTGTATCAGAATATTGGACTCTAATCATCCTCTGTAATAGGGTATGGAGGGGAAGATAAAGGAATATTAAGACAGATAATGAGGGCAAATAACTAAAGCATACAGCCCTATAGCCTTAAAATTCCACCTGCCCTGCAGATGATTTGCACTGAATAGCACCAAATTCCTTTAATAAAGACAACCCTTTCTTTTGGGACAGGTGGAATTTCATAGCTTAAGGTCTGTAAATGAAAGAGAATCCTTGCTAGCTCTTGATCCTATTTTAATTCTTAATTTTCCATCCTTAAGTCAATTTTCTTCCACTGAAAAATATCAGAAGTTAAAATCTGAAGCTGGACAAACAAGAGTCCCAGGCTCACATCACATGTGCAATGCAATTTATATAGCAAGCTGCATTGTCTAAGAATAGAATTGTAAGGATATGCATGAATGCTGACTGTATTCCTGTGGGAAATGGAAGCTGCATAAGAAAAGGAGTAAGCCTTTTCTAGAAAGTTAGGATGAAAATCAACATTAAAGGGACTGTGAGATAACATTCCCATGTAGTCACCTTCAACTTACTAAACATATCTTCACAATAAATTCCCTAGAAAAAATTCTTTAAAAAAATTAATGATGTCAGTCCTATTTCTGTGGGAGACCATTAGATTGTTTGTACATAAGTTTTATGAACAATTCACAATTAGGTATTTTTATGATACTTTTAAGATAGTGAATTATGATGATGAAAATACCCTCCAGCTTAATTGACAACCCTTATGTCTAGTAATTGCCACTGATTTCTGCAAACAGTCATTTTTCTCTGGCCTATTAACATAATTTGAATTTTTAATTGCACTTCATAATTGTCTGTTGGAGTTAACAAACAAGTACATTTGCTGAAGTGTTTAAGAACAAAACCCCAAATGGACTGAATAGTGATGTAGTATTATTATTAACAGACCTCGTTAGAACACTTCACTGTGTCCGTTTTTGATAGGGGCATGACTTTTAGCAATAAAAGAGCACTTCGGATTTTCCACTTATCACTTCACTAATTGTAGATAATGCTGCATCTTGTTGAAGATCTGTGTGGCTATTTGCTCTTTTCCTTTGTTTTCGTTTAGTTCTTGGTATCTACTTTGAAATGATCTCCAATGCAGTTACAGAGAATCAGCATTCCAACTCTGTACATTTAAAGTGTTGTATCCCCAAAATATATACAGTTACCCTAAACAAAGAAATCTGACCCAAACGTAGATGGTCCCTACCTCAAGGAGATTACAATCTTTGTTTTGTGTTTTTCCAGCACCTAGCACAATTTGGCCTTGGTCCATTAGGTGCATTAGAACTTTTAGGTGCTATGATAATGCAAATAATAACTTGTATTTATTATAATTTGTGCATTAAAGACCCTTTTACACTATGATTTGGGGTTTCTACAGACTAGATCAGAAAGTTCCCAGAGAGTTGTTTTAAAATTAGTTATTATTTTTCATTTCTCCCTCTGATACATGAATACTTGTCAACATTGTTAGCCAAATGGGCTCGTTCTGCCCGGAGCTAGTCAATTACTCCAAGGAGGCACAGAGAACAAGACTGAGTTTTATACAGACCTTTATTATATGATCAGCTGAGCGGGTGCCCTCCCTGACTAATGCCAGAGGAGTGACACACCGAGACATACCGAGACATAATAGTTATTACATATATATACCATTATTTACATCATATCAGACCACACTGACACAGCATATTTTCCAGGGATTTGCAGACGTGGGGTACATAGGTCTATTTGCCTGTTGATGCACTCTGAACATTCCACGTTGTTCTCCTTGACCAAAGTACTTAGCAATGTTTGGTATTGGTTATGAAAGCAGGTCACTATTTCACAAGAACAGCAAAGCCTTAATCATTTTAGCTATCAACATGATACCACATTATCATCCAGGTGAAAGGGGCCAATTTCCAATTGATATGTTATTGCAAAAGCCTGGGGCCTGAATGCCCGCACACCTCACGTCCACTAACAACCTTCCTCCACTACTTCCTGCCTTGTTAAAGGATCAGATGACCCTCACTTCACTGCAAACAGAGAAATGTTTTGCTTAGTATGTTTCATGTGCATGTTCCTTTATTTCTTAACAACATACTGAAAACATAAAAGAGGCTGGGGGGCTGGGGAGTACAAGGAAGTTGATTTCATGTGTTCTCATGGCAAGCTTCCTCACTGGGTAGCCAGCAACAAGCATCAATTCAAATTCCTCGAGTGAAATCCTGGCCTCATTAAAGCCAATGGAAAAACTCTCATAGACTTCAGTGGGATTAAGATTTCGTCCCTAAAGTTTATATCTGTTTCTCTTATTAGACATCATCTTTGTGTACATGATATGGTTTTATCACAATTATTATTTCTACAACAGTTATCATTTTGATCTGTTCAGGAAATCTTTGTTTTACCAGATACAAACAATTTAAGATAGTAGCCTCTAAAAGATTGATCTTGGCTCCCCATCTCTATATGAGTAGTCATATATGTGTTTATTTAATTACTTATATATTACACATAAATGTACCAGTCCTAAGTTCTTAGCATATTTACTATCAATTAAAAATACAGTTGTATCAAAGGAAAAGAAAAAAGTTTGAGCGATTGGCTACTCATTATCCCCCAAAGCAGAAAACAATTAACCCAAGTCAACCCAACCCAATTTATTCATGTGATAAACTTCCTCAAAATCAATGAAACTACTGGTGCATGTAAGGACTACCGAATTGTGTAAGGGTTTGCAGGTTCTGAAACACTAAACTTTTAAGATAGATGAAAGGGTCTTTTCCCTTGGCCAGTTTTTAGTGTAAGAAATGTACATCATGGCTTCGTAAGTGTGTTTATTTAATAGCTGGGATGTAGTGAGGCGACAGCAGCTTGGAAATCCAGTCCTGGTTTCTGAATCGAGGATGCTATCAAATTCTCCATAGTCTTCAAACTGAAAACTCGAAGCCCTATTTAAGTATCTTTAGAAAAATGTCATGGCAGTGATCTTTACAATATTAGCTATAGGCAAGACACGTTAGGGAGGGGAAAGGCATTTTTTGGATTGGAAATGTCAGTACTGTTCATATAAATGCTTTTAAACAGGCTCATGCTTCATCATAACTTTTCAGAAGTTAGGCAGGGGATCATGCTACTGCTCTAAACTAATTCGTACAGTGAAGTTGCTACTGCTTAATGCAATTTTGTACCTGTAAGCAAGGCATATATTACACAAATGGCAGCAGTTAGCAATCTTTTCTGACATGTTTATCCTTTCAGACTGAAACTCACTGTCTTATTACTGTTATTTTTCCCATCACATGATCACATACTGACTGCCATTTAAAACTTAAAGAAACCACAGTGACAGAGAAATTTCCTAGCCATTCCTGTCACCTTTCTGTATACAACTTGTTTTAAACTAGTTTCTAGTACTTTAGCATTTAGACTGAGGGCCTTCAGGTAATCTTCTCAATTAGTCTCTGGGGTTTAGAGAACAGGAAAGTGCAGTTCTCTTAACAGTGGCTGAAATTATAGGTTCAGGCTAAAATTAAGGTACAGGCTCAAACCAATGTGACAAAAATATATGTAGATATATAGAGAGAGACAAATTCTGGACCTCCTGGATTATTATAGGGGTGGTAAAATATGTAATGGACTTTTGGAAGACAATTGTGTGATTTCCATTTTTGGGAATTAAGGTAATAACTATTCTTTTCATCCATCTGGCAGGTGATGCATCAGTCTCTGTATGTTGGCCTCTCTATATATCTGTCCTCTCCATCTTTCCATCCTCATCTGCATTCGTAATAAACTCCGAAACACTCTGTTCGATCTATGTAGAAACTTGCATGGGAAGTCATGAGCCATTCTCAGTGAAATTATTTGATAGTTGATTTATTGTTTTCGTCTGTAAAATTCGACCTCATACATTTATAATTAAAAAGGGTGCATAGTAGTAAATTAGTGTATTTGTCATTAAAAATTTGTTAGCAATGAAAATGAAGCATTCACTGTAAAAAAAAATAATTAGTTTACTAACAGCTGACACTTATTTGTTTTGTTATATTGGTATTTTAATTGTAGAAAACACTTTTTAATCATATCCATATTTGGCAGAGACAGGTCACAGCTGCAGACGTAATATCTGAATCCAAACTTTCCAAAAGTTTGAGGGTATTAAGATTGAAGGTTTTGATTCAGCCTGTTATACATGTAGAGGCACACCACAAAACATTTGAATTTGAATGTTCCCAAAATTTACAGGCAGGTAAAATTCAGGTGTCTCACATATGTCAACCAAATGAGTGGAAAAGGTCTTATAATCTTAGTGTTTTTTTCTCCCCTTGTTGCATAAGTGTCACACAAAGCCGATTCTTCATGCTTTTATGTGGGAGAGAGTGGGAGCTTCTTGAAGAATAGGCAAGAAAATAATCGTTACCTGAATTATTTGTTGTCTTTATGTAATCTTAAGCTGGGTATCAGGAATTGTTATAACCAGTTTTATGATTTTTTTAAATTATTATTTCAGTCAGCATAAGCTGTAGTGTAGATTTAGCATTAGTTTTCCAGACCTCAAGATAAGCTCTGTGTAAGCTCAAAAGCTTGTCTCTCTTACCAACAGAAGTTGGTCCAATAAAAGATATTACTTCACCCATCTGCTCCCCTTTTTCTAGATCATACATGAACACGTTTAACAACATAGGTTCCAGTACAGATCCTGGAGGGGACCCTGCTATTTACCCCTTTCTGTTGTGAAAACAGATTATTTATTCCTACACTTTGTTTTATATCTTTCTAACCAGGTACTGATCCATGAGAGGACCTTCCCTCTTATCCCATAACTGCTTTCTTTGCTTAAGAGCCTTTGGTGAAGGATCTTGTCAAAGACTTTCTAAAAGTCCAAGTACACAGTATCAACGTAATCGTTCTTCTGCATATGCTTGCTGACTCCCTCAAAAAATTCTGATAGATTGGTGAGGCATGATTTTCCTTTACAAAAGCTGTGTTGACTCTTCCCCAACATATCGTGTTTATCTATGAATGATAATTTTGATGAATATATATGTACTTTCCTTTCACATCACAGTTTGCACTTGTGTATCAAAATTGAGTTTAACATATATAGATAAACAGAGATATTTGGTAATTATTGGGTGGAGTATGTAGCATGTGTTGCTTCAATACATACTACTCTTTATTGTGTACTGCAAAGGGAAATGATATTGTGTCAGCACTCTTTTCCAACTCAATGTGAGTAGATGGTCTGTAAGATGTGTGGAAGGGTGTTGTAAGTTTTTGGGGGAGGGAGTTTGGGATTAGGGTTTGTATTTTGTTTTTATTTTTTGGTTGGGAATCAGAGAGAGAGAGATGTTGGTACATCTATTTTTTCCCAAATATTTTTAGCTTAAATGGCTGATTTCATTGCACTTTTTGTTTGACATATGAGCATATAACTCACTCCTGAAGCTGTGTATCACATCCAGATAGAATCCTAATGGAAACTTACATTTGAAATAGTTTATTTGGGTTATCAGGTACAGGCAGTTGGGCATGCTCAGTTTTCTTCTGCCCTGTTTCAAATTAAGGATAGGAAATGATCTCATACTTTTAAGCACACTTTTTTTCTGTTAGATATCTCTGTTGACTGATTTTTTGACAGTGAAAATGTGTACAGTTATACCCAATCCAGTCTTACTCCCTGGTTTTCTTCCTGAAGTCTCTGGGTGGGTTTAGTTATGACTTATAACCTGAGCATAGTATTTTGGGAGAAACTGAAAAAGTAGTATAAATGTAAATGTAAAAAGATACAGCTCATTCTGTCTTTGAAATTGTTGGTGTGAAAAGAACTCAGCAGTGTTTTATTTAAACAAGGTCTGCTTCAACCTTGATTGACTTGCAGTAAATTGCCTGGTACGAGAGGCAAAAGGAAGTGGATAGAAAAATGGCAATCAGCACCAAATGTTTCACATATTGATTGACAAGCACCAGAGATGTGTTAGAGTAAGATAAATTGGCCAACAGGGCCTATCTTGACAGCTCCTGAGATGGGAAAATTGTTCCTGTTAATTTGCCGCTGGGATCTTGTCATTTATTGGGATATACATTTGAGTTTCTTCTAATTGTATAAACAAAGTTTGGATTCTTATGTAGCATAGTTCAACCTCCATTTGGTAATTTTTTTTGTCTGCACCTTTTCTGAGCTGTATTTGTAAATGTCTGTAAGATTGGGGAGAAGGGAGTCATTTGAAGAAGCAGTTTAGCCTGAAATATAGTGCATTATTCTACTGTCATTGTGCATTGAACCTTAGGACCAGTTTGACTTCAGTGGGTTTTGCCTGAGTGAGAAGTGCTTAACAGGGCCCCAAATCAGGTTCGTAGGATAGTCGCATCCAGATTTATACTACTTCATCCTAGCAAATTTAATCATTACTATAATGAAAAGATTTCTTACCTTTTTAACACATCTCATTTTGTACTTGCAAATGCCTTTTAATAAGGTTACAGGTTTTTTTTAGTACTGCAGGGTAAAACTCCATTTTCTATAAAGAAGTCTTTTCATCTCTTCAATTTCTTTTCATTAAAAGGACATTTTATCTTTTTAATTTCCTGTAGTGCTCTCCCAATGTCCCCGTTAATTATAGTGGCACTTGCTAGGGCTGAGATAGTTAATGGTCTGACAGCCTTTACATTGGAATCTTCCATTTAGAAGGGTTTTACTTGGTCTATAAAAATTTGATGTAAGGTGAAACTTAACATAAATATTCTCAGCTCAGGAATGAATGTTTGTTAATTTTCTTTTTATTTTCCTTTTTTTAATCCAGCAGATTCTGAGTTAATTTATAGCATATCCAAAGAGAGTGGATGCTTTTCTTTAGTGTTTTGTTTTATCTTTAATCCTCAAACTCTCAACTCAACATTGGCTTTAAAAATAATGAAATTGTACAGACCATTATTTCACATTGGGGACTGTTCAGAATTTTATTTATTTTTCATTTACACTGGTCATTTGTGGCTAGACTCTGGTTTTGCCACAAACCTTGTGTATTGGAAGTGCCTAGGTGTGCTGTCCCAGAAGCAGCACAGGGAAGGAACTGAGTTTTCAAGTCTCTCAACAGACATAGTGCCAGATTTTTAAAGGTATGTAGGTGCCTAAAGATTCAGATAGATTTTCCTAGCAGGATTTTCAGAAGCACCTAAGCACTTCAGATTAATTTCAGTGGGAGGTAGGCACCTTGGCACTTTTGAAAATCCAACTAGACATCCATCTACTTACATACCCCAAAATTCATAGATTCATAGACTCTAGGACTGGAAGGGACCTTGAGGGGTCATCGAGTCCAGTCCCCTGCCCTCATGTCAGGACCAAATACTGTCTAGACCATCCCTGATAGACATTACTAACCTACTCTTTAAATATCATCTAGAGATGGAGATTCCACAACTCCCTAGCGACAATTTATTTCAGTGTTTAACTACCCTGACACTAGGAACTTTATTCCTAATGTCCAACCTAAATTCTCCTGCTGCAGTTTAAGCCCATTGCTTCTTGTTCTGATCAATCTAAGAGGCTAAGGTGACAAGTTTTCCTCGCTCCTCCTGATACACTCTTTTATGATACCAGAAAACTGCTCATCACGTCCCTCTCAGTCTCTCTCTGTTCAACTAAATAAACCCAATTCTTTCAGCCGTCCTTCTAGTCATGTTCTTCAAGACCTATTAATCATTCTTGATTGCTCTTCTCTGGTCCTCTTCCAATTTCCTCCACATCTTTCTTGATGCGATGCCCAGACTGGACACAATACTCCAGCTGAGGTCTAACCAGCGCCAGAGTTAGAGGAAGAATGACTTCTCGTGTCTGTTTACACACACCTGTTAATGCATCCCAGGAATCAGTTTGCCTTTTTTGCAAACAGTATCCACACTTGTTGATTCCATATTTACTTGTGGATCACTTATGACCCTAGATCTCTTTCTCCCATACTCCTTCTAGAAGTCTCTTCCATTCTCTAATGTGTTGAAACTGATTATTCTCCTAAGTGGAGCACATTGATTTGTCTTTATTGACCTTCGATCGGTTTACCTAGACCATTCTCCAATTCTGTCCAGATCATTTGGAATTTTGTCCCTGTCTCAAAAGCCAAGTTGCAGTCCCTCCAGTTTGGTACGTCTGCAACTTATAAGCTACTTTCTATGCAACATCTAAAGTCGTGATGAGATACTGGAGCCAGAGCTGGTCTCAAACAGACCCGCATGAAACCCCACTTGTATAACCTTTCCAGCGGATTGGCAGCCATTAATAACTACTCTCTGAGTATGGTTATCCGAGCCAGTTTTATGCACGCCACCTTATAGTTAGCCCCTCTAAATTGTATTTGCCTTAGTTTATGATAAGGATATCGCTGCGAGACCATATCAAATGCCTTACTAAAGTCTAGGTATACCACATCCACCGCTTCTCCCTTATCCACAAGACTCGTTATCCTATCAAAGAAAGCTATCAGATTGGTTTGACACGATTTGTTCTTTACAAATCCATGCTGGCTATTCCATTGAAGTCAATATGGACTGTATAAGGAATGCAAGATTTGGCCTTATGAAGGTAGAGAACAGATTAAACAACTAATACGGGAATACAAGGAGTAATGAAAGTTGAGCTCCATGGTGTTTAAATATTGTAGCAGTCACTTCAAAATGGGTGCTCTTAGCATGCAGTATTAAACAATGGTGTCAGCTGAAAAATGGGTTTTCAGTCTTTCTTTTGTGTATTTCTTAATAATAAATATCCAGCAGCATCCTTTATCTTGAACAATTCCAATACTCTTAACAAATTGTCTGTATAATAATTTATCCCACCAGTAAATTACAAGCATATCTAGGGTATGCTTGTAATTTAGCCTTAAGTACACAGCAGCACTCACAGAAATTTAGGACAGGAAGCAAATGAGAATACTATCCTCAGACTGCAGAAGTAATTAACAAGTGATGAATTTAATAAGTCCACTCAGCCAGAATATCCTTTGACAGTATGTTGTGCTATTTATTTGCTTTTATAGTGCTACAACATGAAATATATCTCTGGATTATAAAGCTAGTAATTGATCTGTTTAGACGCTCCAGTCTTCTTGATCACATAAAGCAACATATTTATCTGGATCCAGTGATCAAAATTATCCACAAGTGACTGTCTTTATCAAAAGGTCACAAAGAGTTAACACCAAGTCTGTACTACATTAGTTGAAAACTTCACATTAGTTCTATCTGTGACTTGGACAGAGTTTATTAAATAATTTCAGCTCTGAGTTTTCTTGTGTTCGTTCAAGAAGGTGTGATCTTCTCCACCTACCACTGACTTTGGGCTAATTGTTCTTCTACTCCCAGGAGATGGGTTTCTCTGTAATACAGGTACCAAAAACAGTTAAGACCATAGTCAATAGAGTTTGTCATTCCCCACCTTCAGCGATATGTTGATGTAATTCAAAGCTTTCTGAGGACTGATTCTTTGTCAATAACTGGCATTTGTGTCAAACAGGGTTGGGGGATCAGGGGAGATTCTAATAATGGAAACCAGCTTTCTTTCCGATTGTAGTCTAAACTCAGCTTTGGCATGGGGTGAAGATCAACGGGTGTGTTTGCATGCACGTTTACAAGATACATGGTAACTACGTATCTGACATCTGAATTTAACCTCTTCACTGGAAGATTTCTCTGGCATGAACATTCAAAGCATATTAGCTGATACAGGTTCACAGGCAGAGAAGTTAATTTTTTTTCTTCCTAGCTTTCAAATTACACCTTCATTTTGAAATCATACAAAAGTTTGAAATTCAGTCCAGGTGAGGTCCCAAGCAAGTCTCTGGGGTAAATTTCTCCCAAATTATGTCCTGTTTTTTAGGACGTTTGTTTTTATCCACAGCAATGGTAGAAGTAGCTCAGAGACAATGCCTTATATAGTTCAACTATAATGATATATGAATAGCTTGCTAAAGCCTTATTTTATGGTGATCATGTTAACGATAGCTTGCTTGATTAAATGTACAAGTGGATTTGTCCATTTCATCGTACTCTGATGATTGACTAATTCAGAAGTACAGTAAACATACAGCACAAAATTTGACTTTAGTGAATGATGAAAAAAACCACTGGAACAAATTATTGTTTTCCAGCTATGAAGATATCATTAAGCATATGCCAAGTAATCAGCTTGCAAGTGTAATAGGTTCATGAAGGAAAGGAGTTTTCTAATCTTATTCAGTGATGTTTTTCCCAAGACAGCAACAGCTTTTATAAAATGAGGGTTATATCTTCTCATTATAGAATCTAATCTCCCCAAAAGACATTCAACAGCTGCAAAACCCTAACATCTTTTAGTTGTAAATTGTTTTTATTATTTATCCTCATTTAACTAAAAAAGAAAGGGCTATCAGATGATTTAACAAGACAAGAATTTAGTGACTTTAGCTTTTGACGGAAGCAGATAATTTCCTCACATACTGATCTTTTTTGGATCTGTTTTCAGTATGAATCTCTGGTTCTCTTTAATGTCCAAATTCTGCAAGTTTTACATAGGCTGGATGTGGATTGTGTACGAAATGGAGAGTTTAATACTGGTTATTAAAATTAATCATCTCTCTTTAGCACACATGTGGATTGTGGTAGCTGACTTTCCTGTACATTTTGAAAAAAGTTATCTGTGAGTGATCACTCTCCAGATAGTAGATACTTTTCCACAGAAATTTTAGTAATAGTACTCTGCACTGATAAGGTGATTTTCATGTCCATAGTACTTCACGGACATGTTATCTTCACAAGTAAGTATTTCTATGTCTATTTTACAGAGGTTAATTCAGATCGCTCAAAGTCACAGAATGTGAAAGCACTAGAATCAGGACTTGAACTCAGGACTCAGGCTGAATCGAAGCCACTGAGCCACCTGTGTGCACTTCTTCACTCTCCCTCTGTCAAAGATCGAAGGTCTTAAATATATTTATATTCCATTGTATATTTTGAATATTTCTGGTTTTTGAAAAAAGCATGCCCAATATGGGAATATTTTACTATTTAATTTCTAATTCTCTCAGTCTTTTTACTTAGTTTTTCTTTGGTCCTAAAAAATAAATGACTTTTGTTTGGTGGTTGTTAGATAATTTAATGGTTCATTTAGAGAGAACTCTGTACGCAGTTTCTCCTTTACTGCAGGCAAAGTCTGCTTAGAATAATGAGCAATGCAAACTCAGTTATACTTCTTTTGTTATTTTCATGAATATTATCTTAACTTCTCTTTTACCTGTTCCTTGCAATTTGAAATTACAGATTCCTTTTTTAGTTTCAGGCCTGAGGTCCTGCAAACTTAGATATTAAATTAATCTTCGGCCTTAAGAGGAAGTAGCATGACTCCAGCAGAATTGCACATTAGAATTATCTATTTTTATTAAGATCTCTACAAAA
Organism: Chelonoidis abingdonii; assembly: GCF_003597395.2. Taxonomy (NCBI): domain Eukaryota; kingdom Metazoa; phylum Chordata; order Testudines; family Testudinidae; genus Chelonoidis; species Chelonoidis abingdonii. The sequence continues at coordinate 82,628,123 of NC_133775.1, read as the reverse complement.
ATCCACATCCTTAACACCACCATGTGCTGTACAGTTTATAAATTGGGCAAATTATACGATAATTGTCTAGGACTCTGTTCGACTAAAGAAATGTATATGTATTATGCTGATAATGGGCAAATTTCAGAACCTAGCAAAAACCAGTTTATTACATTAAATCATATCATGTCATTCTAAATTTGGAGAGAGATGAACATTTCCAGGAGCAGACATAGAAACTGTGGATTTGATTTTTTTACTCATTTTTGAGAAGTTTTTTATGACACAAATAATCCCATCGATTTCATTGGGACCATTGGAAGCATAAGCATTACTCAGTGTGACTGAGACTGGCTGAACTGGGCCTTGCATAAATGATGTGTTTGTGTAATTCCAATTCAAAAAAGCAAAGGATGGTTACTCACAAAAGACACTTTTTTCCCCTTTTTTTTTTTAAACACAGGACACAATTTACCTGGCTGGACCAGTCTCGCCTGTATTGTACTTACTTGTGCATGACTTCATGTTTTTGCGTTATCTTGACTCCATTCACACCATAGCAATAACTAGTGCTTATTTTGCATTACATATGCAATCAAGTCAGTTTATTTTAGAGTTCAATGGTTGGTTTATTAGGAATGAGGGCCATTAAAGCCAATAGTAATGACATATTTCTGCTGGTTCATTGCTATTGTAAGTTATTTTGAATATTTTCTGTTTTCTCTGATTCTTTATTTTTGGCCACTGATTTAAATATTAGGTTTTTGCTTCACCTCACACAATCACCTTCTGTGACTTCTTAGTGTGACACTGTGACCCAACTGCTGTTTCACCCCGCCTTGTTGAGCCTTTAGGAACTGAAGACCCACATTTTTAAAGGGGTTCAGTCATTGCTCAGCTGAGTGGAGCAACATCTCACTCTTAGGCAGCCTGCTGCTTAGTGAAATTTTCAGTCTGCAGATGGCGCCATGCTGTCTAGGTGCCTTATCAAAAACTGCATGGGGACAGTTAAGCGTAAGAAAGGGATTTTCAGAAAGCGACCACCTAAGTTAGCCAAGAATGAAATGCAGAAGAGAGCCGCAAGGAAAGGAGAGATGTGCTTACACATTTAAGTGGCTGACCCAGTGCACCTGTCTGTTGTGCCAGAGGTAGGTGCCTCTCTCCACTCTCAGCTGTGAACCTTCTCCTGCAGTTAGGTACCTAAGCCAGATCAGCTGCTTAAGTAGTTTGTGCCCCTGGCATCCAAAACTGTCTTTCTCTCTCTCCCTCTTGCTTATGCTCAAAACTTCTCTCACACCCATCCTACAGTCACCTGTACTCCTAGTTGTGTTTGTGCAGATTCTTTGCTGCCCATCCACCTAATGATAGCCTGTATCTGGCCTTCCTGCTGCGGATCTGATGAGTGTCAGGTCTTAGGTGTGCTCAGGTCATGCCTCCAGAATTGGGCCTTGCTGTCAGGATAGGAATTTCCCTGTCTAGCTTCATCTTGAGCCTGGGCTCTGAGCAGCTCATTAGCTGTGGGGTGTGACAGCAGTGCTTAGGCTGCTTTGAAAACGCTGACCACCAGAAACTTAGAGATCTCAGGCACCTAGACCTGAGCTGAAGATTGGAAAATATCAGTGGTGTCTGTGTGGTGGATTTAAGTGCTTATGTGTCTGTTTAGGCATCTAAACCCCTAGGCCTTAGGGACATCAATAAATCTGGAGTCTGGCGAGGAATGGGTTCCACATCAGACTGTCTCCTCTTATGAAGACCTTATTTCTCCTTTCATGTGCAGTGGTCACACTAAAAATATTTCTCTTAGTTTGACTGTTTTTGCCAGTGTGCTGCTTTAAAAGGTTGGTGATTTAGAAACATTTTAAGTAACTTCCCTCTGTCATATCTCTGAGCTGCCCCTTGCTTTAAACCCTGATTTACTCCTATCTTCTCTCTCTTACATTCAAACTCGTTTGCATTATTAAAAGCTGCATTATGAAATTTAAATGATAGGAAGTGTCACTGATGCTAAAGAAATTGATCTCTCATCATTTAAAATGTTCTTTCCTACTTTTCTTGTGTACCTCATTTTGGACCCTTCGCTAGTCTTGGCAGGTTTTGAAGTATGTGACAAAGAGCACTTAATCGAGTTCTCTTTAGAGTAAATTATTGCTGCTGCTGACAAACCAACATGATTATTATTGAGTAATGTCTCACCTTTCTCCTGGGAACTGAAAGGACATATTAGTCAGCTTCGGGAACAAATGAGAATGTCAGGATTCGAACCCAGACACTCCCACCTGTTTACATGCACTCAAAAGAGGCCAACCTGGAGAACCTTACTCCCTGGTTCTCCAGGTTGGCCTCTTTTGAGTGCATGTAAACAGCAAATGCTGTTTCAGTTATAAAAACGGACGCTATTGTTACTAAACTAGAAAGCAGCCTTTTTATTATCTGGTAACCATTCTAATTTCATCATTGATGGCTCAGAAAACTTATGTTCCTAGTACCAGTTTTGACCGTACATATTTAATTTATTGAATCTGACTTTTACTGAGAGTGCCCACCTTGAAAGTTGCCAACCATAGACAAATCCTGCTTTTCACAAGTATTTGAAACACAGTTTATTCTTGCAAAACAGCTACTCAGTGAAAGAATGGCTGAGAGTCTGCTGAATGTGCTGTACCTCAGGAAACTTTCACATTTATCTGCTGCCTGCATAATATATATTGCTGTGCACTGCAAAAACATGCATCTTATGTTATCTAATTGTTTCCTGACACATTTAGCAACATTTCACACTTTTTAAAGTGACATTAACATTGCTGACAGTGTAGGTGCTTCAATTAGGCTGGCTTTGAAGTGGAGCCAGAATGCAGTGCATGTCCCCTAACTGTGCTCATAGAAGAAGAAGAACATATGATTAACAAAAATTGGGACTTTGCCAATATTTTCATGTAGCTTCCTATTAATTGTGTCAACTCTATGTATATTTGCCCAGGAAAGGGTAGGGTAAGCTTCCTTTGTTATTTAAATCACCTCTAGTTATAAGCCAACATTGGCCACCACAAATACTCTCCATACTACTACTTGATGTCCAGAGGCCTTCTTCCATACTGCTGCTTGATAAAAGTGGTAGTCGCTAGTAAGATATTGGCATTTGCTGTTTGAAAGTAATTTCTATTAAAATACCATCGTATGTGGGTACAAGGTGTAAGGAGTATCTGTATTTCCACAGAAATACGTGTTATATTCAATGAATTAATGTCAACATTTGAATGTTCGCCACTATATTCATCTGCCTTTATTATTATGGTTTCAGTTATAATGGAAATACCTCATCTTCTTTCCTCTCTGAAAATAGTCTACTCTCCCCTGAGTACCCTTCCAGCTCCCTGGCTGTCTGCGTTTACCCTTGGGTTTCCCGTTAGGTGTTATCTAATTGATCATTTAAGAAATACTGATGTGAAAATTTCTCATCCTATTGTCCATCCTGTGCAGTGTGCAGTAAAGTGAGTGCAGTTTTATTTTGGCCTACATATAGGAAAAGAAAATCATGTATATTTGTGTCCTGGTCCTCAGAAACAGACCATAGAACAAAGATAGCTGGATTCAGTAAAAGGCATGTATTTGGTTGTATTTATGTATTATACAATCTCTAAATTATGTGGACCATCCATGTTTATCCTATATATGGAAAGATCGCATTTTAGATAAGTACAATTAAGTATGTCCCAACCTCTCGGTTATGAAGATTACCAGTTTTATAAAGCTACTGAAAATCTCATTTTGTTTATAAATGCCCTCAGCTATGGTAAGCTAATTTCCTGATGTCTTTCTAAGTGTAATTTTTCAGAGAAGATATGCTGTTTTACTACAAGAAGTCGTTGTGTAATATTTTGAAGATACATATACTGGTGCAGCAGAAACCTGTGGAGACAGCTCATTTGTTAACCCCATAAATGAGATTCTTCAAATGGGAAAAGGCCAAGAATGCAAAGTTACAAATAAAATAAGATTCTCACTCTGTTTATCATTATTAAATCATAAAAGGTGATAGTCTTACTAAAAGGATGTTTCATACAAATTCCTAAATTATGATTCATTGTGGAATGAAAAAAATTTGGGCCTGAGCCTCCTCCAGTTGAAGTTAATAGCAAAACTGCAATTGACATCAGAGAGAGACTAATTGATCAATTGGCCATTTTTAGAGCACTGTACTCTCCCTGACTCTGTCTCTCTCTTGTGTGTGATGAATAAACAGGTCTCTAAAAAACCCAGGGTTCAATCTCTGTCTCTATAGGAAATTTAATAATTTTACATGGTACAAAAATATGAATATATTTGGCCAATTTACTGTACAGATGAATGGGCCCATTACTTCTATTTTAAGAAAATGCTCTAACAAGTAAATTGTAATCATCATGGCCTTTGACTGCCTCACTTATATTCTTCCCACTAATCTATTTCCCCTGGTACGTACTCTAATTTTCCATCCCTGTGCTGCTTCATATCGCTGCCTTTTTTTAATTAAACAACCTGCTCCCAAATAAAATAAAATAAATCCTTCTCATCAATATGGAACTTTATGTCAAAAAATTTGGTGTCACCCACTTTTTCTGAGCTACAAATGAGAACTAGATTATTTTTTTCTCTCTCCTTCAAATGTCTGACTTTCTAGAAGAAGGGATTTTTTTTTAAAGTCCCAATATATTTGTTAAAAGCTTTCTAAAATATTAAATATTTTTCCGTAACATATGTTTCATATGCAAAATACATGATGGCATGTTGTAATATAAAGATTTGATTGGCATTCAGTTGAGCTGACCGACATAAATTTGAGGCATTACCATCATGGAGTAAATTTGGTCAAGACAAACTCATGCCAACAAAACATAAACACAAACACTTAAACCACTCACACTCCCACAAAATAACCTTTGGTATAATACAAGACTCTATTCCCATATGGTACAGCATATGCAGATTTTAAAAATATGAAAAGTCTTCTCTCTTCCTTTCATCTCACATGTAGTGTTGAAACAGAGCCAGTATGTGTGAGAATTCGTTGCACACACTATATACAGTGTCACATTCCTGTCTGAAGTGTGTCAAATCTGAAACCAGCTGCTTGTTTCCAACGGAATGTTGCAGAGAAATAATTAGAAGCCAATTCTGCTCACTCATTTTCCTGGAAAGTTTAGGATATATGCTATATTTCATATTAATTCTGCACAAATTTGATGATGATAATAATAATAAAAGTTGACTCTTGTTATCAGTATTACAGTTATTTCCTGGATCAGGTTAGTGAAAAGGTCTAGGGCTAGCAAATTGGTGACTGGTCATTGCTATAAGGTCTAGTTCATTTCAGATTAACTTGCATTTATATTTATGCCCATACTACATGCTAAAGGTGAAAGCAAATCCCATAATAGTTTTGTGTGTGTTATTTTTATGAAAGAAACACAAAAATGCATATAGAAACATAAGTGGCCTGTTAGAGCAATGCCACATTGCTTTTAGCCCATCTTCTGCAACTTCCAAAACTCTTTTTAGAGAGAAGCGCAGTGTCTAATGGAGCTGGGCATTAAGAACTCGCAAGTGCTAATTCTAGTTTAGACCTTGACTCAGTATTTGCCCTTGAGCATGTCAGATATTTTTTGTTTATCTCAGTTTCCCCATCTATAAAAAAGGGTAATATTTACCTGTGTATCTCACTGGACTGTTGTGAAGGTCAATTAATTATCAAATGTTTGTAAAGTGTTACAAATGCAAAAAAAAAAAAAAAGGCAAAAAGTTCTAAATATTGTTACAATTCATGTTTCCAGATCAGCGGGGATCGGTTGGAGTCAGCTGTTAATAACCACCATAACTCTTTCTTTGTACGCTGAATTGATATTTCTTTCTGATACTCTTTTTGTTGACGTGCAATGCTTTGTTTTGTATTCACTCTTTTGTCCTTCCACCTTTTAGGGTCTGTCTTGCCCAGTTAGACTGTAAACTCTTTGGGGGCAGCAACATTTTCACTTTTTATATTTGTACAGAGCATAGCTCAGTGGTGCTCCAGTCTCAGTTGTCCTGTGGCACTATTATAATACAAATAATAATGCTTTTATTTCATACCTTATGTAATGTAAGGTTGATCTCTGCACAGTTACATAATTTAAGCAGAAAAATAGTTTGAAGCTGCACTATCATTTCATATGCATAAAGTTCCTTCTGCAATTTGGTGCGTACCACTGGGGAGCTTCCCTATGTGTTACTGTACAATAAAGAAAGCTGGGGCTTCATAATGCAAAACAGGATGCATATAGTATAAAAAAAAAACACCAAAACCAGATGTTCAGATTGTACATTTTCTTCATTGCTGTATTTTTAGAAATGTTGAAAATGAGGGTGCATCATCTAACATAGTTGTCTTGTGTCTTTAATGTTTGTGGCTAGCACATATGCAGCATATCTTCCTATGCCTCACTGACCTTGGCAGCATTGCAGAGGTCGCATTTCCACATGGATAAACTGCTCTTGAACAATTTCTCCAACTCACCAAACACAAACCATTTTTATTCCTTTCAAAAGCAGGCATGCAGGTCTTCTTGTACTTCCCTCCCACCCCGCCCCCAAAACAGACATAGTCATTATGGACAATTAAAAGAATATTGTGTCACCCATCTGTCAGTGTTTGGAGGAATAGACTAAGGCAAGATCTTGGGCATATGGGTCCTGTTGTCAGAGAAGGGGGTGGTGCAGTGACTCAAAGACTGGGAGTGAGGCAACATTGCCCTATGCACCTGATTTCAGCCAGCTTTATGTTGGGGTGGGCTGAGCTGCCTCTCTTGGGGGGAAAGATCAGGACTCAAGAGATGAAGAAAAGAGTGCACGGTGAGTAGGGAGGGAGATTCTGTACCTGGAAGATGGGACTAGGAAGAAGTGGGACTGAGAGGGTGTGAAATTGCAGATGACCACACCCACGTTCAGCCTTAGCTCACTCTTGCAAATGTGACTTGCCCATTATATGTGTCTACAGTATTCCTGAGCAGAGATGCAGAAATGGCTCAGTCACTGCATTCACACAATGGAGTCTGGGTTGTGTCTTAAGGATTCCCTTATAATATTCCACTGTATCATAACTCCTAGTTATGGCCCATTTCTCACAGTAGTATAATTTCATTGACGGGAATGAGGTAATTCACATTGATTATACTTATTACTGTCCCATGTCTTCATTAGTATTGATGGGCACCTGTAGCAAAAACATTCTAAGAGGGAGGTTCAGGCCAGATATATTCTGTGCTACATTCATACATCTCTTGTCCCATGACTCCAGTGAGTTCCCATATTCGGGCCATTGGAGGCAGTTGTCATTATTAGTGACAAAATTCTGCATGTGTTTTTTTACTTGTGCTAATGCCCACTGTGGTCACAAATGGATCGGGCTATGCCCATATTTGAAATTTGCATTTATTTCTACTTTTGGTGAAATGCTGCTGTAAGGTCAATTCATGGCTACATATGATTGCCACAACTGGATTTTTTCCTCTGTTACAGAATTTTGCAAGAAATCTGTACTTCTAATATATCATGTCCAGGATCCTGTAGAACAGACAAAAGCAAGAAAATATAAGTGTCATCACTATGTTTTAGACATATTATATACAGTCTTGCTCCCAGTGAAGTCAGTGGCCAGCTTCCCATTGACTTAAGTGGTTTCAGGCCCATAATTTGTGTTTGCTTCCCATGCTTACCATCTCGCATGTTTCCTAGTCGCAGGAAAAATATGTGAGTAACTAAATAAAACATGGAAATTGCTTAGCAAATACAGTAAAATTTACTATACAGGAAATATTCTTGTAGACAGATCATCCAAAGTAACTAAACATGCTAATTACTTGTCAAATTGGGGGCTTCATAGAGTGTACACATCAAAAAATGTAAACAAAGAAAACAATTACAAAGAATATTGTTCCAGTATCTCATGCTTAAATTGCGTTGGCGTTTTGATTGTGCTGCAGTTGCAATGAACATTGCCCATAGTAGTGTCTCTGAAAATGTTACTTCTGGGAATATTACAGGGATAAGAAATAATTTTCTGTCTGAGACACAGGGATTATATACCGCAGGCCATTCCGGGGTCTAGCTGCCTCAATATGGGAGGACTATCATTCATCTTTTCTCTCGTCAGAGGTGCTGTAGGAGCTGTATTTTAGTGTGGGTCCTGTCCCAGTAAACATGCAGCTAGAAAGATGACAGAAGAATGGTTTAATTTTATATTGCTTTCTGCTGTTTTCTGCTGGTGGGAAATGGGTCTTATCATTCTAAATGGCTGAACAGGAAGTTGCATGGTTTTGCAAAATGTAAAAGATAAAAGGTGTAACCAGCGATTATCTTTATGTATCCATTCTGGCCACTAAGACCCAAGTCCTGCAAAGCTCTTAAGCACATACTTAAATTTTAAACATGTGAGTAATCCCATTGGCCTGTTAACATCAATGGAAAGACTCCCATTAACTTTAATTGGTCTCTGGATCAAACCCTAAGCACTTTACTGGATTGGGCCCAAGTGAGCTGAGATACAGAACAGGAGAAACATAAGTACTCTGCTGAACTGAGGGGTAGACATATGCTTAATTTTAAGCATGTGCATAATCCCATTGTGAAAGCAACCTGAGGGAGAGCATTACTTTGATTTAAGAGCTGGTTCCTCACCTGCATTTTAATCCTGGGACTATGCTTTCTATGGGTTTTTTTTTCTGTAATAAATTATAAGTAACCAAGGGGTTGTTTTTGTATGAAAACTCTTTGGATCAAATGCTGAAATTGTTGTGACTGGGATGTGCAGAAGCTCAGCACTCTCAGGATCTGGTCTTTTGGCTTTCTTATTTGTGGACATTTCTGTGGGATAGAAATGGAGCTAACTAGGCCTCCCTTCCCACCCTTTTCGTTTAGCTGTATCTCATTCATCCAGCATCAGCTCATCTAATCAATTACAGGCTGATGCTGTGGAGACATTCCTAGAATGATTTCACAACATAGCTGATCATTCTGAATATGATACAAAGGGGCGAGTTGGTACCAGTGGTCATTAGGTATTTTGATTCTTCCCCAATTGTAATCATATATACTAATGGCCAGTTTTATGTGACTTTTTTTAAATATTTTTTTCATTACACTCATTGCTGATCTTTGATCCCTGTGTCCTCTTTACCAGGTCGTCCCATTCCACCTACATCCTCGTCTAGCCTTCTCCCATCTGCTCAGCTGCCCAGTTCCCATAATCCTCCACCAGTTAGTTGCCAGATGCCATTGCTAGACAGCAATACCTCCCATCAAATCATGGACACCAACCCTGATGAGGAATTCTCTCCCAATTCATATCTACTAAGAGCATGTTCAGGGCCACAACAGGCTTCCAGCAGTGGTAAGGAAATTGCAAGCATATGGAATGTGATTATGACCTTTTTTTGTGTCATGTTTGCAAGTATATGTCTGTATCATACAAAATGGTGACTCCTCAATATGAAAATGAAGAAAAAATAACAATCTTTTGTAATTTATTGCATTTAAGTTTTTTGGGGAAACACTGTGTATCATATTTATTTTTCCGTTATTTCACTGTAGAGTATTTCTTTTATGTTAAGAGTGATTTAAGGCATGTAAAAACTATTAGTGCATCCCTGTTGCTGAGAGAATGACTTACTCAGCTAGGTGGTATGCCTTGAAGCAGTCTCTTGTAGAAGGGACATGTCTATAAGGTACCGTACACAATAGTAGTGGTTTGCATTTTTATAGATTAATGATGTATGTAAAACAAGTTGTGAGGCTGTATACCAGAAAGCATGTCATGCACCGGTTATTGTGTCTGTGCTCTTGTTTCAATAATATATCTAATTCTAGCTTGTCAGTCTACATGTAATTAAACTATTGATGTTTTCAGAAAACTAATTTATGTCTGGAAAACATTTTAGGCCCAGTTTTCAAAAGTGGGATCTGATTTTGTGTTGCCTCTGTTTGGTGCCTCAATATTTGGGTGCCCATCTTGGGCCAATAAGGCCCATTTTCAGAAATGCTGAGCCCCCATGACTCCATCTGTAGTCAGTAGAATCTGTGAATGTCCAGTGCTTTCTGAAAATGAGGTTCAAGATGTCTCAGGCTAAGGGACCCAAAATCACAGACTATTTTTGGAAATGTAAGGCTCACAAATCTTCACTTATTTTTTGCGTTAGGTAATTTTGTCAAGGAAATGCATCCAGTTGATAGGTACCATATTCAGATATGTGTGTGTGTAATTCCTATTAACTTAAGTGGGAGTTATCAGAGGACAGAGTCTGACCCTTAGTCTCTTGCCTGGGAAAGTTGCAAATATTCTTTATAAAAACGCATTTGACCCTAATTCTGCTTAACGATGCTATTCTGAACTTCTGTTTTGGAAGGTTATTCACCTACTGTTGTAGTTAACGTTATCATAAGCATAATTCCCAAATCTGGACCTTAGCGTCCAAATATCTGGGTGCCTGCATGAAACCCTCTAAGCTTAATTACCAGCTTAGATCTGATAGCCTGCCACCAGACAGGAATTACAGTGCCTGTCTCACTCTGGTCTCCCCAAAACCTTCCCTGGGGAGCCCCCAAGACTCAGGTCCCCTGAGTCTACAACAAAGGGAAATAACCCACTTCCCTTCCCCCTCTCTCTCCCACCCAGAATTTCCTCTCTGGGCTAACCTGAGAGTTACTGATCCAAACTCTTTGAATCTAATCCCCTTCTCCAGAGGCACACAGATTCATGGAAAACAGAGAGAGATTCTACCTCTCGCCCTCCCGTCTCCCCTCCACCAGTCCTTAGTGCGTTATCCCAATTCCTGGATACAAGGGGAAACAAGAAAGAACATCTAACAGTTTTTAAAATAGAAGCTTTATAAAAGAAAGACAAAAGACAACAAAACTGATCTCTGCCATTAAGGAGCACAAACACAGGTATGCTAAAGAAAAAATATAAATAACAGTCTATTCAAAAAGAGATACAATTAACATTTCCAGCAAGACTCACACATTGAATACAAAAAAACCAATCAACAGCCTATTGTTTTTGCTACTTTGTACTTACAACTTTGAAACTGAAGATTAGAAGCTTGAAGATAGAAAAGATTCCTCTCATAGCTGAGAGCCAGACAAAAGACACCGACACAAAACATTCCCTCCCTCAGCTTTGAAAAATCCAGTTTCCTGATTGGTCCTCTGGTCAGGTGTTTGGTTAACCCTTTACAGGTGAAAGAAACATTAACCCTTAGCTCTCTATTTATGACAAACGTACATTTAAAATCCTTAGCTAATAAAAGTGTTTTACTTACAATTTTATAGCCTTGACATTTAACCACAATGAACACACAGAAGAGTGACAGAAAAAGTAGAAGATGCAGTTACTGATCACTCACAACTTCTCCCCAGGTCCTCTGTTGTCTGTAATGATGTAGGTCTGCGTGACACTACAGATCCTGTGTGGCAGGGATCTTTTGTTATTTATGCACATGCCCTGTACATTTTAATTATGAAGTTTGCTGACTAAGATATACTAGCGTTAAATAGGATTACAACACATTGGGGCACCCAGCAGAGTCATCTGCTGGATGCAGTCATACATGGGATCCCAAATGTTTGACTGGAGAATAGAGAAATGTGGCACTAAAAAGCATCTGCAGGTTTAACTGAATGACTCTTTATATTTCATTTTAAATGATGATTTATCATTGCAAGTCTTTTATGTCTTAGAGCCTTGGGGTGGCCCTGGCCATGTTTCATGTTGCTATCAGGCTGTGGGCTGATACTATGTACCTTTATAGTATATTCAAAAATGTTTTGAATTGCTTTTTTAAAGGTTGGTATGGCTCAGCATTTTGGCTTTGTGCCCCACCATAACCATTTTAAAGCATGCTCCATTTTCCCCTTTAATAACGTATCAGGTTTCTCAAGAGGGGAGCTTATTATGTTTCATTTCTAATTTTAAAGGTACCACAAACAGGTGATTATCTATTACCTCATTCCGACCACCAATGTATGCAGGATTCTTTGAATAGCACTTTGTAGTGCGGGGTGGGGGGGGGGCGCTCTTCAGAACTTGCCAACTGCCTTAAATAATTATGTAAGTATTCCAGGTATTTCCTTCAGTGCACAAGTGAATGCTCACATGTTCTTAAGCATCAGCTTGTCTAAGTGCTAAGTGTTACAATAACAAAGTTGCTTTCTACCTGCAAGACTTAAAGTAGCGTATGTCATCGATAGAGATGATCCTGAGCTGTAAAATTCAGACCTGAATCATAATCTGATTTTTGAATGCCTATGAAATGGCATTTGAATGCCTTTGGATCCAAGGTTTCAGTTCAGCACATAATAGAGAGGGGAGATAGATTAAAAATTGGAAACTAGATCTGTGTTTGGATTCTAAACCCCTAGAAAGTTCAGAACATTTTGGATCTAAGGCCCAACTTTGGTTATTAATGCATGACAAAGATTTTATCTTTAAAAGCTCTGATGCAAACACTTAAATAAACATAGAAGACCATATTAAATTTTAAGAATTCTCATGTTGATCATGTTACTTAATAAGGGTGTTCCCGTTTGGCTGATGGTATACTTATATTTGCCTCAAGCCCATGATTATAGGATAACTCCTAAATGGGTTTAAGATGTGTCTTCCTGGATGTGAGTTGATAGTCATCCATATGTACTGACCTGGGCCCTTCATGATAGCCTTTCTTGATATATTTGGAAAACGCATATGCTTAAAAAAAATTACCTAATCTTATCTTCCATCAAATGAGCAATCCATTGTTGATATTATGAAAGCCTTTAATCTACAATAAATCTTTATTAGAACTCATCAGAGCTTCTAGTTTGAGAGAAATGTGATTATAGCACTCTTAAAATGACATTACATCATTGGGGTGATTGGTTTATCATTTGGAGAAGCGACATCAATCATAACTAGCATAACCACACAGTAAATGAATTCAACCTTTCTGCTGTGGAACAATGACACTATAATTGCTCAAAATCAGGCTTAAAATGAAATCAGAAAATGCACTTTCTTCAAATATGATGTTAACTTAATGGAATATATTATTAAAAATCATGTTTGAGGAAATTCTATGTAATTAAAAATATGTGGAAATGTATTCCTTTTTTCTTTCATTAGAACCTGATTTCAGTTGCAGAACCGTTTTATATGCAACAGAGATTATGCTGTTTTTAATTGAATGCCCATCCTTCATGTTTTCTACTTTTATTTCCTAATATACTATTCAGCAGAGTTATATATTAAGGAGGACAGGAGGCTGTTGAAATATGGTGCACCTGCTGGTAATATTTTTGAAAAACTCACAAATATTATAGAGGAAAATGAAACCAAAAATATGTAGCATTTTATACATGTGAAGATACCAGAAGGCAGAATATTTCCATAAGGGATCAATTTTGTCACTAAACTATCTAGAATGGTTTCTTACAGTTAACATGGAAAACAGGCTCATTTTCTTTTGTTGTATAGACACAGGATGTGCTTTTTCGTGATTATGTTCAAAAATGACCTTTATCTAAAGAAAATGTTATTTTGATGTGTGCATTCAAAAATGGACAACAGTGATTATCTGTCCATAGGCTGTGCATTTCATAGATAAACAGGATAGATTTTAAGTTACTGACACTCATTTTTTCTTGTCAGATTAAGATTTACTGCTCTTTGAACATCAATCCTGGAAACAAGAGAAGTTTGTGTTTTCTGTTTTCAGTATAACTAAAATACCCCTGGATACAATTTATTTTTTTCAGAAATGAGTACCATCTTGCACCATAAATTTTGTTTCATTGGATAGTTAATTAGAGCCTTATTTAAGATCCAGCACTATACTTTCATTTTGAATCCTCTGAGTCCTATAGATAATATGAAAGCAAATGCAATGTTAATTTCTTTTTGTTTGCATAAAGTATTTTGAATTTGAAAATAGGGGAAGCTAGAAATTTTACCAAGCCCTGAGACTGAAATCTGTTCTTCATTTGCTCTGAGCTGTTTTCCAGTGGTTTACAGGAATCTAAATGAAAGCAGACTTTGGCCCAGTTTTTCAGTGTTTATGTATCTTTTGACACAGATGAACTAATATAAAGCATTTGGCCCAGTGTAGCAGTATACATTCACAGAGCATTCTGGACATAGCCTAGAAGAAAGAAATTTGATTTTTCACAGGTGCCATTGTGTCTGGGGCGACGGCGACAGGTGGAATGGTTATGAAATATGCAGTTGTTATTGGGTATGTTAATGTAAATTATTTAACTCACTGGTTTTGACCTTGCTCTCAAAGGGTCTTGGTTCTGTGTTAAACTCAAAATAAATAGTAACAAAAATCTTATTAACATAACCCAAGTTTGATATGATGACACATGTGGAATGTGAAACAGAGACTCATAGAATCACAGAATATCAGGGTTGGAAGGGACCTCAGGAGGTCATCTAGTCCAACTCCCTGCTGAAAGCAGGACCAATCCCCAACTAAATCATCCCATCCAGGGCTTTGTCAAGCCTGACCTTAAAAAGCTCTAAGAAAGGAGATTCCATCACCTCCCTAGGTAAACCATTCCAGTGCTTCACCACCTGCCTAGTGAAAAAGTTCCAGCCTAAACCTCCCCCATTGCAACATGCTATAATGCTGTGTGAATGCCTAGTTAAAAGGATCTACCTTCCTCAGCAAGGTACTAAGAGGTACTGTAAAATACAGCAGGGCTTCATATTTAGAGATTTGGATTCAAATGCTCATAAACTACCTTTTCCTGCAGTCTGTTCCAGTGGATAGAAAGCATTGCTGGGATTTTTTATTATTACATCACCCCTGAAGGTCTTACTCCAGATTCTCTTCAAGGAGTGTTCAAAGCAGTCTGCTTTCTGACCTTCTACAGTTCAGAGTTACATAAACAGATGCCTCCAGTATCCCGTAGTATAATTTAAAACCCTATGGAAGAAGTCATCTTCAAAAAAAAAAAAAGAGAAGAATCCCACAGAAAAACAATGAAGTCTCCCGCAGATAGTGAAGTATCACCTTCCACTGAATGGAAAAGTAGTTTCTGTATCCACCAGCTTACATAGTAGAAAATAAAAGCAACAAGAAAAATCCTGAATTCTTAGCTTACTTTTTTCCATGAAGGATTGACTTCATGTTATTTAGAAGACTAAATAAAAGGGTTTGGGTAACTCAGTAGGTAGCACCTTCAGCTTTTTTCTAGAAGGACATTGGTTTAAACTGTAGATAAGAAATCTAGGCATGCGTATCCATCCCAGCATGATTTCAGTGGCTGCTGGATTGCTAGAGGAACTATTCTGTATTAAACTGGACTAAACACTGCTGGTATTAAAGATCCCCTGGCACTTTTTAAAATAGAATGTACGGGTCAGTTTTTTAAAAGAAAAAAATATATAATCTCCTTGGAAACAAACACTGATGCTTGAAAGTTATGGGCCCAATGCAGCATAAAATCCTTACTGTCAACCATCTGCGCCACTCGTGGAAAAGATGTAGATCTTGGAGCTGTGAAAGGCAAACGTAAAGCATTTGGCACTAAGGCTGACCTTCCGCAAAACCTACTTATTAATTTAGTTCTATAATGGCATCTTTCAGTACCACACCCAGGCGGTGTCTATGCCTGCTTTCACCCCATGATTCTCTAATCTCATAGGACTCCTCATTGGTGACTAACCAAACTAGTGAAATATAGTTCCACTCTAATTCAAAGTAACTTTCTTGTGAGGCCTATGGAGAGAGACACAGAGCCTCAGACCATTTCAAGAAGAGTTTACCCTTCGTGAGAGCCCTCCTCCTGATCACTGTCATGTAGGGTTGCCAGGTGTCCAGTTTTTGACTGGAATGCCCGGTAGAAAAGGGACCCTGGTGGCTCCAGTCAGCACTGCTGACTGGGCCATTAAAAGTACAGTGGGTGGCACAGTGAGGCTAAGGCAGACTCCCTGCAGCTCTCGGAAGCAGCAGCATGTCCCCCCTCTGGCTCCTAGATGTAGGGGCAACCAGGGGGCTCCGCACGCTGCCCCCGCCCCAAGTGCCGGCTCCACAGCTCCCATTGACTGGGAACTGCGGCCAACAGGAGCTGCAGGGGCAGCGCCTGCAAATGGGGTGACACACAGAGCTGTTTAGCCCACCTCCATGTAGGAGCCGGAAGGGAGACATGCTGCTGCTTCCAGGAGCTGCCTGAAGTAAGTGCCACCCAGAGCCCTGCACCCCATCCCCCTGCCCCAGCCCTAATCCTCCTCTTGCCCTACAAACCCCTCAGTCCCAGCCTGGAGCACCCACCTACACCCCAAACCCTTCATCCCCAGCCCC
>NC_133775.1:82588165-82611740 GCF_003597395.2 Chelonoidis abingdonii | reverse complement strand
CCCTCCCCCCTCCCCTGCATCCCAACCTCCTGCCTCAGCCTGGAGCCCCCTTCCACACCCTGAACTCTTCATTTCTGGTCCCACCCCAGAGCCCGCATCCCCAGCTGGAGCCATCACCCCTCCTTCACTCCAAACCCCTGAGCCAGCCTGGTGAGAATGAGCGAGTGAGTGAGGGTGAGGAGAGCGAGCAACAGAGGGAGGGAATGGAGTGAGTGGGCGCTGGGCCTTGGAGAAGCGGTGGGGTGGGCAGTGCCTCGGAGGAGGGGAGGGGCAGAGTGCGTGGCATGGGTGTTCAGTTTTGTGCAAGTAGAAAGTTGGCAACCCTACTGTCGTGTTGCCTCTCCTCTCCACTGTTATTTTCCTTTTTCATTTTAATTTGGTCCCTCTTGAGCTCCCTCCTGGCTGCTGGAGTGGAGATATCAGCCACGGAAGGGTAGTTGTGGCTCTGAATCTCTTCATGCTTGTGCATCTAATTGTAGGTGCATGGATTAAGATGTCAATGACTTTTATTCCTAGAATCTGAGTAGTGTGGAAGGCTTCATTTTAGGCATCACCAATACAATGCATAAGATAAGTCAGTGACCGCCTTAGGCAGGTAAGGCTCCATGCAGGCAGAGGCACATTCTTTTTTTTAAAAGAATCCTATTTGTAGTTTCCAATCTGCACATTTCATGCACATTCCCATTTTATATATCAGTAAAAATACCTTGAGAAACAGCATTGTATGCTCTTGAGATTTCAAATTGAAATACCACAAGCAAGCATTTTCTCTCAGTATTTTACAGCAATGCAAGGGAGGGAATTTGAAGACTGAACATTTCAATTTCTATATTCAAATTTAAAAATGCTCATTTCCTGTTAATTTGGGGTCCCAAAACTACAGGTTGTTTTTGTTTTGTTTCCCTTCCCACTGGTGTCTGCTGCATGCTGCCCCAGAAATAATAAAGAGCTAAACTAACTTGAAGAATTGTGCACTGAATGATCAATATGGAGAGAGTGAACCCAGAAAGCATTTTCTTCTCAGGAAATAGTTGACAATATATAGGGGAGGGTATCCAGCTTTCATGTTTTCTTTCTTTAGGGTAGATGAGATGGGGTAGAAAAGTATTACATTTTGTCAGCTATATATGTTTAGAAAACTGTTTAGAAAACAGTAGCTGATACCAAGGAGGGCTCAGGAGCTAATGACTTTCTGTGCATATTGTTTTGAGCTGGATTTATATATTTATCAGGTATATCTTCAAAAGGGAATTTTCTGTACTGTAGTTGTAATTCTTCACTTTTCCATCTCTTTAATTCGGGGGCACTATCTAACTCTCCTGCTGCATCTCTTGAGCACCAACAAGGTTTCTTCCCATTTTAAAATGGCATAAGATTGGCATTAGAACTGGAGAAGCTGCACAGGGCATGTTTCTGCATTGAAATTTAAAAGTCGTTTCCTCCCTTAAGAATTGACTCCTTTGTGCTGCAACTATTACTGATACTGTTGCTGCTAAACTGTGTAAAATCAGTTGAGGATGCCAGCAGCTCTCTGAATTTCAGCCATTAGACTTGAGTTCAGATGTTAGGTATTGCACAAACAATATAGTTATTAATTTATGAACTCATAATCATAACAGCTAAACAAATGGCTGAACAAGTCACAAGCAGAAGGTGGTAAAGTAACAAAACCAGCTATATTACGTTAAAAAAGAACCTAAAATTGACAATAGGTCCTGATGATGTTATTTTAATCAAACTATGCCCTTGAGACGTATAGTGACTTTCAAAGTTTGTTTGTGTCTTTAAATCTTTTTGTTTGTTTTTTCATACTCATAAAACATTGTGAATTGGCACCTTTGGAGAACTGCAGCCGCTCTTTAGCAATAGAAGTTCAGCAAAGACAGTGGCAGTGCCTGCTTTTCAAGCTTCACTCCTTCCATTATGTCTCACTCCTGTTGTCTTATCCCACTTCTAATAAATGAGAAAATAGTTCAGTCTCCATGGTCATTTGATCTTTGTCAGTTTTATGCTGGGAGTGCCAGTTAATGCCAATTGCAGTTCTGTCCCCATTCAACTTGTTTGAGACCACCAATTTATTTTACCTATATAAGACTTCAGTTAAGTACCAGACAAGTGAGACAGGCCAGCAGTTGCATTGCGCAACTGTGTCAGGATATGAGTACTGTTAATAAATGGTTAATCAATTGTTATGCATAGTTATAGAGTTAAATAGGTTAATAGGCTTCTTGTAACCATCCATAATACCTTAATCTTATGTGCTTATAAACATATGCATCACATAGTAGTCATGTCTGTAATATGAATATAAACTCTATTAAACATTATAAAACTATTTATATATGTACCCTTACCTAAGGTGTGATCATTGCGTGTGTATTATTTCTGGTGTTTGCACTGAGGCACTTAGAGTAGGACATTGTGAACACTCGTGATCCTGAAATGGTTAGGAAAGGATTATAAGTAAAATTAACGTTTTCTGCTAGTGTTCTGTTTTACTAGAAAACAATTATTATTTCTAAGAAGATAGAACGGGTTCAACTCCAAGCTATCAATGAATGCTCAACCATGGTAACCCAGCAATAAAATAAAGAGATGATCAGTCAGTTTTCAGTTACTGTTCGGAGCCAGTCTTTACATTAAATTTTAAAACTAAGATGACAGGTTCTTTCTCTCTCTCTTGTTTTTAATATCTCAGCAAAAATATCGCCATTCCTTTTACCATTAGACCATTCATGCTCCTCTTCCTACTCAATTGTAACAGAGAAAGCACAGGATGTGAATGTTTGTATAAGTTGCGAATTATTGGCTTCGTCAAATACCTACTTTTCAAATATATCGACATGAAAGTGGAGGGAAAAATCCTATTTCTTTGTGCCAGCTCCCCAGATATTTCCACAATGCATTCTATGGCATTCACGCTCAACTGAAATTGCATTTCAGGCTGTTCCATTTGATTGGATTCCATGTTTTCTTCCCATCTGTCGTAATCGTACACTTATTCACAGTTCCCTAGCTTAGTTTTGTTTCAGTGGCCTTTTCTATGTACCTAGGATGCCTTGCCATTCAGCTCCCTCCCTTTCCCCTCCATGCTAAGGATATTGTTTTACATGTTGCTCTCTCTCTCTCTCTGCTGCAGTAGTTGTCTTTCTGTTTGCTGCATTTGTGTGAGATGCCATGTTGCTATAACAGCACAGGGATCTTTACTAGCTGAGCTCTGTTCCTATATTTTAACCAGTTCTTGTTATGCTCAGGCCAGGTCTAGCAATTTGGTAAATCAATAAATACACAGAACTAAAAGGGGACAATGCCTACTTAAAATATTATGATAACTTTCCAGTGAATTGTGATGGTTGTAACCTGTACCACGGCTTTTCTATCACAAAACTGATTAGGATTGAAAACTTGAGGGATCCAGTGGCAAAATAATTCATAAGTGAATAAGAAAGTTGTATTATTTAGAGCAGGTTTTGAGCCTGATGCCTCTATTTATCATCCCTAAATTGCCAGAAGAGATTCTGCCTCCCGAGGTGTGTGATCTCTCCTCTAGATATATTGCAGTAAGATCTGCTTGCTGTGAACTCTTACACAGTGAAACTTTGTTTGTAATATACGGAGGGAAAGTTCCCAGTTGTTTCAGCACACTGTTGGGTTCCAAGATTTGGGGTGCTTTTTGGCAGACATACCCCAAGAGAGCCCTCTGAGGCAGCAGGTTTGTCTCCACACTTCTTCTGGCGGCAGGCAGAGTATGTACAAAACACAAAGCCTAGCAGGGTTATAAAAGTGTAGATCGGGGTAGGCAACCTATGGCAATGTGCCGAAGGCGGCACACGAGCTGATTTTCAGTGGCCCTCACACTGCCCGAGTCCTGGCCACCGATCCGGGGGAGCTCTGCATTTTAATTTAATTTTAAATGAAGCTTCTTAAACATTTTAAAAACCTTATTTACTTTACATACAACAAAAGTTTAGTTATATATGATAGACTTATAGAAAGAGACCTTCTAAAAACTTTAAAATGTATTACTGGCATGTGAAACCTTAAATTAGAGTGAATAAATGAAGACTCAGCACACCACTTCTGAAAGGTTGCCAACCCCTGGTGTAGATGGTGAGGCACTGCTTAGGCAAGTAAAGACACACCTGAACCCAAGGGTATGAGCCCTAATGGCTCTCCACACGCCCGAGTAGGGCCCTCAAGCTAAACTGCTATTTTTAGCAGTGTAGTGCCCCATTGCCGGAGTCTTTGCTTCCTGGAGGAAAAGGCTCTGGCAGCTCCTCCCTGCTAGAGCGTGGAGATTTCCCCCGCTGCAGGGAAAAACTCCAACAATGGAGAAAGGCTCTGGCAGGAGGGAGGCAGTGGGGAAAGGCTCTGGCAGTTTCACACTGCCAGAGCCTTTCCCTGCTCATAACCTCTTCCCTGCCCCTACCCCGCCCCCATCAGAGCCTTTGATTCATGTGGCTATACACTGCAGTGTGGACTCAACCTGCTTTGTGCTGTGGTGGGTAGATGCACATACCATACATGCTGCCACCAATGAGTGGTATGCAGTGTAGATGTAGCCTTGGTCATGGAGACCCCATGTCAGGAACAGGTTGGAGTGTTCGCTGATTGAGCACTATGTGGTTTGGAGTACAAGCTGCTTCACGGTGCTCCCAGTCACCTATAGAGATGATAATCTTAGCCCCTGAAGAATAAGATTTCTCAACCCTTATCACTGACTTGACATGGGCATATTTTTCTGTTTAACATGAAACCTCCAGGGAGTGCATTTGGTCTGGAGAGGAGTAGTGGTTTTGTGGTTAAGTCATCGGCCTGGAGCTCAAAAGATCAGCATTCAGTTCCTGGTTCTATCTCAATCTTCCTGTATGTAACCTTCTATCTTGGTCATGTATTCTCTCTCTGCCTCAGTTCCCCATATGCAAATCAGATATAATTAAACTTCCCTCCTTTTGTATTATATTGTGAAGTGCCAAGATACTATGGTGTTACAGCCATATAAGTTCCAGATTCCCATTCCCTGTTCCTTCTCACAAAACCACACCTCAGTCATGGACACATTTCTTACTGCAAAAGTGATATAAAACTGGAATTCCCAGCTGTCATTTAACATGTCTTCCTGGGACAGGTGGAAGTTTGGGCCGAGATAATGTAGTACACTGAATTAATTAACTTATCAATTAGTTCATGGTTTTGAGTGCTATATAAGTAGAGCTGGATGAAAAATTTTGGGCAATAGTAAATTAGCATTTTTCAGAACACCGAAACTGTTCAAGAATTGAGGCTGAATTCTGCAAAAAGTTTCAGCCAAAAATAAAAAATGCTTTCACAAAAGTCCAAGAGTTCATTTTGACCTTTTCAAAATAAAATGTTTTGACTTTTCATTTTGTAAAAGTGTTTTATTTTGAAATTTAGCTTTTTTTAAAACAAAAAGGGGGAGCCAAAAACACCGGAAAATGACCCCCTTCCCCCTCCCCCAATGACCCTGTCATAAACAGATGGTTAAGGGTTAATGTCTCTTTTACCTGTAAAGGGTTAAGAAACTCAGTAACCTGGCTGACACCTGACCAGAGGACCAATAGGGGGACAGATACTTTCAAATTTGGTGGAGGGAAATCTTGTTTGTTGGTTTTTTGTTTTGTTGTTTTTTTTTGTTCGTGGTTCGCTTTGAGCTAAGAGGGACCAGATGTACAATCCCAGGTTTTCCCAATCTTTTTGAATCAGTCTTTCATGTTTTCAAAATTGTAAATAATAGGCAAGGCGGATTAGTCTTATGTTTGTTTTCTTAACTTGTAATGTGTCTTTTTGCTGGAAGGATTTTACCTCTGTTTGCTGTAACTTTGAATTTAAGGCTGCAGGGTGGTCCTCTGGTCTATATGAATCTGAGTACCCTGTAAAGCATTTTTCCATCCTGATTTTACAGGGATAATTTTTACCTTTTCTTTCTTAAATTAAAAGTTTTCTTTTATGAACCTGATTGATTTGTCCTTGTTTAAAAATCCAAGGGATTGAGTCTGAACTCACCAGGGATTGGTGGGGGAAAGGAGGGGGGATGGTTAATTCCTTCTTGTTTAAGATCCAAGGAGTTTGGATTGGTGTAAAGCCTCTCACAGGCAACGCAGGGAGGGGAAGTCTGGGAGGAAAAGGAGGGAGATGGTTAATTTCTCTTGTTTTAAGATCCAAGGGGTTTGGGTCTGGGTTCCCCAGGGAAGGTTTTGGGGGAACAGAAAACCGTGCAGACACTAAATTCTGGCTGGTGGCAGCGTAACAGATTTAAGCTAGTAATTAAGCTTAAAAGTGTTCATGCAGGTTGTCATAAACAGATAGCTAAGGGTTAATGTTTCTTTTACCTGTAAAGGTTAACAAAGGGAACCAAACAACCTGACAAGAGGACCAATCAGGAACCCGGATTTTTCAAAGCTTAAGGGAGGGAATTTGTGGTTTTTGTTGTCTTGGGTCTTTGTCTGCTCTGTGCTCTCTCAGCTATGAGAGGGTCTATTTCCAGTCCTTCTAACTTCGTTTCCCAGTTGTAAGTACAAAGTTAAGCAAAAGTGTAGTCTTTTAATTGTTTGCTGTATTTGCATCTGTGTATCTGGCTGGTGGAGTCTTAATGTGTATTTGGCTCTAACTACTTTAAATGTGTATTGTTTTGGTTAAGGCAGTTTATCCTTTTCTATTGTTTATTTCATTTTCTATAAGTTGAAACCCTGTATTTACCATCTAGATTACAGAGAACTGTTATTCTATTCTTTCTTTTCTTTTTTTATTAAAAGTTTGCTTTTTAAGACCTATGTGATTTTTTTTTCTAGTTGACCAACCAGGAAATTGGTGGGAGAAGGAAAGACGGCGGGAGGGAAAAGCTGCTCTCTGTGTTTAACTCTCCTAGTGTCCCAGGGCGGGAAGAAGCTAGGGGGGAAGAGAGAGAGAACTTTTCTGTTTCCTTCTTTGGGGTTTGCCTCTTTGTGGAAGAGAGGAGACATGGTTCTTGGTGTTGTGATGTAAAGAGGTTGCATCAGTAACTCTCAGGTTAGCCCAGAGAGGAAATTCTGGGTGGGAGAGAGGTGGGGGGAATGGTTTATTTCCCTTTGTGGTAAGACTCAGAGCCTCTGAGTCTTGGGGTCCCCCAGGGAAGGTTTTGGGAAGACCAGAGGGAGCCAAAACCCTGGAATTTTTGGCTGGTGGCAGCGAGATCAGATCTAAGCTGGTAAAAGCTTAGAGGGTTCATGCTAGCTTCTCAGTTTATGAACGCTAAGGTTCAAATCTGAGTAGGAAAGCTATGATACAGGTCCCCACTTTTTGTACCCTAAAGTTCAAAGTGGGGGAAAAACCTTGACAGACCCCTTTCTCCCAAAAAAGTTTTTATTTTTATTTATTTATTTATTTATTTACATTTTGGTGAGAAAATGCAAAAATAAAATCAGTTTGGGTTTAAACCAAAATATTTTTTCCTGATTTTTTTTCCAGTTCAGGTCCCAATTATTCTCTCAGCTCTGTATGTAAGTGCTAAATATTGTTTACTGTTATCACTGTTTAATTTATTATTGCTGAGGTCAGTGGGAGTTTTTGTGCGCATTACCCACAGGGTCAGGCCCATAGTTTGTATACATCAGAGGTCGGCAGCCTTTCAGAAGTGGTCCACCGAGTCTTCGTTTATTCACTCTAATTTAAGGTTTCGCATGCCAGTAATAAGTTTTAACGTTTTTAGAAGGTCTCTTTCTATAAGTCTATAATATATAACAAACTATTGTTGTATGTAAAGTAAATCAGTTTTAAAAAATGTTTAAGAAGCTTCATTTAAAATTAAATTAAAATGCAGAGACCCCCAGACCGGTGGCCAGGCCCGGGCAGTGTTAGTGCCACTGAAAATCAGCTCGCATGCCGAAGGTTGCCTACCCCAGTATACATTATTGTTGTGATCAACAAAATGCAGGATTATCTGCTTAGCAAAGCACAATTAATGCTTTTACATGGTTATTCTTTATCCCCACAGAACAAAAATATTGAGAAAAGGGATTTCTCTTGCAGAACCAAATTACTTACTTTGGATTAGCAGATGTACATCTGAAATAGGTGCTTATGAAAATGTAATAAATATAAAAACTACCAAATGGCATAACACAGTTTAATTCGATATAGAACATATAAGAAATTCAGGGTCAGTGCAAATGTATACAAAAGCTGCATTTTAAGTCAGCAGAGAAAGTTGGATGTCCAATGATCAGGCCACCCTATATTTAGTAATATTATTATGTATTTATTGCATTTAGATTTTAAGTGTGTTCTATCCACTTCCCTGAGTATGTACACAATTAATACAAATCACAAAAAACACAATTTCAGCTGCTCAGTAGATTTGAGCCAGTTGACTTAAAGGTGAAAGGCTCTATATTCTATTAGAAATCTTGAGTCATCCAGAGGTTCACAAACATATAAGATTTATTCCTATATACATTTCCAACCACACACCATTTTTCTTTTCTTTTTTTTCTTTATTGTTGACAGAGCTGGGAAGATTTCACTGTCTTCATTCTTGAATTCCTCTGAGATCATGCCAAAGAAATAAATGCATTAGAGAATCTTGTTCCACATTCCTGCTTTTTGGAAACAATTTCCATCAGTTTCCCATTGTCACAGAGCAACTGGTAGTGCTTTACACTCCTCTTCCGTTTTCTATTTTGAGATTGCTAATTGATGAGACCTAGACCCCCAACTGTGTAGCCAGTGCTGCTGGGTAACATGGAAGTTAAACTACTCTGTCATGTTTTGTTAAGAGGACAAAAACATTCATTTTTAGCACTTGTACATATTTTTCAGTGAATTTAGTGCTCATGATGCTGGACTAACAGCTCTGGAGACTGAAGTGTTCTTTTTTTAATCTATGGAACAGGTTTATGATGGGCAAATTCAAGCTTTCCAATTTACCCTGCCAGTGCACTTTAACTCTGATCTGGAGGGACTGCGTTTAAGGATTAAGAATGTCTATGGTCCAGATTAGTTTCTTGGACAATTCTTTGGACCTTCTGGCCTCTATTCAGCAAAAAATTAAGTAATGCTTAAATCCATCCTTGGCAAGCAAATCACTTGAGCACATGGTTAATTTTAAGCACATTCTTAAGTCCCACGGAAGCCAAAATTACGATCCCATTGAAGCTGTTGGGTCTTAAAAACATGCCTGAAGTTGAGCATGTGCGCAAGAGCTTGGCTGAATTGGTGACTTTAAGACTGCTCTGTGAAAATGGGTTTCAGATGTAATGGTATGTTTTTGGATATGGGCTTGAGATTTGGACTGACACCACCAACTCATTTAAAGTAGACCATCAAAGAGTCTTTGATGGCCCCTGCAGACTTGGACAACTCCATGTTTTGTCAAGTGTTTCTTTTCATTTTATCAACATAAACACTAATTGGAAATGTGGCTTTTTATGGGAGAAATATCTGATGTTAATTATTTTTGCAGCTATAGTCTGTGTTTCTTAATATATAGACACTCTGTAGTTAATCCTCCTGTTAGGTTTTTCTGCTTAAGGATCAAACTAATTCCTAATTGATATTGATGAGTACATCATAGCACATATGTTCTCTTTTAATAAATGTCTGAAGACGTGACCATTAACTTTCATCTTACAAAGAAATTATGCGGTTTTATTGTTCCTATTTTCTGTAGAGTCCTCCACTGACTGTTTTAGGAGAGCACATCTAAATAGTTATTTCTGACACGTAGATTTTGGTGGGTATGTGGAAGGATTACTGTATAGAAACTGATTTCATAGTGATAGCTGTGTTAGTCTGTATCAGCAAAAACAGCGAGGAGTCCTTGTGGCATCTTTTGTTAGTATCTAAGTTGTTTGTTTGTTGTTTTTTTTTAAAGAAACTAACTCACCTCAGACCTCACAGCACTTTGTTTATGAATAATGCTTATTAAAAATCAGAACAAAAACTATGAAGGCTTTTCTTTTTGTATTTTTAACTCCACACCCCAGTGCCAGTAATCTTCCATTTGAACATTCTTTGGCTTCAGTTCAATTTATTTAACCTTTTTATAGAAATTATGTCTTTTCAGACCAATTTTAGCCTAAGATATAAAAGATATAAATGACTTTGTGGTTCTCAGAAGCAGGTATTTTCATACTTAAAATAAAATAAGGTTTCCATAGATCCCTTGCTTTTGTAATGGTACTTGTATCTCCAGCAGACATTTTATGTTCAATAAATTCAAAAGAGCTTCTACTGTAAGTGAGATGATATCATGAGGAGATACATACATTTTGCCATAAGCTTCTGTGTTTCAGCTTTAGAGCTATGACACTCAGATTAACTACAGCCCAGAATTTTTTTTAGTAGATTGATAAAATGGTTCCCTCATTGCAAAAAGACAGCACATACACAATACTGTATGTATTATAACACATTCAAACCTAAGTAAAAGTAGGACTATGATAGAAATGGATGGAATAGAATAAAAGATCTCCAAAATGATGACTGTCCTCTTTGCTAATATTCAGCCCTGATGTATGAGGGTGCATGCAAAGCCTTTGAATCCAAGACTAAATTTCCCTCTCTCTCTCCTTTCAGTAACTTTTTGGTGGTAGGGTATTGCATTTCATTCAGTACACTACAAAAGATATCAATTTATGTTGATTAAGGTCCCTGTGATATACATGCAAAATTATAAATGCTGAATATTATGTTTGTGGCCGGATCAGCACGCAGTCTGAACATTGGCGGGGTGGGGGATATTGTTAATGGTGCTGGTTTTGTGCAGATGTAAATCCAACTCCTAAAATTACTTAAGCGCGCACAAATGGATTTGTGCCCTGTTTGGGTATAAAATAAAATAGATGAGTTATTGTCTTTCTGAGCTAGTTTTTTGTCGCTTGAGCGCACAAGACTGG
Organism: Chelonoidis abingdonii; assembly: GCF_003597395.2. Taxonomy (NCBI): domain Eukaryota; kingdom Metazoa; phylum Chordata; order Testudines; family Testudinidae; genus Chelonoidis; species Chelonoidis abingdonii. Next base: position 82,600,848 of record NC_133775.1, on the reverse strand, counting down.
TGAATATGCTGAAGTTAGTCCAAAAAAACAAATGTATAAGTACATACAATCCTAATGTAACAAAGTACATTTTGTTCTGTATGTGATGAATCTTCTTTCATTATCTGGGCCAGCTGTTGAGAATGTGAGAATAATCTCACTGCTCCCAGCTCTTTTATACCAATGTGCCCAGAATTTTGGGCTATTAAACTTCCAAGATTTAATTTACATTTCTTAGTAATGTTTATTTGTTTCAGCTGGGGATGAAAGAATGCAAGAAATCTCTTGGCTCTAATTAGTACATTTCTGTAATTGGAAAACCGGAGTTTGGAGGCTGAATCAAAATTATGTTCCTGATTAGAGCTGGGTGAAATTTGTTGCCTGAAACTTTCTTTGGTGAAAAATGCAGATTTGGCAACACTGACACATTTCATTAATTTGTGTTGGCTATGCTGAATTTGTTCATATTGGGTAGAAAAAAACAAAAATATCCAAAATTCCAAACAAGTCAAATCATTTAATTTTTAAGTTTATGAAATGTTTCAATTTTTTAGTTTGAAATGACTTTTTGGTTTGAAATATCCTTCAAGCATATTAACAAAAAAAATAAAATAAAAATCTTGAAATCAAAATATAACATTTAATTTTAGGTAGAAAAAAACATTTTATTTGACTTATTTTTTAAAAACTTTTAAATTCTCTGAAAATTTTAAAAAAAAATTTTTGGTTTGATACCAAACAGTTTGTTTTTTTTTGCCAATGAATCAAGAAGTCCATTGTTCACGATAATGAAGACAGAGAGCCTGATCTTCTACTTTCAAAATTAATAGAAAATTGTACCGCTGACCTCAATAGGAGTAGGATTAAGACTGGAATTTGATAAAGATTAGCAGTTAAAATTCCATGTCACGGACCATGAAATCAGCCCTTCCCTGTGAAATCTGATCTCCCATGCTACTGGAAACTCCTAGCTGCTAGTCTGGACATGCTGGGGTGGGACAGGAGTTGTCCTTCGCATGCATGGCTACTCTTGGTGGGGAGATCAGATCCACCTCCAGAGGCAGCACGGAAATGAGGATGTACACCCCCAATTCTGCGCTGCAGCAGGGCTCCAGGCTTCCATTTCCTACCTCCCCCTCCCCGCCTCCGTGCAACTCCTTCCATGGCTCAGCACTCCCTCCCTCATTGGCTCCTGCCAGGCAGGGGGCTTCTGCTCCCAGTGGCTGCAGCCTGGGCTTGGGGCTACCCCCTGCTCCAGCAAGAGGTTGGGACAGTCCAGGCTGGAGGCTTCCACCACAGCTGAGGCAGCCCGGGATCGGGACTTCTACCCCTACCCCCAAGCTCCTTCCGCAGCTCCGGGCTTAGGGTTAGGGTCTCCAGTTGGGTGGTGGCTTCCGCTCCTGCTGTCCGAAGCCAAGGCAGCCTGGGCTCAGGGCTTCCGCCCCCAGCCAGGGCACCCCAGGCTCGGGGCTTCCACCCTTCGTCCCCTGTTCCAGCTGGAGCTTGGGGATTCTACCTGGACTTGCAGCTAGGAGTTCTCAGCTAGGGCACTCCAAGCAGCCTGGGGGAGATCCTACCCACTTCCACCTCCGGGAACCTCCTCTAACTACAGGAAGCTCGGAGGCTGCTCCCTAGGCAATACAGAAGTGAGGGTGGCAATCTTGTCCATCCCGTAACAACTTTGCCAACCACCACACAATTCCATTTTTGACTGGGACCCCCACAGTTACAACACTGTGAAATTTGAAATTGAAATTGAGGGTTTTAAAACCCTCTGGCTGTGAAATTGACCAGAATGGACTGTGAATTTGCTAGGGCCCTACATAGAAGGATTCCCTTTATATTTTGGACCAAGATTTCAGAGCAGCCAGAGTAGAAGAAGCCCCCAAAGATGCCATGCTAAATTTTACCAAACTCTCCCATTCCCACCCCCATGCCTCCAGAACCTCCTGTGGATCAGCGCCTCCCTCTCCCTCCCTGTGCCTCTCTCTGTCCCGCCATGATCAGCTGTTTTGCAGTGTGCAGGAGGCTGGGAGGGAGTTGGGGAGGAGAAAGCATGTAGCACCTTAGGGGAGGGGGCGGAACAGAGTGGGAAGAGGAGGAGTGGGGGTGGGAAAAGGCGGGGCAGGGTGAGGCCTTGGGGGAAGAAGTCGTGTGGCAGCAGGGCCTGGGGCACAGCTGGGAGTTAAGCACCCCCCAGCATATTGGAAATTCAGCACGTGTGCAGCATAGTAACGCTAGACTATTGTAATCATAATAATAATACTTTTAACCCAAGAATCTCAAAGCACTTTATGGTCATAGATTGTTTAAGCCTCACACCACCCTGGCCGTAATATGCATTGATATACTCATGTTACAAATTGGAAAACTGAGGTCATACCATAAAACAATGGCAGAGCTGGGGATATAACTGCGTTCTCAGCTCTGTCCCTTGCTCTTACCAACTGGACTGGATTCCTCCGGCACAAGAAATAACATTCCAAAGCAAAATGAGCCCTGTGGCCCATCTATGACCTTCTGCTTACATGAGCTTTTGCACTGAGAGTTGCACTGAGATTTATTACATCATATTCAGTGGGTAAGGGGCCAGGGGTGTAAACATTCCATTTCCCTTATGTAGTGCGTCACTCCATTGATTGAAATGGTCAGCCTTTGGAAAAAATAAGTGATCTGGGTTAAAAAATCAGTTGTCTATCCCTTGCTTTCCCATTGATATAGATGCATTTTTGTCTAAAGCTCTTGATATTACATAAATTTTACCGTTTCCCACTTCAAAGCAGTGTTACAACAAATGTAATTAAAGGGGAAAAAGTTATTACATAACTGCCTACCACAGGGTTTCTGTCACCTTCCTCTGAAGCATGTAGTGCTGACCACTCTCAGAGACAGGATATTGGGCTAGATGAGCTACTGGTCTGGTCCACTATGGCAGTTACAGTGTTCCTCTGGAAATTGACACTTTTGCTGTCCATATAAACATACACATGCATTTTTTAAAGAGTTTAATATGCTCTTCATCCTTCCATTTGCCTTCTGAAACCTGCTGAAAGCATTAAGCATTTTTACTTGAAAGATATGATCACAATATGTGTATGTTGCTAAATAATCATAACATTAATCATTATACCAATTTGCACTAATGACAAACAAAGAAGCCTTACAGCAAAATGTTCCAAAGTGTAAACATGGAAAAACCTGTAACATTCGCTTATCTTCTCTAACAGGCTTCAAAAAATTAAAGACAAAGGTACATTTTATTGTGAACTTTTCCCAGCTGCTCTTTATTATTCTATGTTATTTGACTATAGGTAAGGGCTCTTTGTTGACTGTATCTAGTCAGCTTATTTTAGCTGGTTTGTTGCCCAATGTACTTAACTCCAGGTAAGTAGATATCTATTCCATGCTTTCATTTTGTTCTTAAAATCTCATTTGTGTCATTAACTGAATCTATGGTGCTGCTTTAGTACCTTTCTATAATCCAGAGTCACTCCTTCTTTTGCAATTAAGTAATGCATCGCCAGAAAAAGACTAGGAAACCTGATATATGATTTAGTGTTCATTGCTAAAAGCAATTCTAATAGAAAGAGAACAGTAGCATAGATGCTTTACATGATATCCACACTTATGCTTAGTTGTCATGTGATCTTGATATAAACCTGAGAATTCTGGTAGGAATGCCCATCTAAGGGGCAATTCCTCACCTGCTGTAAATTTGCATAGCTCTATTAAATCAAAAAAGCTATGACAACTTTAGGATCTGCTCCAAAGACCTTAGAAAGGAAGATGTTTGAAAGAGTGGATGAGAGTTCACGAAGAAAGAGAGAGAACAAGTGTTTGAGAAGGATTCCAGAGCCAAGGAAGCAACCAAAAGGGCTGGTGGAGAGTCCAAGAAAACTAAGTATGGTTTGAATTACTGAAATTACAGTTCCAATACAGGGCATTTTTATATATGTCTGTTAAGAGATATCTTGGATCTCTAGAGCTCTTTTTCTACTTGGTAGAAATCTAAATGAATAAAAAAGCGGGTGGGGATTCAAAGCTATCATAGAGAAGGCAAGGAGATCCTGTGCTAGAGCCAGGAGTGCTGAGAAAGCAATGAGGAGAAGGTTCTGAATTCAGAATCAAACTTCAGCTTTCAGGTTTCATGTCTTCCATTTTTGTTTCTCCCTGCTACAGCAGACCCTTTTTCATGAGATGACTGTGAGACTTGATATTATTGAAACATGTCACCAATAAAAGAAACGTGATGTTAACAAGAACAAGCTATTAAAAGAAATGCAATGCTTCTGTTTAATATGATTTTAAAGGTAGGCTACTTTTTTGGTTAGTAGATGAACTTCAAAACAGTAAGAGGTGCTCATTCTGGTAGTGCATAAATAAAGAAAATAGTAACTTTTTCTGGTGCTGTAGAGCAAAGCCAGTAAGTCATTTTATACCTGAGCTAGGTATTACTGTGCTTATCTATTCACCACAAGTTTGCATACTCTGAACACTGCATAGTTTATATTATCAGCAAACAAAATATCATACTAAGCTATAGACCAAACACTGCATCCAGTTCCAACAAAAAAGATGACGTAAAGCAAATAAAAGTGCAAGTGAATGTGCTAAATTAACTTGAAATATTTCACTTAAAACCACAAAAGCAAAGAGATTCACAGTGAGGGCTTCCTTATCTGTTCTGGACTATCCTCACTGTCCTTAATTACTACAGTGCCTAAGTGTGACACACTGATGGCATGTGTATATTTCACATCTTCTGTGATCTGTTACAGCATCTTCTGAGAGACTGCAGTACCACAACTCCTACCTTCCAGTGGAAACTATAATCATCACAGAGAACAGTGTAATTAACGTATGTCAGCACTGCTTGCTGAATACTTTAGTATCTTAGAAAATTACACTGAGCAGTGTACAAATGCAATGGACAGATGTTGTATGATAGATAGGTTATCCTTTCAACCTAGTACTGTTCTGTCTTTGGGGATCTCCAGATTTTGTCATCCCTTCATTTTTTTAATGTGATAATTAAATTAATTGAATGTAATTTTTTATAAATCTCAGCCGTCGTTAATGGGTAACATTTCAGAAAGAGTCAACAATATTTTTCTCTTTAATATTCATTTTAAATGTTGTGCTACATACTGCACTCCCTAAGGACAGTTGTCTTCAAAACACTTTCATTGATGATAACTAAGTAATTTAAATTAAATTAAGACATACTTAGGATCCCTTTAAAAGTGCCTTTATTCCCAATTAATATGGCTCTTCATTTGTAGAATAGACCCCAAAATTCATAACGGATGTAAGTTAGAACCCATGTATGTTTTTTTCTCAGAGTAAAATAATTGGGCCTGTGTTTTGAAACCACTAATTGCCTTATTAATAACCAAGTTGTTTAATTACTTCATGGTTATTATGGTGGCAGAGATAAATTATGGTACCTTCATATTTTATTAACAACAGTCTTCAGAGGTCCTGGACATATTCAGTCTGGATATAAAAGTTGAGAGAGCCCTGGAATGGGAGGAACACACACAGTGAAGTTGGCAAGATGTGTGCCTGTGCCAGACTCAGAGGGAAAACAAAATGTTTAGCTTCTGTTGCTGGTGGACAGGGACTGAACCATCTTTTATTCCTTGCCATGCTGAGTATGGAGTTATTTATAGTGTCTTTTGGAGGAAAGTAGGTTCATGTTAAAGGTTAAATCCCCTATTATTACTGTATTTCGGGTGAACCAAACAGTAATGCTGTGAACTACCACATAGGCAGTCCTGTTTGATTCCCTGCTCAGGTCTGTCATCACCTGAAGCAGCAGGAACTGTATGGGCTGGTCTACACTACGGGGTAAAATCGATTTTAGATACGCAATTTCAGCTACGTGAATAACGTAGCTGAAGTCGAATATCTAAAATCGATTTACTCACCCATCATCACCGCGCGGGATCGATGTCCGCTGCTCACCATGTCGATTCTGGAACTCCGTTGGGGTTGGTGGAGTTCCGGAATCGATATAAGCGCGCTCAGGGATCGATATATCCCATCTAGATGAGACGCCATATATCGATCCCCGAGCAATCGATTTTAACGCGCCGATACGGCGCGTAGTCTAGACGTGGCCTATGTATTATCCAAACAGAAAGCATTGTATGGCCTGAATGAATGTCCTTCTCTTGCTAATTCAGCAATTCACTGGCCAATTAAAGAGAAACACTGACAGGCTTAGAAGAGAGTTCAGTGGTCTTTGGCTGGAAGGATGGAGTTTTGTAATGTGATATGAAAAACTGAGTTCTTAGGAATGGAGATAGAGAATTATGTTTTCAAAAATATGCCTCTTGTAGTTTGTGGTTTCATTAGTATATTAGGTTTTGTAAGGGAAAGTTCTTTTCCTAGTAGAATTCATGGTAGCTGAATTGGAAAACAATTTAGGATGTATTCCACCAACTTAATGCAGGTACAGGAAGATTAGATTTATTATGTTGGTTTCGAATAGAAAAACATTTTTTTATGAATGATGCTAAATACGTTTGGAGGGGAGGGGAGATATTTTTACCTAAAGGTAATAGAATTTAAAATTTTGTGTGGAAGATACCTCCTAGAAAAATTAAATGTCATAGACTCATAGACTTTAAGGTCAGAAGGGACCATTATGATCATCTAGTCTGACCTCGTGCACAGTGCAGGCCACAGAATCTCACCCATCCACTTCAATAACAAACCTGTAACCTATGTGTGAGTTATTGAAGTCCTCAAATTGTGGTCTGAAGACCTCAAGCTGCAGAGAATCCTCCAGCAAGTGACCCATGCCCCATGCTGCAGAGGAAGGCGAAAAACCTCCAGGGCCTCTGCCAATCTGCCCTGGAGGAATATTCCATGATTTTTTTAAAAGTAAAACAATATCTTGGCAAGTGCTGGAAGAAAAGTAGATATGGAGACATTACTTTCATACATGTCAATTTTCAGAAATGCTCAGCAATCATAATCAGGGTTAGATTTTCAAAGGAGCTAAGTTTACATCAAAGTAAATGCCAAGAACTTGAAATGAACTCAGCATGTTGGGTTTCTGGCACTTTTGAAATGGTCTTTGTTTAGGTGGCTAACTGGATGCTTTTGAAAATCTGGCACCACAGTGTCCAGTGCTGTGAAGTGTATAGTGCTCTTATCACATTGAAATCATATCTGGGACAGTTTTAGAACTGTTCTACTGTCTCTTTCCTATATAGACTCACAGACTTTAAGGTCAGAAGGGACGATCATGATCATGTAGGTAGATCTCCTGCACATTGCAGGACACAGGATCTCACCCATGCACTCCTGTAATAAATCCATAACATGTGGCTGAGTTACTGAAGTCCTAAAATCATGATTTAAAGACTTCAAGTTACAGAGAATTCACCATTTACGCTAGTTTAAATCTGCAAGTGACCCATGTCTCATGTTGCAGAGAATGACGAAAACTCCCCAGGGTCTCTGCTGGTCTGACCTGGGGGGAAGTTTCTTCTGAACCTCAAATATGTCAATCAGTTAGACACTAAGCTTTTAGGTTACTCTTACTATATACTGTTACTATATACTGTTCTCCTCTCTGTGATTGAGGAAATACTGGGTCAGAGAAACTTGTTCCCCGTGTTGTCAGAGAGGAATATGTGACTTGTGATACGTGTTCTACTTCTTCCACAATCAGGAAATGGAAGTAACCTCTTCCACTGCTTGGCAAGGACTTTCTGAAATTCATTAGGCTACCAGCTGGGATGACGAAAAAAGGCACAAAGAGTGGGATTTTGAAAGGCTAATTTTTGGCTTAACTCTACTCCCATTGAAGTCAGTGAGAGTTTTACCGCTGGTTACAATAGAAGCTTAGGAAGGCCAACACTCAGCTCTTTGAAAATCCCACCCCAAAACTCTAAACACATTGATATGTAATTATGGTTCTCACAATTGGGACAGGACTCACAAAATCCTTAGCCACTGCTATTATTTGGCCAGTCCCTCTATGCCAGTGGCTCTCAACCTTTCCAGACTACTGTACCCCTTTCAGGAATCTGATTTGTCATGTGTACCCCAAGTTTCATCTCACTTAAAAATTATTTGCTTACAAAATCACAGAAAAATACATAAGTGTCACAGTATACTATTACTAAAGAATTGCTTACTTTCTCATTTTTACCATATAATTATAAAATAAATCAATTGGAATATAAAGATTGCACTTATATTTCAATGTATAGTATATAGAGCAGCATAAACAAGTCATTGTCTGTATGAAATTTTAGATTGTACTGACTTCACTAGTGCTTTTTATGTAGCCTGTTGTAAAACTAGGCAACTATCTAGATCGGGGTCAGCAAATGTGGCACACATGCACTGATTTTTAGTGGCACTCTGCTGCCAGCTGGGGTCCCAGCCGCCAGCCCTGCTCAGCCCGCTGCTGGCCTGGGTGGACAGAACCCCAGGCCAGCAGCGGGTTGAGTGGGGCCGGTGGCCGGGACCCTGGATGGCATGGACTGGCGGACGGAACCGCAGACTGGCAGCAGGCTGAGTAGTTCAGCCCGCTGCCAGTCTGGGGTTCCGTCTGCCACTCCCTCTGCCAGTCTAGGGTTCCGTCCACCAGCCCCTGCCAGCCAGGGTCCTGGCTGCCAGCCCTGCTCAGCCCGCTGCCATTTGAAGTTCCATCCGCCAGCCCCTGTAAATGTAAAATGTATTACTGCCACATGAAACCTTAAATTACAGTAAATAAATGAAGACTTGGCACACCACTTCTCAAAGGTTGCCGACCCCTGATCTAGATGAATTGATGTACCTGCTGGAAGACCTCTGCATACCCCTAGGGTTACATGTACCCCCAGTTGAGAACTACTGCTGTATGCTAGAGATTCCTCTCTGATTCCTTCAAAATGTGTGTTATAGTTTTTTGCTGTGCGCACTTCTGAATTATTGTCATTTCATTACCAGATTTATGAATGGCTTAAGTATACATATAGTCTTTATAATCCAGGGATGAACTTCACGTTTTTAAAATTAGGTATACTGGTCCTTTTCTAAGAAGCTTCTGCCAGTGTCATTTATCAGCTGGCAGAGCATATGAAACACTTACACGTGTTTAGTATTAGAACTGTTAAACTTTCATTTTTCAACATTTGGATTTTATGACTGAAAAGGGAGACTGTACTGACTATCACTTATAGATGAGAACCTGTAGAATGGAACTTCATTGGGCAAGAAGGCTAACCTGTGTGAAGACCAAAAATCAGCTAATGTAATTTAGGGTAATCTGGAGTATTTGTAATGCATTTGCGTTCATTATGTAAATATTTTTATAGGAGCATTCCATATGTAAAATCTTCACAAGCAGAAACTAAATTCAGTGAGGTTCTAATGATGCATTTTTAAATTTAACACTAGTAGTGAGTGGATGTGTGCATGTGTTAGATACACTATATTACTAAATACAACGTGTATATATATATATTATAGTGATACTATGTATATTGTTTGTATGAAAAGAAAAACAGAGATGGAAAATAATTAAGGTAAGTTCTTAAAAATAGAAAAATTCTGGATATCTGTAGCTGAGAAATTCTTTTGGACAAAAGCAAGGAAAAGGGCATTATCTGTAATTAGAAATAATAATGTGTAATTGGTCCATTTGCCATATTTCTACAGTTCTGATTTAGTTGAACAATGTGATCATTATGCCACCAGTTTTCAATAGAGGTGTCACAATGAAAAATAATTGCAATATTCCACAATATTAACTGCACCCTAATTGCAAAAGTTTTGAAATATAATTACCATGAAAGCTAATGCGACAGGGAACATTAAGCATAATTAGTGTATTAAAAAAAAGGAAAAACTGTTAGAAGCTTGTTATTGTCTCGTAAGGTAGCTTCAAATTAGCTGGATGTAGAGCACTTTCATCTAGCTTTTCTATAATTTTCATTATTAGCACAGACTGTAATAAATTTATTTGACATAGCCCACACCTGCCAGCCCTGCAGGAGAGAGCTTCTAATGTGTACAGGTCCCAAGCTTTCCCGTAGTATCTGTCAGAACTTCCAGTGAGGCAGCAGTGGGTAAGGTTATTTTTAAAAATAAACTGTTGCACAATACACAGCTCAGAGTTAATGCTTAATCTGTGTTGTAAGTAGTTCCATAGAAACCCAAAACACGTAAAAATCCTATTGTAAATTGCTCTGAACAATCAAATGAGTGAAGATTTGAAGAGACTCATAGGGCACAGGCATATATTCTCTTCAATTCACCACTGTGTATCAAGAAAAAATAGCAAGTGCACAAACCACGCAGAGTTTTCACAAGTACAGTAGCCAGTTTTCTGTGATGCATGGCAATTCACATACTAGTTCACCCCTTGTGTGAGTAGGTGCAAATGGTGTTGCACCCACTTTGCTAAGGTGCTTGTAGTCGCACGCATTAGAGACCAGGATCCAAGTCATTAATAGTTCTGAAAGTACTTATAAGGTCACGTTTTGGGTATGTATGATCACATAATCAAGTCTTTGGAATGATTATCTCTAGAAGAGCATCTTTTCAGTAGGAAGCAGCCATGTCTTTCAAATACTCTTCTCTGTGATCTTTGTATCCAGTTGATGACATCATTTAAACTGTGTTCTCTGGTAAATAATGTTCGGAGAGGGAGCAGGGTTGTATGTGCAAAAACAGCTGAAGTCAATTCTTTAGCTCTATAAATTTGGAAAAACTCCATTTACTTAAATGTTATAGCAGGTAACATTTTCAGAATGTGACTGAGTCGAAGTCCAGTTCTCTAGTCATTTAAAACAAAAAAAATACCCATAGTCTCCCTAGTTACAGTTACTCCAAATATGCACCGATGTTACTGAGAATAGAATTAGGTCAAGTTAGTAAGTTTCAATTTTTTTCTATTGAAAGCCTCTGCCTTTCCCCTCTCCTTTTTAATATACATATAAACTTAATCTTTGAAGCTATCAGTCAAAGGTATGTGTGTGTGGGAGCGGGTTGGCTTAGTCACTGAGATCTTAATTCTATTGAATGTACTTCCATTAGTAAAGAGAAAGGGGTCATACACTTAGTGATTAGACTTCATTTACCGTAAATCATGTTTATGACTCCACAATGAGACCTTTTTGTTAGAGTTTCTTTCTTCTTTTTTTAACACCAAAATTAAACCAGTTTTAATTGTCACCACAGGACAGAGCTGGCTTGTGCAAAGGTAATGAAACAAAAGTATGAATCCAAGGACATTTTAAAATATGGAAATTTAAGAGGCGTTTTTTGGAATAGCTCACCATGTTGACACTTGGTTCTGGAATAAAAGTAGCTCACAAACTTGAGTAATTATTTTGGAATAGAGGGTCCATGAGTTATTTCTCCATAGCAATGCCATTCAGTTTCCATGTGTAGAGAAGCTCTCAAGCTCAGATTTTTAAAAAGTGTGCTCTACTTTTGAACAGGTAGCTCAGCTGATGGATGCCCAAGTTGTTCTTCGAGAGATGTCCCTGTGGGTGCTCCTCTTCAGGTGTCGGTGCGCCCCTGCGCCTTCGATCGGAGATTTTTTCAGCAGTACTCCTACCGGCCACGCATGGTTAGAACCTGTCACTCATTCTGAGAGTGTTACTAGAGAGCATGCGCGGCCGGTACCCTCAGTTCCTTCTCTGCCGCCTCCGGCTTGAGACGGAGCTCAGCAGACTCCTTAGTATTTTCTTTCCTTATCTTAGTATTCCTGTAGTTAGCTAGTTTTTCTCTGTTATTTATCTATTAGTTAGTGTTACCTACCTTTTTCCTACTAGTTAAAAAAAAAAAATTCTCGTCGTTCTTCAAGCACTTCAAATATATGCCTGGCTCCACGGCTTTAAGCGCCTGGGCGCTTTCTTGTAAGGACGCTATCCGTCTGGTTCTGCTGGGCACTCCAAGTTGTATAAAATGGCTTGGGCGGAACCCATATTCCTCAAAAATGGCCCTCACTGCACTAAGTTAATGTCCGGGCTAGAAGGACAGGGAGTTAAGTTAAAGCTTATTTTTCTTCAAAAATCCCTGCCAATTTACCATCAGCCCTGGCATAGACTCTGCTCCAGACCAGCTCTAACCCTTCACAAAAAACTAAAGAAGTCAGCCCAAAAGAGATGACTTACAAGCAACAGAAGCTTCGACTGGTAATCCTCTGCGGTCAGTCGTCAGTTTCATTACAGCGTTTTCCCGCCATGAGTACATTTGATCGAGCCGGGCTCCTCGGTACCGCACTCAACCCGCCGTTGCTGTCGGCGCAGCCGAGCCCCTGGTGCTGGGCGACAGGCTTCCGATTGCCCGCCGCTCGATTGTTACAGCTGTCGGCACCGCACTGAATCCCATTAATTATCATAGCGGCACGCGACGATTCAGGCACCGGCAGGCAAGCAGGAAGGGGCGAGACCGCAAGCGACAACACTGCACTAAATCATCATAGCACACGACCACCGACTGTGGCACCTGGCTTTAGCTTACCGCTCCACATGGCCACGGAGCCAGTACAAAAAACCATCCAAGTACACCAGCCCAGGCCTTCTCAACCGGAGCTCTAAACATGCTTCGCTCATATGACTGCTCCACCTTTGCAATAACCCATTCAAGTGACCTCCTAGTGTCACCCTGTTGCGTCACCATTTCTTTGCGGGATGGGCTTTTCCCATATCGATGACTCAGGGTTCTGAACAGCCTGCGGGGCTACT